>NC_045956.1:110007242-110329742 GCF_010909765.2 Amblyraja radiata
TTGAAGAGGCAGATAAGGTATTGACTGAATTATTCCAGGACCATCATCAGCTATGTAAAGATACCCAATGTCGATATTAATAACAATTCTATGAGCTAGAACAATCAAAGTTCATATTTTGATGATATTTTAGAAATTATATGCGGTGACTTTATACAATAGTGGCATAGGTGAATTTGCTACAAGGTGGCATCTTCTGAGTTCTGTTTGAAAATCTTAGACAGGTGGTGCACTGTATCGACTCACATGGTTGTATTCAGCTGGTGAGGTGCAGAAATTTTCCTTTGGCAGTTTTTCTTCATTGGAGTAAGGAATTGTGTCAGTGTCATCGGAATGGTATCCTGACTGGTAGCCGCTTGTCTGGTTAGAAACTTCAGATGTCACAGACTCTTTACTCTTGCTCGGAATTAAAGCACTGTTGATAATAAGAACATAAATGCTTCATCACTTAGAAATATCGTGGGCAGGAAATTTCAATTAAGCTTAACAAAACAGTGTCACCTTTCACAGTATATATATGTACACACACGCACACACACATATATATACATATACATATATACATATATATATATACATATACAGTTTTTTTTGTCTAACTGTAATCTTGTAGGTCTGTGTCCAAGATGGCTGCCGTGAAGGGAGAGTGGACGCTGGCACGAATTGGTTGCCGCTGCTCTCTCTTCACACTGTGTTTTTGATTTTCTGTTTTTGGATTGAATTCTGTTTTTAATTTGTGTCTCTGTGATGTCTTTATTATTTGTTATATTCCGATTATATGTTATTCCGATTAAATGTCTATTATTGTTATGTCTGTATTCTTTCTTTATGTCCTGCACGGAGAGGACGCTGGCGCTGTTTGTTCGCCGCTTCTCCGTTTGCTATTGTCTGTTACTATTGTAAAGCGACTTTGAGTCTTAGAAAAGCGCTATAAAAATAAAATTTATTATTATTATTATTATATATATATATACATATATATACATATATATACATATACATATACATATACATATACATATACATATACATATATATATATATATACATATATATATATATATATATATATATACTTGGATGTGTGTGTGTGTGTTTATATATACTGCTGGTGCCTTTCAGCAAATATGTTGGGTGCACCCAAACTCCTATTGGCTTCAGGTTATATAAAGATACTTCCAATGTGAATTGTATTATTTATCAGATATATGTCAAACACTTACAGGTATGGAAGATCATCTCCTTTTATTCAAAGAGCCCTGATGGCCATAACAAAGGTAATGGTACCAAAATGACTCAGATACACATCTACCATCCTTGATAAAGCATAAAGTGCTGGAGGAACTCAGCACTTTCTGTCCATTCCCTCCACATGCCTGTCCCGTTGAGTTCATCCAACACTTTGTGTTTTCTCAAGATTCCACCATGCCCGATAGACTGAATTTGTGTTGCCTGGGGTGGAGGTGGCTGAATAGATGCAGTTTATGTTGATCCGTCTACAGTCCAGCAGCATCTACCTCTGGATTTCTTCACTGAACTTCTCACAAAGGCAAAGGAGTTCCCTTTCCAACTATGGGCTGTCTTAAATGATTACAAGGTGAAACTTAAACATAAACTATACAAAAAGCAGAGCAAGGAGGACTTTTGAGTGTAAAGTTTTTTTGTGTGAAATACGCACCACAACTGGTCAAGAGGAGGTGGCCTAGACTCTTGTTGCAGGCCCAACACTGGAATCTACCAATTCACCACGTTTGGCACTAGCATCCTTGCAAAAATCACCAAGAGCGCACAAACAGATGGTTCAGTAGAACAGATAAAATACATCACTTTTGCAAACACTGCAAATCAACGTCCATTTTTCTCTTCATTTTTATAGAAAAGCAGGGGCTCCACATATAGGGGGAACTGCTCTAATAACCATTGCAAGCTCTGATGGCACAGACAGAATTTGTCCTTTACACGTTAGTGATACAGCGTGGAAATAGGTCAGCCCACCGAGTCCACGTCGACCAGTGATCACCCCGTACACTAGCACCATCCTACACACTGAGGACAACTTACAATTTTTACCGAAGCTGATTAACCTACAAACCTGGATGTCTTGGAATGTGGGAGCAAATTGGAGCACCCAGAGAAAATCTATGCAGTCACAGTATGAACAAACTCTGTACAGACAGCACCCGTAGTCAGGATCTGCCCCGGGTGTCTGGCGCTATAAAGCAGCAGCTCTACCGCTGCACCACTTTGCTGCCCCAGTCCATTGACTGATTTAGGAGATAGTGGAAATAATTCGACCTCTCCAACCACTTGCTAAGATACATAATACAAGTTCAATGCAGAAAATCTTTCAAACAGCCTCTTCCTATCTAGGTTCTGGCAGCAACATGTTGGAATAGATACTGAATATTTTTCCCCAAATAGCTTTATAGCTTTCTTAGAGATTTTGGAATAAGGCTTTATTACCTTATGATGACATTGACATGTTAATTATGACATTAATAAGATTTTATGCCTATTCATGTAAGAAACTAGTAGAACACAAGAAGTGACATTTGTCTTTTGCAAAACCACAAAAAACAGCAGTCTATTTTACACTCCATGAAAAAGTAAACTGGACAGCTAAAAATCAATGATTTGTCTGCATTGTTGCTAAAGAGCAATTTCAGCTCATTTGATGTCAAACTGATTACTTCATTGTAATTGTACTTCATCTTCATTGTAAATTTTACCCAATTACTTGGGAAGAGTTTCTGAAATGGCAATCAAATGGAAATTTACAACATTTCTTAATTCTTTTATAAGTTATAACTAAGATTCAAGACAAATTTTAACTCCCTTTCCCGTTCCTATACTGATCTTTCTGTTCTGGGTCTCCTCCATGGCAGAAGCTATACTCCCAGCACCACCCGTTCTGCTTGGGTAACTTATAACCCAACAATATTTACATTCAATTATCCAATTTGATGCAATGATACAATGATACAATTTATTTGTTGAGGTTCATTGAGGCTCATTGAGGTTCAAACAAAATTTGGTTTCTGCAGTAAAGAAACAAGTAGAAGAACCAAGACACAACACAATTTACACAAACATCCATCACAGCGAATCTCCTCCTCACTGTGATGGAAGGCAACGTCTTATCTCTCCACTGCACTCCTCGTTCTCCTCCCGATGTCAGATTTCAAGTGGTGCTTCCCCTCCCACTCAAACAGGTGCACACACATTTCTCCCACCACCCCTAATACCCTGCTCCTTCCCCCTACTCCATACACTTATCTCCCATCCCCGAGTGGCATATTTCTCTCCCCCTCACCCTTATTCCTTTCAACCATATCTCTCCCTCCGGCTTTTCATTTTAATCCTCTGCTTTCTTCATCTGAGGCCCTTTTGTCCTCCTTTCACCGGCCTTGGTCACATATTCCACCCATCTTCCAATAACTCCCATCCCACCTGCATCCACCTATTAGCTGCCAAGCTTTGCCCTAATCCCACTTCCCTTTCCCAGCTTACTCCTTCCATCCTGTCTGAAGAAACGTCTTGACCTGAAACATTGTCTCCCCGTTCCCTCCCCAGATGTTGCCTAATCCATTAATTTCCTCCAGCACATTGCTGTCTGCGCAAACATCACTGACTCCAAACCCAGTCCTTTTTAAGTCCTTTGTAGGTATATTAGATACTAAAGATTGTTAACTACACATTTGACATTTTCCTGAATATATGAAACGAAAGCTACCAAAACAAATCCATATATTGCAGCTTTTGTGCAGCTTCTGAACTCCATTCTAATAGTTGTTTAAAAATAACATTATTAAATATCATCAAGAGCATACAGCAAATTCTGTTTGTTGCATAGATGATTGAAGGAAGATGCCTCAAGAATGAAATTACCAAATATATTCTTGTTAGGGTATAGGTGTCTCAAGAAGTTCTCAAGGATAGAGAAGGAAAATCTGTCAATCCCCCCTATCATCAATGACAGCCACTAATGCAATACAGCGGGAACTTAATGTCCAGCCTGTGAAAAATGTAGTGCTCTGCTGTACAAAATATGATGCATAATTATAGGTTTGACCCAACAAAACTGATCTAGGATAGAAAGATTTGGGTTTATAATCTATTCTCAAATTGCCAGGTCAACTTTGTTGTTATGATTGGCTCATCTGCGGGTAGTGGTTAGTAAGTGATATCAGATGGACATGCTGACGACATCTAGCATTTGATAAATACAAACTATCCCATTCTGCTTTGACCAAGTAAACTAAATCACAAGTTGTAACAAGAAGATACCAGGCAAATGCAAGCTCCACCCCAAGTTGGAAATATTACAACCCAAGAACGTGAGCATGATATAAGCAGAAGTCATTGAGGATCAATATTAAACAGTCTAGCGCGACCAAACGGTAGCGGAGTTCGCGATAAGTTCGCGGTAAGGTTCACTTGCACCTCCTCCAACCTCATCTACTGTAACTGCTGTCCCAGGTGTCAACTTCTGTTCACCGGCATGACCAAACGCAGGGTCGGCGATCTTTTTGCTGAACACTTCAGCTCAGGGTGTCTTATCCTATCTGATCTCCCGGTGGCCCAGCACTTCAACTCCCACTCCCATTCCAAATCTGACCTTTCTGTCCTGGGCCTCCTCCATTGTCAGAGTGAGGCCCAGCACAAATTGGAGGAACAGCACCTCATATTTCGCTTGGGTAGTTTACACCCCAGCGGTATGAACATTGACTTCTCTAACTTCAGATAGCCGTTGCTTTCTCTCTCCTTCCCCTTCCCAGTTCTCCCACTAGTCTAAAGGGGCTGTCCCACGGTACAAGCTAATTCAAGAGCTCTCCCGAGTTTAAAAAAAAATCAAACTCGTGGTAAGCACGTAAAATGTACGTAGCGGGTACGTCGGAGCTCGGGACGTCCCTTAGCGGCTCGTAATGCTAACGGTAGGTACTCAGGAAACGCGGTAAGCTCGTGAAGACTCGTGAAGATTTTTCAACATGTTGAAAAATGTTCACGAGAGCCCTGAGTACTTACGAGCAGCTATTACCGTAATTCTCCGAGTTCGAATCAGGGGAAACTCGGGAGAACTCTTGAATTAGCTCATACATTGGGACACGCCCTTTACTGTCTACATTCTATCTTTATCCCATCCTCTCCCCTGACATCAGTCTGAAGAAGGGTCTCGACCTGAAACGTCGCCCATTCCTCCTCTCCATAGATGCTGCCTCACCGCTGAGTTACTCCAGCATTTTGTATCTACCTTCTTCAGTCTATGCAGTCTCTATATAAACTATGTCTCCTTTCCAAATGTACAATTATAGCAGCAAATGTGAAGAATAGTTCTTCAAAGTATCCTCTCCCTTCCTGAAGAATATATTTTCTTATAATAGCAATTACATTCACTAATCTTGAACTTACCTAAATGCCAATGACTGACTCTGTCTGGAATCCAATGTCTTAAGTTCTTCTGATGCAAGTATCATGCCACTATCAGTCTGATTATCCTAGTTAAGGAAAAGATCTCAGTAAAAACAAGCAACACATTCTTCTGAAGTTTTTCTTAAAATAGATTAGAATGAGGAAGAACCAACCAACTTGCCAAACATGTTCTTATAATATCTGCAAACACCATAGTTGTCATGAACTCTACTTCACTCATTGCATAATTCCTAAGATAAATTTCTATTAACTGTGTTCTGATTTCGAGAGTTGATAAAAAATTGTACTGACATCTCCAGTACAAAATCCCAATCGGGTATCACCATAGACCAAAAAACATAGAACAGTACAGCACATGAATGCGCCCTTTGCCTCATAATGTTTGTGCTGATTTAAACTGATCACATCTGCCTGTAAAGGGCCTGTCCCACCAGCATGCAATTGCATGCGTCTAGCGCGACCAAACGGAAGCGGAGTTTGCGCTAAGTTCGCGGTAAGTACGCGCTAAGTATGCGGGAAGTACGCGCGTGATGTGATTTACGTCAAACTCTTCAATCAGCTGGGCAGGAGGCGGACCGACTGAATTTGAACTTCGCACGGCATCGGGCGGTGACGTGATCGCGCAACGGCACGCCGGGCGGTGAAGTCATCGCGCAACGTCACGCGCTAGGCGTATGCCATCAAGCTGCGTACGACGTCAAGACGCTGCGTACGACATCGAGACGCTGTGTACGCCCTCAATGCGCCTGCGGGCCGACAGGCCGTTGGCACGCGGAATTTTCGAACAGTGCAAGATTTTTGGAGCCCCGCGCAATGTCGGGACCAGCCCCGCACACCTCCATATGCCTCCGCCGATCGAAGTGGGACCAGCCCCGCAAGGCCGTACGCCTCAAGCGACCACGTTTGGTCGCGCTAGGCGCATGCTATCGCATGCTGGTGGGACAGGCCCTTTAATAATCCATATCCCTCTATTCCCTGCACTGCCATATGCCTATCTAAAGCTTAAACATCACTATCATATCCATCACCACCCCTGGCAATGCATACCAGGCCCACATTATATCTCCATTGAACTTTCCCCTTCTCACCTTATGCCATCTAGCATTGGGAATTTATACCCAGGGAAAAAGATTCTGTGTACTCTATCTATTGCTCTCATAATGTTATGTACTTCTATCGTCTCAACCTCTGATGTTCCAGAGAAAACAAGCTAAGTCTATACAACCTCTCCCTGTAGCTGAAACTCTCTAATCCAGGCATATCCTCTGCTCCCTCCAAAGCCTCCACATCTTTATCTCTACTTTATCTTAATATAATTAAAAAAACATCAATGATGACCTGAATTTTGTAGCCACACCATTCACAACATTATTATTATATCCATTGAAAATTGGATCTAATCAATCTATAGTGTTGTGTCCTTATAGCATCAACATAGGCATTCTTTTCCAACCCACTCTGCTGAATGTAAGTTGTTCAGGTAAGATGGTGCAGCTTATCCTTGAACTCCTGGAATCCTTGAGCTAACTGCACTTCCAGAAATGTGTTAAGATTGTTAGTTATTATACTTTAGTAATTTCAATGTTCAATATGTTTGTTTAGTGCTGCATTAACCTGGTTTTGCTTTAAAAATAATTTTAAAAAACATAAGCATTGACCTGAATTGTGTATCCACAGCATTCTGCTGTTCTGTGGATAAAATACAGACCCATTGTATCTAAATCCCAGGAGCAGCAGAAGTTTCTGTGAATACTGTAAGTGCTGTCACACTCGATGGGCCAAATCAAGCACCGTGCACAATGCAGCTGAAACCCAGGATAACCAACTTTGACAGCTAGAGAAGCTGTCAAAACCCTTCAAAGATTTCTAAATATTTCTGACAATCAAAAATATCCTAATCAAGCTATTGAAATTTTTACAAATAGAAGAAAATGTCTAAAACAATATCTTAACCATTTGAAATATTCAAAGTATCTCAGAAAGTGTGATCCTTAATCTCTCATAATCTATCTCATTCATGGAGGTCAATGTAATCAATTTGTCTGTGCCATCTGACCCAGCATAGGTTGTTTGAACAGTAGATAGAACATCTGCAAGATTGTGCTCTGATTCTGGCTTCCATCAGGAATGTTGGGCATCCAGGTTTGAACAATCATGCATGGATGTCCTGAACTTTTTGGCACATCCACAGAGAACTGTGCATGGCTACATGTAAGACTCAGTTACGTCTTACTCTTCATTCTACTTGGAAAAGTAACACCATCTATACTGACCTCTTGCACAATGATGGTTGCTTGTTTCACAGGTTCTTCTTCAAATGTCTTCACACTTGCAGGTCTGCTTTGTTTTTTGCTGCCATTAATATATCTTGAGGAATAAAAACAAAACAAGCATACCATGTTAGCATTAAACATCATTCTCCAAAAGGCTGGAAAGAATGTATTTAGAGATTGCAATTAGGAATTCTCGATATAGTACCAATATTCTTCCATAAATGTACTCATGTAAAGTGTGATTCTGGAATCCAGTACCACAATAAGATGTAGTTCTCAAAGGATTTTTAAAAATCTGGATACTACATGCAATTTACAAACTAATGGGCATCAAATTTCACACTGTTCTGTCACTATGAAATTTGATATCCAACAGAAACACTGATCCATCAAATTGCCAATATCATGTGAGATTCATACCAATATATTTGTATAATTGTGAATATTAGTATGTATTGGAATGCTCACAAGTGAAACCAAAGCAAAAAGATTTGTTACTCACAATGGCAACTTGCAAAACTTTTAATATTTAATATATGCTTCAGAAATCTTTGTTTATTTTTTTGGTCCTCTTTTAACAATGAGATTAACAAAAACAATATTTCTGCAGAATGTCCCTTTTTCATTACGGTTAATTTCTCATGCAATCCAAACTAAGTCTGTGAATTATCCTTTTTTTCCGATATTTTCTCCATATCAGTGACTGAAGTTTTTCTACACGATGTTCTTAGCTAACTGCATCAAATCAAATGTTCTGAAAAATTCATTATTCTGAAAGTATTCATTTTGAAAACTTTTGTAAACTTTTATTATCAAAGATTTTTTCAGTAGCTATAACACCTAATGATTTTCTTATCAATTTCCACAGTGACCAAGTTATCATCTGGTATGTAATTTTATCTTTCTAATACTGTTAATAGTTTGAAATGTATCCATTCTTGGATTTTTCTAATGACATGGTGGCGTAGCACTAGAGCTACTACCTTATGGGGGAAGAGACCCGGGTTAGTTCTTGACTACAGGTGCTTGTCTGCACGGGTTTTGTACATTCTTCCCGTGATCTGCGCTGGTTTCTCTGAGATCTTCGGTTTCCTCCACACTCCAATGACGAACAGGTTTGTCGGTTAATTGGCTTGGTATAAATATAAAAATTGTTCCCAGTATGTGTTAATGTGTGGGGACCGCTGGTCTGTGTGGACTCGGTAGGCCGAAGGGGCTTCCACGCTCTATCCCTAAACTAAACTAAAAAAAATTCAAATTCACTGTCGTACTCCTGCATGAAAATAGTCTGATACTCTGTTCTTGATCAATGGTCACATGTGATGATGGTTCACCAATATTTCTTCCTATTCCACCCTGTGCATTCAACTCTGGTTCCCCTCCGCTTCCTTGAGGAATGGTGGAATGTCCATTAAATTAATTACCGTATTCCGGCTGTGTTGTCATAATGGAATTTTGGATCGCATCCTTCCTCTTCCTCAGTACAGGAAGTAGGTGAAGTTGGCAGAGAAAGCCCAGAATCTTCTTCGATAGTCAATGACATGTTAAGTGGAATGTAATCCTTGCCATCCTAAAAAATGCAAAATATTTTCATGTTTATTAATCTGCTGCTTCCAGAGGGTTAAAAAAGCACAATTTGACATGGAATTGTTTATCTGGCACCTGGATCCAAACTTAGATGTTACATGTTGGGCTAAATATATCTTTGATTCTCATTTGATTTAGCACCTCCTTCACTTGTTTAAATCAAAATCCTGTGCAGTTGTGAACCACACAAAACTTAAATATGAAAATATGCTTAGCATTATGTTATTTAGAGTCGGGGATGGCTATTAGTCTAAGAAATCCACAGGCCTGAAAATGATTAGCGGCAAATATTCAGTTCCCATGTCAAGGAAATATAAATGCAGTTATGAAATTAGTTTAATTTGGATCACAAAATTAGCAACGTTTTTGATTCATAATAGTCCTCTAAAGTAGATGAACCAGCAATATTGTTCTAACAAGACCATCTGTACAAACCAAAAACCAAAAACCAAAGCGAAACTCACCAGCTAACATCAGATCTGAAAATGCAAAGGCATTTCCAGTCCACCTCATCAACATGTACACCTTTGTTTAAAGCTTGGTCTCAGTTGGGATTACAACACATGCAACCAGTGGGCTCAGATGATCAGGGCACATATAATTACATGACATATAATCACTACCTCACAACATATTCTCTTTGTCTTACCCAGTACTGATGCAGGGTCTCAGACCTGAAATATTAATTATGTTTCCCTTTTCCACAGATGCCCTGCTTACTGAGTATTAATATTGCCAGCATTTTCTGGTTATATTTTAGATTTCAAGCATCTCTAGTATCTTGAAATTTCATTTTTTTGTTTTTATGCAATTAAATAGATGTTTTAGAAGTTGCTACTTAGTCATCGTGTCATAGACTGATACAGCATGGAAACAGGCCCTTCGGCCCAATTTGCCCACACCGGCCAACAATGTCCCAACTACACTAGTCCCACTTGCCTGCGCTGGTCCATATCCCTCCAAACCTGTCCTATCCATGTACCTGTCTAACTGTTTCTTAAATGATGGGATAGTCCCAGCCTCAACTACCTCCTCTGGCAGCTTGTCCCATACACACACCACCCTTTGTGTGAAAAAGTTATCCCTCGGATTCCTATTAAATCTTTTCTGCCTCAACTTACCCTCTGGTCCTCGATTGGGCTACTCTGGGCAAGAGACTCTGTGCATCTGCCCTATCTATTCCTCTCATGATTTTGTACACCTCTATAAAATCATCCCTCCTCCATGGAATAGAGACCCGGCCTACTCAACCTCTCCCGAAAGCTCACACTCTAGTCCTGGTAACATCCTCATAAATCCTTTCTGAACCCTTTCAAGCTTGACATTATCTTTCCTATAACATGGTGCCCAGAACTTATCACAATATTCTAGATGCGGTCTCACCAACGTCTTATACAACTGCAACATGACCTCCCAACTTCTATACTCAATACGCTGACTGATGAAGGCCAAAGTGACAAAAGCCTTTTTGACCACCATATCTACCTGTGACTCAACCTTCAAGGAACCATGCACCTGTACTCTTAGGTCACTCTGCTCTACAACACTACCCAGAGGTCTACCATTCACTGTGTAGGTCCTGCCTTTGTTCGACATCCCAAAATGCAATACCTCACACTTCTCTGTATTAAATTCCATCAACCATTCCTCCACCCACCTGACCAATTGATCCAGATCCTGCTGCAATCTTTCACAACCATCTTCACTATCTGCAAAAGCCATTAACTTTTGTATCATCAGCAAACTTGCTAATCTTGCCCTTTGTGTTCTCATCCAAATCATTGATGTAGATGACACACAGTAATGGCTCCAGCACCAAACCCTGAGGCACACCACTAGTCCCAGTTCTCCAGTCCGTGAAGCAACCTTCCACCATCACCCTCTACTTCCTTCCATGAAGCCAATTTGCTACCCATTCAGCTATCTCGCCTTGGATCCCATACGATCTAACCTTCCAGAGCAGCCTACCTACTTCTCGAACATCTTACTGAAATCCATGTACACAACATCTACTGCTCTACCCTCATCGACCTTTTTGGTCACCTCTTCAAAAAATTCAATCAGATTTGTGAGACACGACCTCCCACGTACAAAACCATGCTGACTATTCCTAATCAGCCCTTGCCCATCCAAATGCCTGTATAACCTATCCCTCAGAATACTCTCTAGTAACTTTCCAACTACAGATGTTAAGCTCACTGGCCAATAGTTCCCAGCATTTTCCCTGCAGCCCTTCTTGAAAAGAGGCACAATATTTGCCACCCTCCAGTCTTCCGGCACCTCTCCTGCATTTAAGGACGACTCGTACATTTCAACCAGGGCTCTCACAATTTCCTCTCTAATTTCCCGCAATGTCCTCGGATATATCTGATCAGGATACTTCTGCTCATTTCCTGACCTATATGACATAACTCTGCAAAATCCAGGGAAATATTATAATAATGCAATTTCCCTGAAGTTTTCAGAAGTTTTCCAGCAATGTTATCACAAATGAACAAGGAAACCTTCATGGACGTTCCCTCTTTCACTGCCCAGTTCAAAACCATCAATACTCCTGATTTTGCTAATGTAGCCAGGGTTATCATCAGCAAATTCAAGGAGTATCTAGGGTTGAGAGACCATGACCATTTTTTCCCCAGTCCCATTGATGAATTGTGGACGCAACCCAGACCACCACATAAACCAACCTCCCTTCCATTGACTCCATCTGCACCTCCCATCAGGCAATACGTATTGAAGTGTGAAAACGCATACCTACATATTCAGGGACAGTTTCTTCCCAGCTGTTATCAGGCACCTGAACCATTCTATCAACAACTACAGAGAGGTCCTGAGTTATTATTTGCCTCATTGGAGACCCTCGGACTATCATTAATCAAACTTCACTGGACTTTATCTTGCACCAAACGATATTCCCTTTATTTGTATACAGTGAATGGCTCGATTGTAATCGTGTATTGACTTTCTGCTAACTGGTTAGTACATAACAAAAGCTTTTCATTGTACCTGGGTAAATGTGACAATACACTAAACTAAATTAAACTCCAATGTGGAATATCACAGAACTTTATGATTCAGGTACTCAGCTGCTCCATTGTAACACAAGAAAATTGACTGAAAGCACTTTGTTACATATTTACATTTTAATAAAGTTTGCTTACTTGTTGGACATTTGTCTGGAGCAAGTTCCCGAGATGTTCTACTAACTCAGTAAAGAATGGCCTCATTTTGTAGTCTCCACGCCAACAATCCAACATCGTATGATAGCTGACAAGATAGAACAATTGTCATATTCAAAGATTAAATAAATAAAATGCAAAGTAATTAATTTGAAGAGGATTGTTCACATCATATGTATTAAACACACTTATGCATATGTATGTATGTGTATGTAGAAAGAAGGCAATATACTAAAAACTAAAGCTATTTGAGATTTCAGACTGGTGTTCCTACTTTAATCAGAGCACATTGGCTCATGTAAGCAATGCTGATACCTGTGTGTACTACTGAATAAGTGCTGTCTTTTTGGATGAGGATCTAAATTTTGCATCAGGCTGGTTATGTTATGGTTCAGATTGAATCTTCAGATAGAGAATTTCAGGCATAGAATATGATACCACATCATTTGGTATCATAATCTACTAGCATTCAGAGTTTAACATCAAGTTTCAGATTAAGGACATTCTCAAATGCATTGATCAATAGACAATAGACAATAGGTGCAGGAGTAGGCCATTCGGCCCTTCGAGCCAGCACCACCATTCAATGTGATCATGGCTGATCATCCCCAATCAGTACCCCATTCCTGCCTTCTCCTCATATCCCATGACTCCGCTATCTTTAAGAGCCCTATCTAGCTCTCTCTTGAAAGTATCCAGATAACCCACCTCCACTGCCCTCTGAGGCTGAGAATTCCACAGACTCACAACTCTCTGTGAGAAAAAGTGTTTCCTTGTCTCCGTTCTAAATGGCTTACCCCTTATTCTTAAACTGTGGCCCCTGGTTCTGGACTCCCCCAACATCGGGAACATGTTTCCTGCCTCTAGCGTGTCCAAACCCTTAACAATCTTATATGTTTCAATAAGATATCCTCTCATCCTTCTAAACTCCAGAGTGTACAAGCTCAGCACCTCTATTCTCTCAGCATATGACAGTCCGCCATCCCGGGAATTAACCTTGTAAACCTACGCTGTTCTCCCTCATTAGCAAGAATGTCCTTCCTCAGATCAGTCCGAAGAAGGGTCTTGACCCGAAACGTCACCCATCTCTTCTCTCCAGAGATGCTGCCTGTCCCGCTGAGTTACTCCAGCATTTTATGTCCATTCTCAAACGTAAGTTAGTTTTCATAATTTCATGAGGAGGATCAAGGTGTTTAATGTGGTCTGATAAAAACATGGAAATTATCACCATGAAAAACAGCTTACTGGGGCAACAATGTGTTGTGTTGGAATTCATAAGTTGTTAACAAAGGAAGGATGTGCAAAGCTAGAATCAAAGAGCAGCCTCAAACAACATTAGCCAGAATGACTTCCTTCTGCATGAAAAAGAATAAACAGCCTTGAAGTATTCTCATGTAGGGAGAGTTATGAACTGTTTGCAAAGAACTTTTGACAATTATATTTGAAGAACACGATATTTCTCTCATTGAGATTCCAGAGAGAAAAACATGACATGGAAAGTGAATTACATTTCTGTCGTTGCATATTGAGGACATCGCATTCGAGTTCCTTCCTTCAGTTGCTGACAAAATTCTTCATCAATCTGAACGCCAGGATACGGAGAGGCACCTAGGAAGCGATCAGAAAGAATAAGAAGATATTTTAGCTATCTGGAAATGCACACCTCCTTTTATCAAATTTGCTGCAAACTATTTTCTGTCCAATTCATTACCAAGGTAACAGAAGACACTCACCAAGTGAGAATATTTCCCACATTAAAATTCCAAAAGACCAGACATCACTCTGTGTTGTATAAACCTTATCAAAGATGGTTTCTGGTGCCATCCATTTAAGAGGAAGCAGCACCTAGAAAAGAAAAAAATCTTTTAATTTTCCAATACATATTTTTAGCTAAATATTTCATTGGGTGGCTTAAAATATAGAGTCATAAAGTCACACAGCACGGAAACAAGCCCTTCGGCCCAACTTACACATGTCAACCAAGATACTGCATCCACACTGTCCCACCTGCCTGCGTTGGGCCCAAATCCTTCTAAACTATTCCTTTCCTTGTACCTGTCCAAATGTCTTTTGAATATTGTTACAGGACCTCCCTCAACTGCCTCCTCTGGCAGCTCGTTCCATATATGCACCACCCTTTGTGTAAAAAAATCGTCCCCCAGGTTTCTATTAAGTCTTTCCCCTCTCACCTTAAGCCTCTGTCCTCTGGTTCTTGATTCCCCTACTCTGGGTCAAAGACTGCGCATTCACCTTATCTATTCCCCTCATGATCTTCTATACCTCTTTTAGATCACCCCTCATCCTCCTGCATCCCAAGGAAAAAGGTCCTAGCCTGCCTGATCTCTCCCTATAGCACAGGCCCTCAAGTCCCGGCAACCTCCTTATAAATCTTCTCAGCACTATTTCAAGCTTAGCAACATTCTTCCGATAGAAGGATGACCAAAACTGAACACAATACTCCACATGTGACCTAACCATCACCTTGTACAACTATAACATAACATCCCAACTTCCAGACTCACTACCCAGACTAATGAAGGCCAATGTACCAAAAGCCTCCTTGACCACTCTAGCTACCTGTGGATAACCATCTTTGGTATCTACAATACCATAAACTTTATTGTCATCTGCAAACTTACTAATTATGCCTTCTACATTCCCATCCCAATTGTTGATATAATTCAGGAGGACAGGCATCATCTCTGAAGAGGACCCGAAACGTTACCCATGACTTCTCTCCAGAGATGCTGCCTGTCCAGCTGAGTTACTCCAGCGTTCTGTGTCTATCTTCGGTTTGAACCAGCATCTACAGTTCCTTCTTACACCAATCATTGATACAAACCACAAAAAACAATGGGCCCAGCATGGATCCCTGAGGCACACCACTAGACACAGGCCTCCATTCCAAAAAACCACTACTTCCTTCCATGGAACCAATTCTTTATCCAGTCAGCAAGCTCTTCCTGGATCTAATGCGATCTAACCTTCCAGAGCAGCCTACCATGGCAACCTTATCAAATGCCCTGTAGTCCATATAGACAATGTCTACCGCTTTGTTCTCATCAACCTTTTTGGTTACTTCTTCAAAAAACTCCATCAGATTCATTTCATGATCTCCTCATATAAAACCATGCTGACTATCCCTAATCCGATCCGGTCTATCCAAATAAATATATATCCCTCAGAAGACTCTACAGTAACCTGTCTACTATTGATTTTAGACTCACTAATCTATAATGCCCCGCCTTCTCTTCACTAATCTATAATGCCCTGCCTTCTCCATGCAGCTCTTCTTAAATAGAGGTGACCGTGTTGGTTACTGTCTTACTGTGTACAACAGGATGATTTGTAGTTCTCAGCACATATATGGTAATGGTGAGATCATTCACTCATTAAACATTTCTTCTATGGAATTTAAATCAGGCCAGCTCTTTAATGCATAGGTGACTATTTTCAACCCGATCTTTTTTTTAAATCTTAGATTCTGTATATGCAGTATTTTTCACTCACTGCAGATTACTGACCAGCAACATCAAAACAATTTCATTTGCATATACTCACATCTCCTTTCCTAACATAATCTGGGTTCTTATAAATGTCCCAAGCCAAACCAAAATCACATATCTTCACCACATTGTTTTCTGACAAGAGTACATTACGTGCAGCCAGATCCCTATGGATGCACTGAAAAGAGAAAATAGAAAGTGATTAGTATATTTTTTGCTTATATCTTTCTCTCCAGAGGCAGCACTCGGATCAACACCACTTTACATTCAATACACTGACAATACATTGTGATCTTGGGAAAATATCCATAGGATTTTCGTAGAAGTGACTTAGGAAGAATTACAACTCCTTTAATTGAAGCTAATGTACCTGACAATAGTCCGAATGGGATAATTGTTTTTGGACAGATTATAGTTAATCAGCAACGTGCCTTAATTTACTCTCACTCGCTGTCCAAGCCAAGATTTATTCCAGTTTACTTCAAAGAAGCCAGTGTTTGTGGTTCAAAAATAATATATTTTCAAAGAGACTGTGCACAATTCATCATGTTACATTATTGTAAACCTATGTATCTTTGGGAGAATTGAAAGATTAATGCAATTTATGGTTTCGTACCTTCCGTGAGGCCAGAAATTCCATTCCCCTGGCTGTTTGGAAGCTGTAGGAGATAAGGTCCTCCATTGTCAAATAGTTCTTGTGAAGGTCATCTGCGACTGTAGTGAAGTAGAGAGTATGAGATTGAGAGTTGAGCCAAAGGCAATGCCCCCATTTCAAACTACAAATACTTGCATCTTTTATTACCTATTATCTTACAATTTGTTTCCCCAGTGTTGGACGCCCTTTCTACAAATGATCTACCCAAAAGAAGCAATTATATGTGGAATAAAAACATTTTCATGCATTAGATTTCTCCATCAAAATTGGTGAGTTCCCCACCAATGATAACTGTTGAAGGTGAGAGTGAAGTGTATCAACATTTTACCTTCCTCCTCTTCTGCATCACTCAACGACTTGTCTTCTTCAAACCCAGAACTGGTTGAGCTCTCACTACTTGCAATGCTGTCCAAGCGCCTTTTAAACTCACTCTCCATCTCATCAGCTTCCTTCTCCTTGAGCTCTTTTAACCTCATTGCTTGACGCTATAATTAGGGAACAACAAAACTGCTTGTTATATTTACTTATTTGATCAATATAAGGACACTATGAACTGGAAACTTATATATAACATTAAAAGTGTGATCAACTTCAAGTCAAACACTCTTGACTTGATGTTGATCACACTTTTAATGTTATAAATGGAACGATAAAATTCTTACATGCAGTAGCACAACAAGTATGTAAACATAGTACTCAGTTAATACCATAATAAACAACAAAAAGTTCAATAAATTAAATATATATATGGTGTAAAAACAAAAATAAAGACCGAGGTCCCTAGTGCAATCACTGCAGTTCATAATCTGGAGTTTAGTTGGAGTTCATAGTCTCTCATAGCCTGATGGTTGTTAGGAAGCTGTCATTGTTTTAGGTGGGTTCCCAGCGGAATTATGAACTTTTCTCAGCCTTCTGTTCATTTAATAAAGTGTGTGTGTGTGTATGTGGGTGTGTGTATGTGTGTGCGCGCGTGTGCGCGCATGTGTGTATGTGTGCTTGGTGGGGGTTTAAAAGGGAGGTGGGGGATGAGAGTCATTGATGTGGAGGAATAACAGGACATGTTCCTGGGCATGAATATTTACGAAGATCTCTCCTGGTCCCAGAACACTGATGCAATCATAAAGAAAGCACATCAGCGCCTCTACTTCCTGAGAAGATTACGGAGAGTCGGTATGTCAAGGAGGACTCTCTTGAACTGCTACAGGTGCACTTTAGAGAGCATGCTGACCGGTTGAATCGTGGCTTGGTACGGCAACCTGAGCGTCCAGGAGCGGAAAAGGCTGCAAAAAGTTGTAAACACTGCCCAGTCCATCATCGGTGCTGATCTCCCTATCATCGAGGGGATCTATCACAGCCGCTGCCTCAAAAAGGCTGCCAGCATCATCAAGGACCCACACCATCCTGGCCACACGCTCATCTCTCTGCTGCCATCAGGTAGAAGGTACAGGAGCCTGAAATCTGCAACATCCAGGTTCAGGAATAGCTACTTCCCCACAGCCATCAGACTATTAAACACAACTTCAAACAAACTATGAATTATAACAGCCTATTGCACTTTATCAATGTATTTATGTGTGTATATATATATTCTATGGTATATGGCCACACTGATCTGATCTGATCTGTATTTATGCCTAAAATATTCTGTCGTGCTGCAGCAAGCAAGAATTTCATTGTCCTATTTGAGACACATGAAAATAAACTCTCTTGACTTGACTTATGGGGAATTTAAATGGATCCCGACCAAATCCAACTGTCCTGCCATCCGGAGAAATCTCACAAAGGGACGTTATTGATAGCAATTTCGGTAAATTTCAGCAGCTGGAATCAAGTTTTATGTGGTGTGAGAGGACTGTTTTCTGCCCATCGAATGACAATTTCAATTCCATTGTTTACTATGACTCAGCCACAAATAAATTATTTTTGCCAAGTTTTTCATTCCAAAGAAAAGAGGTTCAGAAAAGGGCACAAAACACAAACCTGTGTGGAAACATTTTCCAGCTGTACTCTGCTCCCATTGTTTTCAATGGGGCACTGCCAAATGGGTTGTTTTAATTCAAAATTAACAGTTTGTTCAGTTAGTAAAAATGATATATTTCTTCAAAATTTCCACAGCTTTGTCCTGTTTATCAGTAAATGATATATTGGCTTTTAATAGCCTGAATTTATATAGCACCTTATATAGCACCTGTAAAGCCAGGCCAAAGAGGCAGGAAAAGACACAATATACTAGAGTAACTCAATGGGTCTGAAAAAATGCCTCGCACAAACTGTTACCTATACGTATTCTCCAGAGACCCAATGAGGTACTCCAGCACTTTGTGTCTTTTTTTGTAAACCAGCACCTGCAGTTCACTGTGTCCCTGGCAGTTCACTGGCAGGAAGTTTGACAAAGAGACTTTGAACCTGAAAAATGAGCAAAGCCTCTCACTCTTCCCATGGATGTTGCCTGGTTGGTGGAATTTTTCCAGATATTTTGCTTTCTTTACAAAAAGATGTGTTATATCATCTTAACATGGGGAACAGAGGCGAAGAGAAGTAGTTTAGGTAAATGGACTTGGGGCCTGGGCACCTGACACAATAATATTAATTGTGAACACGCAAGTGTGCAAGAAATGGAAGTATGCAGAAATCTTGGAAGGGAGGGACACAGCATGGGAACACCAGAATAGGAATTTCAAATTCAATGTCCAGCTCAGAAGTTAAATCAAAGGTCAAATATAATTATAGATTTAGACTCAGGACTCAGAACAGCTTCATTCCCAGAGCTATAGCGGATCTGAACCGGCCCTGCTGAGTGCCCCCCACCCTACCGGACTGTCTCCCTCGGATGGTCACGTCGCACAGACACATCTGCACTTTAGTCTGTTTTGACTATTTTACTGTTCTTTTTACAATCCATGTTCTCGGGATATCTAAATCTAAATTTTATTAGTTATTTATGTTATGACATCGGATGGAAGCTGCATACCAAATCTCGTTGCGCTTATGTGCAATGACAATAAAATATATTATTATTATTATTATTATTAGAACATGGACCATGGAACAGTACAGTACATGAACAGGCTCTTCAGCCCACTAGCACGTACTGAATATGACTCCAAAACCATCTCTTATCTGCCTGCACGTAATCCATATCCCTGCCTTCCCTGCATCTCGAAATGCCTATCCAAAAGTCCCTTAAATGCCACCATTGTATTTGCCTCCAACACCACATCCCACAGCACATTCCAGGTACTCACCACCCTCTGTGTGAAAAACTGCCCTACACATCTCCTTTAAACTTTGCCTCTCTCACCCTAAATCTATGCCCTCTAGTATTTGTTGTGTCCCACCTAGTGTCTACTTAACATAATTATGAAATTATGCCTTTCATAATTTTATATACTTCTATCAGATTTCCCCTCAACAGGGCATTTCAGAGAAAACAATCCAAGCCTGTTCAAACTCTCTTTGTAGATAATACGCCCTTATCCAAACATCATGTTGGTAAACCACCTGCACCCTTTCCAAAGCCTCCATATCCTTCCTATAGTGGGGTGACCAGAACTGCACACAATATTCCAAATGCTATCTAACCAAAGTCCCATAAAGTTGAATAATGACTTGTTGAGTTTTAGGCTCCAAGTCCATCATCCTAAAGTAATTCTCTTCACCTCTATTTCCTACTGTAAGATAAAACATAAGATTTTACTCCTTGAAATGAAAGAGAAAATGGAAGTTCAGTCAATCAACCAACACTCATGGAGAGAGAAAAGAACAGCGGTGATATTTCAGGTACACAGTCCCTTTGTCAGACATTTATTATTTGTCAGACTTTATTATTTCTACTATTTTTATATTTATCTGACAGATGCTGCACCATTTTTTTTGTAAATCTTATTAACTCAGACCATAGTGGTGAATTAAAAATCATTTCTGCAGTTCAAATAGAAGATGCAAGTAACATTCCCATCTCTGAATCAGAGGAAGGTAGACAAAAATGCTGGAGAAACTCAGCGGGTGCAGCAGCATCTATGGAGCGAAGGAAATATGCAACGTTTCGGGCCAAAACCCTTCTTCAGACCTCTGAATCAGAGGAAGTGGGTTTACACCCTGCTCTAGAGACTTGAGTACTGAATCTAAGCTGACACATAATTCAGTGAAATGCTGTAAGGGTATAGCACTCTGTGCTGTCATTTAGGTGTCTAGGTGTAAAAGATTTCATGGCTACATCTCTAGACAACAAAATGGTCATTATCTCCTGTTGAAATGTTATACTTTGCTTCTTTACGTTACAGCACTGTAAATGTGATAGCAGGAGTGTGAGCCATTAAGGGCATTTCTGAGGCGGTGAAAGACAAAGCATATGTGTTTCATTCAATTACTATTGAACTGAGGAACTTTTGTGAGTAAGTGAGTTGATTTCCGCCAGGAAAGCTCATAGAGCAGCAAATGTAAGAGGGAGCAACATGGATCTACCTTGTAAGGAATATAATCACTTCTCTTGCTTCTCAAATAATTTGACAGGTTACCATGCTTGCAATATTCAACAATCACCATCAGTGGACCTGTTGATAAAACAGCGGGATTTATAGTATGAATTATAGGACAGTAATGCACAATTTTCAATGGACAATATTCTATGGCATCAATGCAATAAAACACAAATCTTGCTACACAGTAGTATTTCATACCAGTTTGAGGAATATTAAAGGCTACTTACAGCAACAAGAATTAATTTGAAACATTTAACTTATCCCTTATTGTCATAGATCGTAACATTTCAACTATTTCTCTCTATGTCGCTGCTACCTAATCCGCTGCACAGTTCTTCTGTTTTCTGTTTTGTATCACTTCTGATAATACCTTTTTCCAGCGTCTAAATGTGTCCATCTACATCGTTAATATCTGTAACAGTGCCGATTTAAAGCAGCAAAAAAAGTGCGCGCTGTTCAGTAGAGCACACATGCTGTAATACACAATACATACTGTAATACACAATACATACTGTAATACACAATACATACTGTAATACACAATACATACTGTAATACACAATACATACTGTAATACACAATACATACTGTAATACACAATACAGAGGCACATTTCTGTCAATGCATAATTTTGAAGAAAACTGTGCGTAGATAGGAAATGGTGTGCAGTGCATTAGTAGATGATGTCTGACTAGGTGAAGGAGCATTGAGGTTTTCAGATACAGGAATGGGTTTGGTGGAGGAGACAAATCCTGTACCAGGCTACCTAATGCTGTTTTGAAAGTAATAGTAATATGCATTGTTCTATGTTCAGCATTATTTTCCTAACCTTCCTGCAAGTGTTCCTGCAGCTGTTATCAGACAACTGAACCATCCGATCATCAACTAGAGAGCAGTCTTGAGCCACCATCAACCTCATTGCAGACCTTCAGGCTATCTTTAATCAGAGTTTATCTTCCATTAAATATTATAGCTTTTATCCAGTATCTGTACACTGTGGATGGCTTGATTGTAATTATGTATCGCTGACAAAAAAATTCTCACTGTATCTACCGAGGTACAGTGACAATAAACTAAACTAAACTAAGTGTAAAAATGAACAATTGTTCTATCACTACCTCAGATGTATAAGCATGATGATTTTTACCCACCAACATTACACAAGATATAAACATAGTCAAGGTCGATTGGATTCTGTTCTGAAGTACTTATTTTATTGATTTTACGACAGAAAGTGTAACAAGTAAGCTGCTTTTCTGAAGTGGTTTACTGGTGATGATAGTGACTGACTCACCTCCCACTTTTGTGCAGGCTCCCAGCAGGTTCACCACATTGAGGTGATGGCCAATGTGAATGAGGATCTTCAATTCAGACATCAATGCTCTATGATCACTGGACGTTGCCCCTTCTGAAAATAGCATAACGTCATAAGGTCATAAGTGATAGGATCAGAATTAGGTCAGTCAGCCCATCAAGTCTCCTCCACCATTCAATCATGGCTGATCTATCTCTCCTTCCTAACCCCATTGTCCTGCCTTCTCCCCATAACCCTTGACATCCGTACTTATCAAGAATCTATCTATCTCTGCCTTAAAAATATCCATTGACGGCCTCCACAGCCATCTGTGGCAAAGAATTCCACAGATTCACCGCCCTCTGACTAAAGAAATTCTTCCTCATTTCCTTCCTAAAGGAACGACCTATAATTCTGAGGCTGTGACCTCTAGTACTAGACTCTCCCACTAGTGGAAACTTCCTCTCCACATCCACTCTAGCCAAGCCTTTCACTATTCGGTAAGTTTCAATTAGGTCACCCCTCATCCTTCTAAATTCCGGCGAGTACAGGCCCAATGTCATCAAACGCTCATCATATGTTAACCCACTCATCCTTCCTCAGATATGGTGCCCAAAATTGCTCACAATACTCCAAATGCAGCCTGACCAGTGCCTCAACATTACATCCCTGTTTTTGTATTCTAGCCCTCTTGAAATAAATTGCATCTGCCTTCCTTACTACCGATTCGACTTGCAAATTAACTTTTTGGGAATCCTGCACCAGCACTCCCAAGTCCCTTTGCACCTCCAATTTCTGAATTCTCTCCCCATTAGGAAAATAGTCTACGCCTTTATTCCTACTACCAAAATGCATAACTCCACACTTTGCTACACTATATTTAATCTGCCACTTCTCTGCCCACTCTCCCAACCTGTCCAGGTCCTTCTGCAGATTCCCTGCTTTCTTTACACTACTTGTCCCGCCACCTATGTTTGTATCATCTGCAAACTTGGCCACAAAGCCTTCAATCCCCTCTTCTAAGTCATTAATATACAACATGAAGAGTAGCGGCCCCAGCATTGACCCATTCGGAACTACGCTAGTAACTGGCAGTCAACCAGAAAAATCACTCTTTATTGCCACTCTTTGCCTTAGCAGACAGATAAGTGAAAACACACCTCCCTGTTGCAGACAAGGCCATTGCAAAAGATATGCATCCATCAATAGTGGGAGGCACTGGCTTTTATATGTGATGATACATCAAGTGTATTTGAATAAGGAAGTGTGGCTATTTATGAATACCACCAAAATCAGTTCCTTTCTACTCTCAGTGTTTGGACCTGTCAGGCACCTCAGCCCTCTGTGTGAAAGAGTCTCTGGTTCCTACATCGGCTCTATTAGCTACCTGAGACCGACAAGTTGGATGTGGAAGCAAGACATTCTCAATCCTGAGAAACTCCCTAAGAAGAACATTTTCAGACTAACGCTATCTTGTGCCGAGATACAATGTTTGTTTTCTACATGGAATGCAGTGCATTATTGTACAATGCTGTACACCAATATATCAGATACCCACAAATACTTGCAATAATAACAGTATTATTTCAAGAAAAATCCTAATACAGATATTAATTTTAAATTAATAGCCTTCAAACATTTTTGATTATTCCAGCAAATATTCACAATTGAGCAAAAACGCAACTTTCTGGAGGAACTCAACGGGTCCAGCCGTCTGTGGAGGGAACGGACAGGCAATGTTGTGGGTTGGGACCCTTTTTTCAGACTGATAATAGTAGGAGGGTGAATGCTGGAACAGAAACGTTGGACAAAACCTGGAACATGGTAAGTGGATACAGGTGAAAGGAGTTTTGAATGGCAGATGGGTAGAGTAAGTGTCTACAGGATGTAGATTGAAGAGGATATTCCATTAATGGTTCTCTAATGGAAGGTCACCACCTTTCCATTACAAAGCCATTGTTTCCAAGTGGGAGCAGAAGAGGCTCAAAGGCAAAAGGAATATAAGGAAAAGGGCCATCGAAAGGTGGAAAACATGAAACACGGTCCTTCAAACCAACCAGGTTAGATTATGTGGTGAGCCATGAAAAATGACATTGAGCATATCTTGGACAATCATCATGAGCAGAGAGAGTTGTGAGATAAAGTAGGTCCAATCCCTCACAGCAAGACTTTGTGTAGCAAAAGGGGCTTCCATGGTGCACAGGGTTCAAAAGGAGGAGCCAAAGCAAGTCCACTCACACAATAAAATGATATATTATAATGTAATATAATGTAAAGGCCCTGTCCCACTTATGTGTCCATGGCACGCAAATTACATGACCTCATCGTTGCGTTGAGGCGCACGGGCATCGTGTGGCTGCGTGGGGCCGGTCCCACTGAGAAGCGCGGAGGGGTATGTAGTTGTGCGCGGTATCGCGCTTCGCTCCGGGATTTTGTACCAAACTAAATCTTCGCTCGCCACCGGCCTGTCGCGTAACTGACGGCCAAAGTGGGACAGGCCCAAGACTCTGGCGTGGTGCAGCGTCTCACCTCCAACAGCAGCTGAAGCAGGCAAACGATCGTCAAACTCAACCTGGGGCTCAAGGCCATTGCGGTCCGGATCCGCCCCCACGCCTACTCCCAGAGGGGGGCCAAGAAAATTGAAGATAGACACAAAATGCAAGAGTAACTCATCAGGACCAGCAGCATCTCTGGAGAGAAGGAATGGATGACGTTTCGGGTCAAGACCTTTCTTTCAGACTGAAGATGGGTCTCGACCCGAAACATCACCCATTGCTTCTCTCCAGAGATGCTGCCGGTCCCCCGAGTTACTCCTGCATTTTGTGTCCATCTTCAAATGACGTCACGTGCTCCAAACAGCTGTGCGGGCGCATGATGATGCGCGTGACTCTCGCGGGACTGTCGCGCCTCAACGCGACGACTAGGTCACGTGATTAGCATGCCAAGGACATGTAAGTGGGACAGGGGCTTAAGTACGTAAGCATTTTAAACGTGCTGTAAAAACCAACCATTAGAGGTAGAATGGCATTAAAATTCCATATTTCAGGAAGAATTCTTTCTCATTGTCAATTACCTTTCAACATTTTAACAGCAACAGTTTTGCATGTTGAGGATTTTTCGATATTAAACGCAGCTGCTTCAACCACTTTGCCAAAAGCTCCACGACCCAATGGTTTTCCTGATTAAAGAATGAAAATTATAATGTCATCATTAATTCAGTACTTTGAAATGGTCCTGAATGTAAATTGGTCTGACACCAGATTTCTAAACAAATTCCCTCTTCTGATCTCTGTCTGGGAGGATATTGCCAGTGGACAATGAATGTCCATTTGAGACTTTGAATGAAAATTATACAAGATATGTAATACAATGTTTTCAGATAATTCTGCTCACCAAATAAAGAGGATATACTGAAGACAAACCAAATGCAGTTTTTCTAATGGAGTTGCTGTACACTGAACTTACAGTTTTAGCACAACTGCAGCAACATATCATCAAATCTGAGCAAATCTGTATTTGCAGTGTTATCACTACCTTTGGTAAATAGGAAAACAATCATCGTGCAAACTGTCTTGTTCTATTCCAACCATGTACTTCACAGCTTTCTCAATTATAATTTGTAATGCCCACACAAGATAGCCTGAAATGTTATCCCTGCATCATGTTAACAATATAGTGTATTGCAGTGGTCATCTAAGTAACAATATGTGTATCTTTTGGACCTATCCCACTTAGGGGACACACACGCACGCGCGCGCACACACGCACGCACGCACACGCACACGCACACGCACACGCACACAAGGGGGGGCGGGCAGGGCAAGCGAGAGGGAGCACTGTCTGAAATTCACTGTGCAAAGCCAAGGTGATACAGTCACACAGCGCGATGAACAAGAGGGTTGGTGCTGTAATTAAGACGGCTAGCACAGTAAGTCCTTTAAAAGAGGGGAGGGAGAGGGGGGGGGGACAAGGGGGAAGAAGGGGGGAAGAAGGAGTACAGACAACTTTTAAGAAGCCAGACAACTTTTAATAAGCCAGAGATACACAGCTGTGAAGTTCGGCGGAAATTTAACATTACCGGTCGGTTATCCTTGGTTCTGAAAACTGGTGCTTACGTTTTTTTTCCCCAATGAGCCAATGAAAATGACCAGTTTGCAAAGGCGATTAACTAAAACCACCTACGACTACCTTGACTACCTCCAACTACATGGCGACCTCACTACCACTGCATCTACCACTACAGGAGTATCGATTATCTCCATGGCGACCAATATTTGGTCACAGAAACATTTTCAACATGTTGAAAAATTTGCGGCGACCATACTGAGGCTGCGACTAATTCCCAGAATGCGACCATGAAGGAGACTCACCAAAGACGACCAGCAAACATGTGGCTAGCATGTGGCGACTGCATAGTCTCCTGCACTCGCCTAAAATGTCGCCTAAGTGGGACAGGCCCATTAGTCTTTCAATGCATGAATTTGTATGCACAGTTTATTCCAAAGAGGGAATAAAAATTACATTAAAGTAGGAGTGGGGAATCTTACCCAATTTAAGTCTATCACTTGGAAACTCCCATTTGCTGGCATCATACGACAGCTGTTCATACTGTTTATCCGTGGATTCTTCATCGGGGTCTAAGATGATTGATAAGTAGCCTGTTTTCAGTTCCGCGACACTGCGCTGGAGAAGAACAACAACTCAAAGTTACTTTATCCGCTCGCCTAGTGTCAACAGAATGACACAGAGCAGTCAACGATCCAGAAATAAATGTTGCCAAACAAACAAAAGCGTACACACACGAGCCAAACTGAACATGCACGCCTCGCTTGCGATGACTTCAGCTTTCACTGTGATGCAGTTTGTCGGGCCTGTGAACATGCAGGATGGGCAATAAGGCTTTTTTCTTTTACATGAATGACAATTCCAATTAACAAACACATTAGTCATTCCTTCGTTAAGTCATGCAGCGGCATTATGGGGAGCAAGAAAAATTTGTGCACGTTGCTTTAAACAGAAAGAAAACGCCGACATGGGAGAGCAACAGTCAGTTTTCATTTGTCAGACAGTGCAAGCTCTCTCAGGACAATGGTGGGATTGTTTTATTACCCGCTTTATTTTTCGAATGATGATTATTAGAAGCAGCCAAAAGAACATGGCAATCACTCCGGTGCCAATCAAGATAATCAGCTCAACATTTGTCTTTTCGTCGACTCCTAGGAAAAAAAGGGAATAATCTGTTCAGATTTGTGCTGGTTCAGCAGGTTACAGATGGGTGGGAGTTTATTGAGAAACAGATTAATAGCACAGATATATCCTGCATTAGGAGTGAAACAGCAGGGAGGTCGATGGATTAAAGTGAGCTTGTTACATATAAATATTGTCAAGTAAAAACAAATCTAATTTAATCTACTGATACATTGGATAATACAAAATACCGTTTGCCATAATACAGTTTAGTATATGCCTGAATTAATAATGTAAGAAACAGCATGGAAACAGGTCACCAAATCAACGCTGACCATCGATCATTCGTTCACACTTGTTTATGTTATCCCACTTTCACATCCATTCCCTACACTGGGGACAATTTACAGAGGCCAATGAACCCACAAATCCGCACGTCTTTGGGATGTGGCAGGAAACTGCAGCACCTGGAGGAAGCCCACATGGTCACAGGGTGAACATGCAAACTCCACACAAACAGCAGTCGAGGTCGGGTTTGAAGCTGGTGTGTGGTCCTGTGAGGCACCTGCTCTACCAGCAGTGCAACTGTGTCATAGGACAAGTAATCCATGACAGAAATCCAGAATGTGAATCAAAATATTTTAAAAGCTTGTCTCCAATAAATATGAAGATAGAGTGCTGTGGATGCAGGGAAGGTGTGAGGGGTGCAGGATGGTGGAGGAACTATGATCTTGCGTAAGTGTTTGAAGGCAATAATAATAATAATAATAATAATGCATTTTATTTGCTGGCGCCTTTCTGGACACCCAAGGACACCTTACAGGACATAAAATCACAATACATTTATCAATATTAAAATCAAGTTGATTAAAAAACAAAAAAAACAAAAACAAAAAAAAAAATACACAAAACATTTTAAGTCATTAAAATCAGGGTGAACATGGTGGAAGTTATGTCGGGTATGCTAATCTAAACAGGTGTGTTTTGAGATGCGATTTGAATTGATCGATAGTGTCCAGGTGACGGATGGGAGGTGGGAGAGTGTCCCAGAGACGTGGGGCAGAGCAGCTGAAGGCTCTGGCACCCATGGTGCTGAGTCTAAATGTGGGGACAGTTATAATTGCAGCTGAGGAGGAACGAAGTGACCGGGAAGGAGTGTATGGTAGCAGCAGGTCAGAGAGGTATTGGGGAGCAATGTGGTGTAGGGCTTTGAAGGTCAGCAGTAAAATCTTGTAGTTAATCCGGTGGTGCACAGGGAGCCAGTGGAGCTGAGTGAGGATGGGTGTGATGTGGTCTGATGATCTGGTGCGGGTGATGATCCGGGCTGCAGAGTTCTGAATGCATTGGAGGCGATGAAGAAGTTTATTGTAGGTGCAAGTGAGGAGGGTGTTGCAGTAATCGATGCGGGATGTGACCAGAGCGTGGATGAGGACTTTTGTATTGTCTTTGGAGAGGGAGGGGCGGAGTCTGGAGATGTTGCGGAGATGAAAGTATGCAGAGCGTGTGATACTGCTGATGTGGGGGCCAATGGAAAGTGTACTGTCCAGAATGACGCCGAGACTTTTGACATGGGAGGAGGTGGGTGTGGGTGAGCCATCAACTGAAATGGTGAACGGGTGGGTTTTGGAGAGTGTGGACTTTGAGCCAATTAGCATGATTTCTGTTTTATTTCCATTGAGTTTTAGAAGGTCGAGTGACATCCAATTGCTGATAGCTTGAAGACAGGTGGTGAGGGCAGCTGGGGGAAGGGAGGTGTTTGGTTTTGTGGATAGGTAAAGTTGTGTATCATCGGCATAGCAGTGAAAATTGATTCCAAAATGACGGAGAATATTGCCAAGAGGTTGAATATAGATGATAAAAAGCAGTGGCCCCAGCACCGATCCCTGAGGAACACCATGGGTGACTGTGGCAGTTGTGGATGTGACTTTATTTCCCTGGATGAACTGTTTTCTGTCGTGCAGATAGGACCTGAACCAAAGTAGTGCATTGTTGTTGATGGCGGTGGCAGATAGACGTTCCAGAAGAATTGGGTGGGAGATGGTGTCAAAGGCTGCTGTGAGGTCGAGGAGGATAAGGATGAATAAGTGGCCGGTGTCAGCTGCGAGAAGGAGATCATTTGTAATTTTTACCAAGGCTGTTTCAGTGCTGTGATTGTGGCGAAAACCAGGCTGAAATGGTTCATAGAGGTTATTGTTTTGAAGGTGGACTTGAAGTTGTGTCGCTACTGTCCTTTCCAGAAGTTTAGTGATGAATGGGAGGTTGGAGATGGGGCGGTAGTTATTTGGATTGTTTGGATCAGAACCTGTTTTTTTTAGAATCGGGGTGATGTTTTGAGAGATGTAGGGACAGTAGCAGTTGATAGGGAGGAGTTAATTATGGACGTTATGATGGGTGAGATAGAGGGCAGACAGGATTTAACCAGGACAGTAGGGATGGGATCAAGCAAGCAGGAGGAGTTCTTGGACTTGGTGATGAGTTTAGTTATTTCTTCAACTGTTGGAAGCTGGAAAGTAGATAGGGTGGAGAGTGGGGAGTCCAGTGTGGAAGTCCAGGGTGGGCTGTTGTGAGCAGAAGCTGAGAAAGAGTTCAATTGGTGATGAATGCTGGTGATTTTGGTACTGAAGAAGTCCAAAAACGTATTACACTGAGCAGTGGAGGTGAGGTGATTCGAGGTTTCAGGAGGCTTAAGTAGTTTGTTGACAGTGGAGAATAAAGTCCGAGTGTTATTTTCACTGTTGTTGATGATGTTGGCGTAGTAGGAGGATTTAGCAGCAGTCAGGGCATCTTTATATGAGAGAAGATGATCTGTATGCATTTGGTGGTGAATAGTTAGTCCACTTTTCTTTGTAAGTCTCACCAGACGCCGGCCCACCATTTTCATATGGCGGAGTTCAGGAGTGTACCACGGAGATGACCTGCTAAAAGAGACTGTACGGGTTTTCAGAGGAGCCAAGGAGTTTAATGAGTGGGATAAACAGTCATTGTAGTGATCAACCAGGTTAGCAATGCAGAGTGGGGGGGAAGTAAATGACAATAAATTTGTATATTGTATAGTAGGATGAAGATGAGTTACTGATTAGTCTGTTGAGTTCCACTTGATTAATGTTTTTCACATTACGGAAGGATATGGTGCACTTCAGATTGCGTTTAGGGAGTGGCAGATTAATATCAAAAAGGACAGTTTTATGGTCTGAAATGGGAAGCTCTGTAGATTTAAGATTGTATGGTGTCACTCCAGAGCAACAGACTAAATCTAAAATATGGCCTTTATTATGGGTTGGGAAATCGATGTACTGAGTGAGGCCAAAACTATCCAGAACAGAAATAAAATCTTTAGTAAATGTGTCAGTATGTTTATCTAAATGAATATTGAAATCACCCATTAAAATGACATTGGGAGACATGGCACATAGGTCAGATAAAATAGCAGTGAGTTCGCTAATAAAAACTGTAGAAGGCTTTGGAGGACGATAGATAGGCACTATGAGGGTGGGTATACACCCATGTAGTTGAGCAGTCAGGATTTCGAACGAGGATGGCTCTGTGACTGAGACTGACGAGATCTTGAGATTCTCGCGATAGAGCAGTGCAAGACCCCCTCCTCTCCCGGAAGCGCGGGGTTTGCAGATGTAAACAAACTCAGGAGGTATGGCTTGGTTGAGGTGGAGGTAATCATCAGGCTGTTGCCAAGTCTCAGTAAGACACAGAAAGTCAAGTTTTGAATCCGAGCACAACAGGATTGATGGTTAATAGATGAGTGTCTGTGTTAGATGATTACAGAATCCTTTGATTAATATTTGAATCATTTGGTGCAAGCCTTGGAATCTAGAATGGGTTTTTAATAATAATAATAATAATAATAATAATAATAATAATAATAATAATAATAATAATAATAATAATAATACATTATACTTATGGGCGCCTTTCAAGACCCCTCAAGGACACCTTACAAAATTTAGTAAACAGATTACAAAACATGTAAGCGGAATGAAACAAAACAAAAAAAATAAAAATAAAAATAGTGAAGACATCAACAATACACAATTCAAAGAGAGAGCAGCGGCAGCTAACCGCGCCAGCGTTCACTCTCCCTTTCCGCAGCCATCTTGGAAACGGAACAATACGAATCTTTAACATAAAACATCCCGCCACAATGGTTACCATTATGAGGGAAGGCACAATGTCCAGTCCTCAACCACAGTTCACCCATAGTCGGGCCTATTGAGGCCTCCACAGTTGCCTCTATGGAGGCCCGATGTTCCAGGCCGTTCTCGCCGGGTGCTGTTGCTCCGGCGTCGGGAGAGTCCTCACAGCGGCTTGGGACACCTGGAACGGCCGCTTCCTTACCGGAGACCGCGGCTTCCGAAGCCGACAAGGCTGCGACGGTTGGAGCTCCACCACTGGCGATCTCATCGAGAGATCCCAGGCTCCAGATGTTAAAGACAGCGCCGCCACCCGCAGCTGCCCGCTCCACAGACCCGCAGCTCCGCGATGTTATTCTCGGCAGTCTCAGCTCACCATGAAAGGTTATATTGTACTGACATGGTGCTTTGTGTGTATAACATGTCACATTACTATAATACCACTGGCCTTGGAGCAAAAAGCCAATAATAAAAATAATAATTGTAAAACAAACTACATTCAGTAATTAATTCACTTTAATGAATGAAATTAGAGATCAAATCATTAATTCACCACACCAATGTAATATTGTGAGAAATTCACAATTATTATATTTGAACTACTCGCCAGATGGATAGCTTGGTGCAACCATTGCTTTCTACTTAAAATAACATTTAGTAACATTTAATGCTGCATGCTAGATGGTACGTAAATATGAGCCATATGGCATGTGGATGCAAGGAGATTTGTTCTTCTAACCTTCTACAGCAATTGCAGCATAGGTCTCAGCACAGCCCTGCAGATTGCAAGCCTCACACTTGTACACCCCTTCATCTTCTTTCTTCGGTCTCTGGATGGTCAAAGTCCTGTTCAGCTCGCCGAGAACAATGCCTGATAATGAAGAGGCACAAGGGGTTGGGTCAATAAAACTCAATTTCCTGCACAACTCACAATGTCGCAATTCACAGTGGTGACAAATGACAGAATTTGCTAAATAACAAGGCACCAAAAAAAAATAATAGTCACGTTGCCAAGTCCTGCTTTTTTCTACTACTTCTTATTGTACATTATTTCTAAAGTTTACACATTTATCTTGACTTTCTATAGAAATCGCGAATATGTACTTGCTGTCATTGTAAATCAAAGAAAAATCGCAGATGCTGTACATCTCAAATAAAAGTAGAAAATGCTGGAAACACTCAGCAGTCAAGTATTTATTCTGAAGCATTAAGAATGATATCTGTGCTACTTCCTGCGCTCATTAAAATGTGAAAATTTCATAATTTGTGCTGCCAATTTCCCTGATTTCATTTTAACTTGTTCAGTCTCTTAGAAACAGAAAAATAGGTGCAGGAGTAGGCCATTCGCCCCTTCGAGCCAGCACCGCCATTCAATATGATCATGGCTGATCATCAAAAATCAGTACCCCGTTCCTGCTTTTCCCCCATATCACTTAATTCCCTTAACTCTCTCTTAAATACTCCAGCGAATCTGCCTCCACTGCCTTCTGTGGCAGAGAATTCCACAGAATTCACAACTCTCTGGGTGAAGTTTTTTTCCATCTCAGTCCTAAATGACCTACCCCTCTCATCCTTCTAAATTCCAGTGAATACAAGCCTAGTCGGCCCATTCTTTCATCATATGTCAGTCCTGCCATCCCAGGAATTAACATGATGAACCTACGCTGCACTTCCTCAATAGTAATAATGTCCTTCCTTAAATTAGGAGACCAAAATTGCACACAATACTTCAAGTGCGGTCTCACCAGGGCCCTGTACAACTGCAGTAGGACTTTGTTGCTCCTAAACCCAGATCCTCTCGTAATGAAAGCCAACATGCCATTAGCTTTCTTCACTGCCTGCTCTACCTGCATGCTTACTTTCAGTGACTGATGTACAGTCTCTTTGCACTTCCCCTTTTCCTAAACTGACACCATCCAGGTAATAATCTGCCTTTCTGTTCTTGCCAACAAAGTGGATAACCTCACATTTATCCACATTATACTGCATCTGCCATGCATCAGCCCACTCACCCAACCTGTCCAAGTCATGCTGTAGCCTCATAGCATCCTCCGCGCAGCTCACACTGCCACCCAACATTGTGTCATCCGCAAACTTGGAGATGTCATTTAATTCCCTCATCTAAATCATTAATATATATTGTAAATAAATGGGGTCCCAGCACCGAGCCTTGAGGCACCCCACTAATCACTGTCTGCCATTCTGCAAAAAAGACCCGTTAATTCCTACTCTTTGCTTCATGTCTGCCAACCAGTTCTCTATCCATGTCAATACCCTACCCCCAATACCATGTCCTCTAATTTTTCACACTAATCTCTTGTGTGGGACCTTGTCAAAGGCTTTTTGAAAGTCCAAATACACCTTTTTCCGTCTCTTTCCACATCTCAGGGGATAGGTTAGTAACTACATCCATCACAAGCCCACAGATTCCCATAACTATTCTGACTATAATTCCTCCTCCTCTGCCATTCCATTCATCAATTCCTCTGTCTCCATTGCATTTGTTCTCACAACAAGACTCTCAGTTCAGGTTTCTTCAAGATGTTTTCCTTTTTCCCTGCTACTACAGTTAGATATCTTCTAGACAGCACCACTGGAGAACATGGAATGGTGACGTTTTGGGACGAGACCCTTCTTCAAACTGTTGGGGCCTGACCTGAAACGTCACTTATTCATGTTCTCCAGGCATGCTGAGTTACTCCAGCACTTTGTGTCTTTCCTTGGTAAACCAGCATCTGAGGTTCCTTGTTTCAAAATCTTGGTTCTGCCCTTCAAGTTGATTGTCACTATAACTCTCCATCACACTCCCTTTTGCCTTGTATCTATGTGCCCTCGTATAAGCTGCCCTAATTCACCTATCAAACACATGATTTCACAAGCAGCTTGTCAGTAGTGCAACCCTGGCATCATCTATCTATCTATCTATTATTATATAAAACTCTCGCCCCAGATTCCGAAACGGAACTCCGTCCGGCTGCCTGCCTGCCTTTCGATTCGTTCCCGCCGTGCGATGTCACAATGCCCGATGCTCGCAGACGTCCAATCGCGATGCCCGAGGCTCGCAGACGTCCAATCGGAATGGATCCATTTACATGTACGGCTTCCGGCCTGGCTTCCGGCCACATTTCTTCCATTGATTCCCTGCAACTCCGAAACCAGACGCAGAATCGCCGACATCTTTTCCATTTCGGTAGAGATTTCACTTTTCTTTCTAAGTATCCGCTCCTCATTACATTCCGTCGTGTTTAAGTACACGTTTTTAATCAAATCCCTCCCCCCCCCCCCCCCAAATATTTCATAACTAAACTGGCTTCTCACTCATAGATTCAGCTTCAGCACCAGCCCCTGCTGAACGTTCCATCGTGTGATGTCACAATGCCCAATGCTCACAGATGTCCAATCGGAATGGATTCATTTACATATGCCTATGCAGGAGCCCAAGCCCATGGTGAACGTTCCATCGTGTGATGTCACAATGCCCAATGCTCAAATACATCGTTGCCATAGAGAGGGAGTACAGAGAAGGTTCACCAGACTGATTCCTGGAATGTCAGAACTTTCAAATGAAGAAAGACTGGATAGACTCGCCTTGTACTCACTAGATTTTAGAAGATTGAGGGGGTATCTTATAGAAACGCTTAAAATTCTTAAGGGGTTGGACAGGCTAGATGCAGGAAGATTGTTCCGGATGTTGGGGAAGACCAGAACAAGGGGTCAAAGTTTAAGGATAAGGGGGAACGCTGAATCGCCGACATCTTTTCCATTTTGGTAGAGATTTCACTTTTCTTTCTAAGTATCCGTTCCTCATTACATTTCGACGTGTTTAAGTGTACGTTTTAATCAAATCCTTACCCCCCCCCCCGCCCACCCCCCAAAATTTCAAAACTAAACTGGCTTCACACCCACAGTGGCTTCACCAGCCCCAGCCCCTGGTGAACGTTCCATCGTGTGATGTCACAATGCCCAATGCTCAATGACATCGTTGCCATAGAGAGGGATTACAGAGAAGGTTCACCAGACTGATTCCTGTTATGTCAGAACTTTCACCACTTAAAAGTGTAATGCCCCAACGCAAAAGTGTAATGCCTCCTCCCCCCCCCCCACCCCCCCCAGTTTTTGAAATAAAAACTGGCTTCTCACCCATACAAGCAGCCATTTCGGTAGACATTTCACTTTCCCTTCCAGCTATCCACTCCTCATTACATTTCGTTATGTTTATGTCCATTTTTTTCATTAAAACCTTCTCCTCCCCCCCCCCCCCCCCCTCACTCATTTTGTCGCCTCCTGCTGGCCAGCGACCATAACGGCTGCTGGCGCCCGCAGCAAACCCTCACGCAACGCCATTTAAAAACGGCCTTTCGGGAACGGCTCTACTTCGAGGACCACGTCTCCCGTGGGGGCTGCGGGTAGGCAACGGCTGCGTTGGGGCATTACACTTTTAAGGCTCTGTGTGTGGGGATGCTTCGTGTGTGTGATGCCGCCCCGCCGCCCTCCCCCCCCCCCCCCCCCCCCCCGCGTTGCCGAGATGGACCCGACTTCGACGACTTCAAGATACGCTATTTTAAGACGGCCGGAACCTGACTTCGACGACCACGTCTCTGCTGGGGGCTACAGGTAGGGAACGGTCTTTATACACTTTTCCAACTCTGTGTGTGGGGGTGGTTAGTGTGTGTGATGCCGCCCCCCACCCCCCCCCCCCAGTGGGGGCTACGGGTAGGGAACGGCTGCGTTGGCTAAAGGGATCAGGGGTTATGGAGAGAAGGCAGGTACATCACTCCCCCTACCGCTCCCTCCCTCCCCACTCTTCCACTTCTCTCCCCCTTCCTCTCCACTCTCCCTCCCCACTCTTTCCCCTCTCTCCCCCACCCCTCTCCCTCCTCCCCATCTTCCCCATCTCCCTCCCCGAAATCTCTCTCCCCATCTCTCACCCCCTACCCCGCTCTCCTTTCCCTCCCAAATCTATCCCGTTTCCTCCTCCTCCTCTCCCCTCCCTCCCCTCTTCTCAACCCCCCACCCCCCCGCAAACGCCGTTGGGGAAACAGACCCAACGGGTCTGCACTTGGTCTAGTTATTATATAAAACTCTCGCCCCAGATTCCGAAACGGAACTCCGTCCGGCCGTCCGTCCGGCAGCCTGGCCCACTCCCTTTGCTGGCGCGCTCCCTTTGATTCTCCGCAACTCCAAAACCGGACGCAGGACCGCCCGCGTCTTTTCAACTTCGGCAGAGATTTCGCTTTTCTTTCTAAGTATGCGCTTCTCATTCCATTCCGTCGTGTTTAAGCGCACGTTTTAAATCAAAACCTTACCCACCCCCCCCCCCCCCCCCCCCAAAAATCTCACAACTAAACTGGCTTCTCACCCACACAAGCCTCACCAGCACCAGCCCCTGCTGAACATTCCATCGTGTGATGTCACAATGCCCAATGCTCACAGATGACCAATCGGAATGGATCCATTTACATATGCCATCACCAGCCCCAGCCATTGGAGAAGATTCCATCGTGTGATGTCACAATGCCCGATGCTCACAGATGCCCAATCGGAATGGACCCATTTACATATGCCTATGCAGGAGCCCCAGCCAATGGTGAACGTTCCATCGTGTGATGTCACAATGCCCAGTGCTCATAGACATCGTTGCCATAGTGACAGTACAGAGAGTCAGATGTGGGCCGAGGAGCCTTCAAGACAACATGAGATGTTCCCATATTGTGTGAAAATATTTACGTCATTCACCCCTGAACCTCGATAAGAACACCACCTGCACATCTTAATTAAATTAGAGAAAAACGGAAAAGAGGTCGGGCATTTACACTTTTAAGGCTCTGTGTGTGTCGAAGCTTCGTGTGTGTGATGCCGCACCGCGAAACCCCCCCACCACCCCCCCCACGCGTTGCCGAGACGGACCCGACTTCGACGACTTCAAGATACGCTATTTTAAGACGGCAGGGACCCGACTTCGACGACCAAATCTCCCCTGGGGGCTACAGGTAGGGAACGGTCTTTATGCACTTTTCCAACTCTGTGTGTGGGGGTGGTTAGTGTGTGTGAGGCCCCCCCCCCCCCCCTTGGGGGCTATTGGGGGCCGCAGGACCGCCCACGTCTTTTCCCCTTCGTCAGAGATTTCGCTTTTCTTTCTAAGTATGCGCTTCTCATTTCATTCCGTCGTGTTTAAGCGCACGTTTTTAATGGATAACATACCCCCCCCCCCCCAATACTTCAAAACTAAACTGGCTTATCACCCACACAAGCCCCGATGCTCAAAGACATCGTTGCCATAGTTACCGTACAGAGAATAGCCTGTGAGCCGAGGAGCTTTCAAAACAACATGAGATGTTCACATATTGTGTAAAAATATTAACGTGTTTCAAACCCCTGAAACTCGATATGAACAACACATGCACAACTTAATTAAATTAGAGAAGAACGAACAATATGTCGAGATTTTAATATTCCAATCAATGCACGTTTGACATTGAGTTGTCTGCCAGTTGGCCAATCACGCGCTTTGTTTCAGGCCAGCACACAAAATGGCTGAGAGGGCTTCACAGATGCCTGTTTTACTGGAGATTCAAATGTGTTGTTCTGTGGAATAAATGTCATGGAAACTTGCAGCAGCTTCATTGTATTTAGTGCAAAAAACATAAAAAAAGACAGAAGAAAGTGCTGCGAAGTTATTCTATAAAACTCTCGCCCCATCCGTCCGGCTGCCTGCCTGCCTTTCGATTCGTTCCCGCCGTGCGATGTCACAATGCCCGATGCTCGCGGACGTCCAATCGCCATGCCCGACGCTCGCGGACGTCCAATCGGAACGGATCCATTTACATGTACGGCTTCCGGCCGCATTTCTTCCAATTCTTCCATCGCATATCCCTGCAACTCCGAAACCGGACGCAGATTCGCCGACGTCTTTTCCATTTCGGTAGAGATTTCACTTTTCTTTCTAAGTATCTGCTCCTCATTACATTCCGTCGTGTTTAAGTACATGTTTTTAATCAAATCCTTCCCCCCCCCCACCCCCCCAATATTTCAAAACTAAACTGGCTTCTCACTCATAGATTCAGCTTCAGCCCAAGCCCATGGTGAACGTTCCATCGTGTGATATCACAATGCCCAATGCTCACAGATGTCCAATCGGAATGGATTCATTTACATATGCCTATGTCAGAACTTTCATATGAAGAAAGACTGGATAGACTCGCTTAATCAAATCCTAACCCCCCCCCCCCCCCAATATTTCAAAACTAAACTGGCTTCACACCCACAGAAGCTTCACCAGCCCCAGCCCCTGCTGAACGTTCCAACGTGTGATGTCACAATGCCCAATGCTCACATACGCAAAAGTGTAATGCCTTCTCCCCCCCCCCCCAGTTTTTCAAATACAAACTGGCTTCTCCCCCATACAAGCAGCCATTTCGGTAGACATTTCACTTTCCCTTCCAGCTATCCACTCCTCATTACATTTCGTTATGTTTATGTCCATTTTTTTCATTAAAACCATCTCCTCCCCCCCCCCCCCCCTCACTCATTTTGTCGCCTCCTGCTGGCCAGCGACCATAACGGCTGCTGGCGCCCGCAGCACAACTTCAAGCGACGCCATTTAAAAACGGCCTTTCGGTGACGGCACTACTTCGAGGACCACGTCTCCCGTGGGGGATACGGGTAGGCAACGGCTGTGTTGGGGCATTACACTTTTAAGGCTCTGTGTGTGGGGATGCTTCGTGTGTGTGATGCCGCCCCGCCACACCCCCCCCCCCCCGCGTTGCCGAGACGGACCCGACTTCGACGACTTCAAGATACGCTATTTTAAGACGGCCGGAACCCGACTTCGACGACCACGTCTCCCCTGGGGGCTACAGGTAGGGAACGGTCTTTATACACTTTTCCAACTCTGTGTGTGGGGGTGGTTAGTGTGTGTGATGCCGCCCCCCACCCCCCCCAGTGGGGGCTACGGGTAGGGAACGGCTGCGTTGGGGGATCAGACCCAACGGGTTTGCCATTGGTCGTCGTGTTTAAGTGCACGTTTTTAATCAAATCCTAACCCCCCCCCCCAATATTTCAAAAATAAACTGGCTTCTCACCCATAGAAGCAGCACCAGCCCCAGCCCCTGGTGAACGTTCCATCGTGTGATGTCACAATGCCCAATGCTCAAATACATTGTTGCCATAGAGGGAGTACAGAGAAGGTTCACCAGGCTGATTCCTGGGATGTCAGGACTTTCATATGACGAAAGACTGGATAGACTCGGTTTGTACTCGCTAGAATTTAGAAGATTGAGGCGGTATCTTATAGAAACTTACAAAATTCTTAAGGGGTTGGACAGGCTAGATGCAGGAAGATTGTTCCAGATGTTGGGGAAGTCCAGAACAAGGGGTCACAGTTTAAGGATAAGGGGTAAATCTTTTAGGACCGAGATGAGAAAAACATTTTTCACACAGAGAGTGGTGAATCTCTGGAATTCACTGGCACAGAAGGTAGTTGAGGCCTGTTCATTGGCTGTATTTAAGAGGGAGTTAGATGTGGTCCTTGTGGCTAAAGGGATCAGGGGGTATGGAGAGAAGGCAGGTACAGGATACTGAGTTGGATGATCAGCCACGATCATATTGAATGGTGGTGCAGGCTCGAAGGGCCGAATGGCCTACTCCTGCACTTAATTTCAATGGTTCTATGTTTCCCTCTCCGCACCCCTCTCCCACCCATCCCTCTCTCCCCCACCCCCCTTCCCTCTCTACGCCAGCCCCTTCCTCCTACCCCTCTGTCCCTCTTCCATCACTCCCCCTACCCCTCTCCACCTCCCTCCCCACTCTTTCCCCTCTCTCCCCCACCCCTCTCCCCCTCCCTCCCTCCTTCCCTACCTCCCCATCCTCCCCCTCCACCACATCTCTCTCCCCATCCCCCTCTCTCACCCCCTACCCCGCTCTCCTTTCCCTCCCAAATCTGTCCCATTTCCTCCACCTCCTCTCCCCTCCCTCCCCTCTTCACATCCCCCCTCCCTCCCCCCACCTGTGTGTTTGGGGGTTGGTTAATATGAGTTTGATGCCGCAGCCCCCCCTCCCCCCCCCCCCCCCGCAAAACGCCGTTGGGGAAACAGACCCAACGGGTCTGCACTTGGTCTAGTTATTATATAAAACTCTCGCCCCAGATTCCGAAACGGAACTCAACCGGCCGTCCGTCCGGCAGCCTGGCCCACTCCCTTTGCTGGCGCGCTCCCTTTGATTCTCCGCAACTCCAAAACCGGACGCAGGACCGCCCGCGTCTTTTCAACTTCGGCAGAGATTTCGCTTTTCTTTCTAAGTATGCGCTTCTCATTCCATTCCGTCGTGTTTAAGCGCACGTTTTAAATCAAAACCTTACCCACCCCCCCCCCCCCCCCCCCCAAAAATCTCACAACTAAACTGGCTTCTCACCCACACAAGCCTCACCAGCACCAGCCCCTGCTGAACATTCCATCGTGTGATGTCACAATGCCCAATGCTCACAGATGACCAATCGGAATGGATCCATTTACATATGCCATCACCAGCCCCAGCCATTGGAGAACATTCCATCGTGTGATGTCACAATGCCCGATGCTCACAGATGCCCAATCAGAATGGACCCATTTACATATGCCTATGCAGGAGCCCCAGCCAATGGTGAACGTTCCATCGTGTGATGTCACAATGCCCAGTGCTCATAGACATCGTTATTCTATAAAACTCTCGCCCCATCCGTCCGACATCCGTCCGGCTGCCTGCCTGCCTTTCGATTCGTTCCCGCCGTGCGATGTCACAATGCCCGATGCTCGCAGACGTCCAATCGCCATGCCCGACGCTCGCAGACGTTCCAATCGGAATGGATCCATTTACATGTACGGCTTCCGGCCACATTTCTTCCATTGATTCCCTGCAACTCTGAAACCGGACGCAGAATCGCCGACGTCTTTTCCATTTCGGTAGAGATTTCACTTTTCTTTCTAAGTATCCGCTCCTCATTACATTCCGTCGTGTTTCAGTACACGTTTTTAATCAAATCCTTCCCCCCCCCCCCCCCAAATATTTCAAAACTAAACTGGCTTCTCACTCATAGATTCAGCTTCAGCACCAGCCCCTGCTGAACGTTCCATCGTGTGATGTCACAATGCCCAATGCTCACAGATGTCCAATCGGAATGGATTCATTTACATATGCCTATGCAGGAGCCCAAGCCCATGGTGAACGTTCTATCGTGTGATGTCACAATGCCCAATGCTCAAATACATTGTTGCCATAGAGAGGGATTACAGAGAAGGTTCACCAGACTGATTCCTGGAATGTCAGAACTTTCATATGAAGAAAGACTGGATAGACTCGCCTTGTACTCGCTAGATTTTAGAAGATTGAGGGGGATCCTATAGAAACGTTTAAAATTCTTAAGAGGTTGGACAGGCTAGATGCAGGAAGATTGTTCCGGATGTTGGGGAAGACCAGAACAAGGGGTCAAAGTTTAAGGATAAGGGGGAACGATGAATCGCCGACATCTTTTCCATTTTGGTAGATATTTCACTTTTCTTTCTAAGTATCCGTTCCTCATTACATTTCGACGTGTTTAAGTGTACGTTTTTAATCAAATCCTAACCCCCCCCCCCCCCCAATATTTCAAACCTAAACTGGCTTCACACCCACAGAACCTTCACCAGCCCCAGCCCCTGCTGAACGTTCCATTGTGTGATGTCACAATGCCCAATCTTCACATATGTCCAATCGGAATGGATCCATTTACATATGCCTATGCAGGAGCCCCAGCCAATGGTGAAGGTTCCATCGTGTGATGTCACAATGCCCAATGCTCAAAGACATCGTTGCCATAGAGAGGGATTACAGAGAAGGTTCACCAGGCTGAGTCCTGTTATGTCAGAACTTTCACCACTTAAAAGTGTAATGCCCCAACGCAAAAGTGTAATGCCTCCCCCCCCCCCCCCCCCAGTTTTTCAAATAAAAACTGGCTACTCACCCATACAAGCAGCCATTTCGGTAGACATTTCACTTTCCCTTCCAGCTATCCACTTCTCATTACATTTCGTTATGTTTATGTCCATTTTTTTCTTTAAAACATTCTCCTCCCCCCCCCCCCCGCTCACTCATTTTGTCGCCTCCTGCTGGCCAGCGACCATAACGGCTGCTGGTGCCCGCAGCACAACCTCACGCGACGCCATTTAAAAACGGCCTTTCGGGAACGGCTCTACTTCGAGGACCACGTCTCCCGTGGGGGCTGCGGGTAGGCAACGGCTGCGTTGGGGCATTACACTTTTAAGACTCTGTGTGTGGGGATGCTTCGTGTGTGTGATGCCGCCCCCCGCCCCCCCCTCCCCCCCCCGTTGCCGAGACGGACCCGACTTCAACGACTTCAATATACGCTATTTTAAGACGGCCAGAACCCGACTTCGACGACCACGTCTCCGCTGGGGGCTACAGGTAGGGAACGGTCTTTATACACTTTTCCAACTCTGTGTGTGGGGGTGGTTAGTGGGGGTGATGCCGCCCCCCCCCCCCAGTGGGGGCTACGGGTAGGGTACGGCTGCGTTGGGGGATCAGACCCAACGGGTTTGCAATTGGTCGTCGTGTTTAAGTGCACGTTTTTAATCAAATCCTTCACCCCCCCCCCAATATTTCAAAAATAAACTGGCTTCTCACCCATAGAAGCATCACCAGCCCCAGCCCCTGGTGAACGTTCCATCGTGTGATGTCACAATGCCCTATGCTCACAGATGTCCAATCGGAATGGACCCATTTACATATGCCTTTGCAGGAGCACAAGCACTTGGTGAACGTTCCATTGTGTGATGTCACAATGCCCAATGTTCAAATACATTGTTGCCATAGAGGGAGTACAGAGAAGGTTCACCAGACTAATTCCTGGGTTGTCAGGACTTTCATATGACGAAAGACTGGATAGACTCGGCTTGTACATGCTAGAATTTAGAAGATTGAGGGGGTATCTTATAGAAACTTACAAAATTCTTAAGGGGTTGGACAGGCTAGATGCAGGAAGATTGTTCCAGATGTTGGGGAAGTCCAGAACAAGGGGTCACAGTTTAAGGATAAGAGGTAAATCTTTTAGGACTGAGATGAGAAAAACATTTTTCACACAGAGAGTGGTGAATCTCTGGAATTCACTGGCACAGAAGGTAGTTGAGGCCTGTTCATTGGCTGTATTTAAGAGGGAGTTAGATGTGGTCCTTGTGGCTAAAGGGATCAGGGGGTATGGAGAGAAGGCAGGTACAGGATACTGAGTTGGATGATCAGCCACGATCATATTGAATGGTGGTGCAGGCTCGAAGGGCCGAATGGCCTACTCCTGCACTTAATTTCAATGGTTCTATTTTTCCCTCTCCGCACCCCTCTCCCACCCATCCCTCTCTCCCCCACCCCCCTTCCCTCTCTACGCCACCCCCTTCCTCCTACCCCTCTGTCCCTCTTCCATCACTCCCCCTACCCCTCTCCACCTCCCTCCCCACTCTTCCACCTCTCCCCCTTCCCCCTCCACTCTCCCTCCCCACTCTTTCCCCTCTCTCCCCCACCCCTCTCCCCCTCCCTCCCTCCTCCCCTACCTCCCCATCCTCCCCCTCCCCCACATCTCTCTCCCCATCCCCCTCTCTCACCCCCTACCCCGCTCTCCTTTCCCTCCCAAATCTGTCCCATTTCCTCCACCTCCTCTCCCCTCCCTCCCCTCTTCACATCCCCCCCCCCTCCCCCCACCTGTGTGTTTGGGGGTTGGTTAATATGAGTTTGATGCCGCAGCCCCCCCTCCCCCCCCCTGCAAAACGCCGTTGGGGAAACAGACCCAACGGGTCTGCACTTGGTCTAGTATTTTCTAAAACTTTCCCTTTATGACATTCATTTCTCCCTCATCATTGCTGCAATTAAAATTAACCTGTTTTCTCACTTTTATAGCTTTGACGAAGAATCTTCACTCTGAGGCATTAACTCTGTTTCTCTTTAGACTTTAGACATACAGCACGGAAACAGTCCCTTCAGCCCACCACGTCCGCACCGCATAAGCAATCACCCAGTACTATCCTACACATTAGGGGCAATAGGGACAACTAGGGACAATGGGGTGTCAGGGGTTATGGGGAAAAGGCAGGAGAATGGGGTTAAGGGGGAGAGATTGATCAGCCATGATTGAATGGCAGAGTAGACTTGATAGGCCGAATGGCCTAATTCTTCTCCTATCAACATGATATGGCAAGTTACAATTTTTACAGAAGCCAAGTTACTTACAAACCTGCACATCTTTGGAGTGTGGGAGGAAACCGGAGCACCCAGAGAAAACGCACACAGTCACAGGGGGAACATGCAAATCCTGTACAGACAGCACCCATAGTCAGGATCGAACCTAGGTCTCTGGCACAGCAACTCTACCACAGCGCCACTGTGCCACCTTTTTGCAAATGCTATCTGATCTGCTGAGTGCTTCCAGCATTTTTCCATTTTATTTGCTGTGAAGACTCAGTCTCAATCTTTCAATGTTTAATTGTTTCTCGAACATTGAAATATTCTTCCCATCCATCTCTTCTTCAATTAACATGGAGTGAATATCCATGAGGACATCCGCCAGTGTGAGATGGTGACCCAGTATCATTTGGTTGCACGAATAGCTGAAGAAGCAGGTACTATCCTTAGCCAATGTTGCACACATTTTACTTGCAGTTGATAAGCAGTGATCAAAAACAGAGTGGAGGCTTTTTCAGTTAAGAGGAGTGTGAATACATTGTGTTATGTACTTAGTCAAAACAAAGGACAACAGATGCTGGATTACAAAAAAAGACACAAAGTGCTAGAGTAACTTAGCAGGTCAGGCATTATATCTGGAGAGGTGACGTTTCAGGTCGGGAGATGTGTTCCAACCCAAAATGTCACCTTTCCATGTTCTCCAGAGATGCTGCCTGACTCACTCTGATACTCCAGCACTTGTGTCTTGTTTTTGTTACTTCCATATGTGTTGTCTTGAGAAAACTGTCACAAAACAATGAGAGTCATTTTGATTGAATATAACATAGTAGAGAACAATAATATGGAACAACTATAAGCATCTTACCTGATGCTGGGATAATCTGCTGCTCGTTCTTATACCACATAATATGTGGCCGTGGTGCCCCAACCACATCACATTTCATCTCAATAGAAGATGTCATGTTCACAGTTTGGTTGGTCATGTTATGAAGCACAAAAGGAGCCTGTTGAGCTGCAGTCAATATCAGAAGAAACTTCAGTCAATTAATACTTTGACAGTTGTCACAAATAAATGTTGAAAATGTTAAGTGATGGGATATGATAACTCCGTTTGTTAAACAGAGAAGCAAGTTATACTGATACATCCCATACAAATGATGTATCTGAGCAAGGCAATTATTATTATCACATTATAAGATGTTAACAATGCATGCCCAATTTCTTTAATGCACCTTTGACCTTTGCAAACATTCCTCAACTTGATTGATAAAAAGGGGTAGAGTCCCAATGCTTTCTTCCAATACAACAATATATTTCTCACCTTCTACAGAGAGAGTCTTCCTCACACACTGCTTTGCACCTGTCTTTTTATACTGGGCTTCACACAGATAATCTCCTTGATCTTGAAGAGATATATTGTAGAACCTCATTTCGATGGTGATATTATCAGTCTTGTGGCCAACTCTCAAACCCACCTCCTGTGCATCGCGTTTGAGATGCTCACAAGAAAAGTTAGCAGGAGTACGACGGAGGCTTTCAAGAGTTGCTGGATTGAGTTTATAACACTTTAAACTCTCATATGAAAATCGGTCAGCTCTGCACTGAAGTGTTACATTGTCCTTTTCAATTGGATGATCAACAGGGTGCAAACTCATTTCAAGGCCTCCTGAAAAAACAAAGATTCAGTCAATTGTCTTTATTCTATACATTTGTTATGAACCATTGATTTAAGTAACATTTAATGTTCAGCATAATCTCTTGGATAATCTCTTGTACATCAGTGGAGCTTGTACATCAGTGGAGCTGCACACTAAATCTCGTTGCACTGACGTGCAATGACAATAAAAGATATATTATTATATTATTATTATTATAAATCAGTAATTGTGGACCTATACATAAATGTTTGCTGTTTACTGATAAATACATGAATAGATATTTTTTCTTTTGAAGTACACATTATTTAATGCTGAATGTCAAAAAAAAAATCTGATGCATTCTGGATTGAAATTATGTTAAATATAAATTTATTTACCCCTTAGTTAGATTCAGTCATTTTTTTAAATGAAATGCATAAATTTAGGCAGCTTTAATTCAAAGTGGTTAAACTTCAAAAACTACTTGTGGGTCAAAGATTATATTCAACTACGTTGTAAATCTGCAGAACCCCATTCGGAAAGCTGTCAGAGCGTCTTGCATTATCTGTCCCATACTCACATATAATTTTCCTAAAAAATTGATGAAACTTCATTAGACAAATTATTAATAAAACAGAATTGGCCTCACCAAGACTGGTTCCCAAACCTAATGAGGTCACGTAATTATTTCCAAGCAGGATATAAATACTTTCCAAACTGCTCACACTTTTGACAGAAGAACTAACTCAAATTGACTGTGACAAGGAAAATATTTCATTTATTAGTCTGATTCATTTCATGAGAAAGGAATTACACTCATGAAATGCTGGAAATTCAGTGAGTCATAAAACTATTTGTGTGACTCTATTACTAAGTTACTTATATTTGTATCTATTGTCTTAAAGGAATTATTGGACCAAACCTTGCTAGCCAAATTCCTCCATCTAGAATCTATAGATGTTGATCCTTGATGTTAAACTGGTCCAGAATCAGAGGGTCACATTCACAGCCCTTAGATATTTGCAATTCCAGGCAACATACCCTGAAAGCTGGGAAAGCAACAAATCCAACTACTCTCCCATTAAGTGCTGTGAATTATTTATTTCAGTGTTTAAATGACACTTGGTGATATTTTTTATTTATTAACATTGAAGCAAAAATAGTAGAGTCAGGGGATATGTGGAGAAGGCAGGAACGGGGTACTGATTGGGGATGATCAGCCATGATCACATTGAATGGTGGTGCTGGCTCGAAGGGCTGAATAGCCTATTCCTGCACCTATTGTCTATTGTCAAACTGTTTATTGTTAAAAATGTATCTAAACAATGCTAATAAATAAATCAGTGTCAAACTGCCATGAAATACGTTTAAATAAATTATTTATCTTCTTTGTTTCCAAATCCACAACCCTCCAATCCCTTTTAAAATCAATGGAGTTTTGCATTCACTGCTCGCCCTAATCTATTGTACGATCCAAGAGGCAATCCCCAGCATTTTACTTGCAATCTATCCTGCTGCCTCTTTCCGTGTAGGTCAGTGAGTCTGACGATTCTGTCTTTGGCAGTGTATACCTGGCTTCTGGATTTTAGATGTTTAAGTGCCTTATTTCTGCTAGGAACAATTGGCATGGTCCACTGGTACCCTGCCTAAATTGTACAATCAAGCAAGTCAAAAGCACCACGGTAATAACGTAGAATGTGAATCTTTACTCAGCTAAATGAGTGGCTCACTGCTCACTAACAACCTATTCAATGTTTTCCTCACTGTAATCGAGACAGCAACAGTAATTGCCTCAATCACTATTCAATGTTCCTCATTACCTATTAATAAGAAAAATATAATAATTCAACTTAGAATAAGCACAAGGAATTGAGAATCTTTTTCAGTTGTCTCTATCAGATCCAATATAGAGAATTCACAAATTTTTAAATAAAAATATATTTTAATCAATATTCATTTAATTCTTTCCATCACATTTTTTTTTAAAGATGGGGTTGATGCCGTCTCAATCATACCCCAATCTGCTGAAGATTTCACTTAACATTTATAACTTGGGAGATTCAGGTCCCTGGGTTTCCCAGCTTTTCCCAAGTTAGGAAAGGGGGAAGTACAACGGGATCTGGGGATCCTTGTTCATCAGTCAATTAAAGTAAGCATGCAAGTACAGCAGGCAGTGAAGAAAGCAAATGGCATGTTGGCCTTCATAACAAGAGTTGAGTAGAGGAGCAAAGAGGTCCTTCTGCAGTTGTACAGGGCTCTGGTGAGACCACACCTGGAGTGTGCAATTGTGTGCAGTTTTGGTCTCCCAATTTGAGGAAGGACATTCTTGCTATTGAGGGAGTACAGCATTGGTACACCAGGTCAATTCCCGGGATGGCGGGACTGTCATATGTTGATAGAATGGAGCGGCTGGGCTTGTATACTCTGGAATTTAGAAGGATGAGAGGGTTTCATATTGCATATATAACATTATTGCAAAATATAAGATTATTAAGGGTTTGGACACGCTAGAGGCAGGAAAAATGTTCCCGATGTTGGGGGAGACCAGAACCAAGGGCCACATTTTAAGAATCCATTTAGGACGGAGATGAGGAAAAACTTTTTCACACAGAGAGTTGTGAGACTCTCTATGTGTGAAATTCTCTGCCTCAGAAGGCGGTGGAGGCTGGTTCTCTGGATGCTTTCAAGAGAGAGCTAGACAGAGCTCTTAAAGATAGCGGAGTCAAGGGATGTGGGGAGAAGGCAAGAACGGGGTACTGATAGTGAATTATCGGCCATGATCACGTTGAATGGCAGTGCTGGCTTAAGGGGCCGATTGGCCTACTCCTGCACCTATTGTCTATGACCTTTCACCCAGGTCTGATCTCCTGTGGCAGAGGTTCACATGACAACAGGGCTAATGCTGCACCCTTCGTTTTTTTGACTGCAGAGAAAATGTCACGTTGTTTGCAAACTATAAACAGCTCTTCATAAAATTATCTTGGCTGAAGTATTTGCTTATCATAATATTGATTCAGAAAAAAACCCAGCTTCTTCAAGAGGTTGGACAGTATTTTGGTTAAGTAGGTAAGTAAGTAAGTTTATTGGCCAAGTATTCACATACAAGGAATTTGCCTTGGTGCTCCGCCCACAAGTAACAACATGACCTACAGTGACAGTTACGAATAACTCGGAAAACACTAAACATTAATAATAATAAAACATTAATGATAAAACACCATTGATCAAGTAAGTGAACCAACAAAATACCAGATCAAAGGGAGGCTACATATTTTTGGCTGTTGAGTAGAGCAACTACTCGTGGATAAAAACTGTGTTTATGTCTGGCTGTGGCAGCTTTAACAATCCGGATTCGCCTTCCAGAGGGAAGTGATTCAAAGAGTTTGTGGCCTGGGTGAGAGAGGTCAGAGATGATCTTACCCGCTCGCTTCCTGGCCCTTGCAGTGTACAATTCATTGGGCAAGTTCACTGCTTATACAGATATCAAATCACAAAATTCAACTCTCAGCAGACCCTACAGATGGGGCTCTCAAAGAGAACCTGCAGCAGATATGACATACTTACTGGTTACAGAAAAGAAGATAATCCTCTGATCCTCTCCCACTTTGTTAATAGCTCGGCATCTGTACTTGGCACAGACTTTGGCTGCTTGAATCACTAGAGTGCTGACCATCTACAAGATCAGAAAAGTGGTAATATTTATGTAACAGGTAACATAGAAACATAGTAAATAGGTGCAAAGTAGGCCATTCAGCCCTTCGAGCCAGCACCCTCATTCGAATGAATAAATGAATGAATTAATGAATACGTTCATTGAGTAGGTATGTACACATACATACAAGGAATTTGCCTTGGTGCTCCGCTCGCAAGTAACAACACGACATATAGTAACAAGTAAGAATGGCACATAAAACATTAAACATAAATAAATAAACATCACTGTTTAAACATGTGAATGAAGTAAAATACCAGAGCAAAAGGAGGCTACAGACTTTTGGTTATTGAGTAGAGCTACTACTCGAGGAAAAAAGCTGTTATTATGTCTGGCTGTGGTGGCTTTGACAGTCCGGAGTCACCTTCCAGAGGGAAGTGCTTCAAAGAGTTTGGGGCAGGGTGAGAGGGGACAGAGATGATCTTACCCGCTCGCTTCCTGGCCCTTGCAGTGTACAGTAATTTCAATGGGGGGAAGGTTGCAGCTAACAACCTTCTCAGCTGATCACTGCAGCCTCTGGATGTTGTGCTTGGTGGCTTAGCCAAAGCAGACCATGATGGAGAAGGTGAGGACAGACTCTACGATGGCAGTATAGAATTGGACCATCATTGCCTGTGGCAGATTGTGTTTCCTCAGCTGCCGCAGGAAGTACATCCTCTGTGGGCCTTTTTGACTGTGGAGTCGATGGTGGCCCCCCATTTCCGGGCCTTGGAGATGATGGTTCCGAGGAACTTAAAAGACTCCACCGGTGTGACTGTGGTGTTGTTGATGGTGAGTGGGGGGAGGGGAGGGGGAGCTCTCCTAAAGTCTGCTATGTGATCATGGCTGATCATCCACAATCAGTACCCCGTTCCTGCCATCCCCCCATATCCCTTGATTCCGTTAGCCCTAGAGCTTTATCTAACTTTTTTTTTTAATGCATCCAGTGAATCGGCTTCCCTGCCTTCTGAGGCAGGGAATTCCACAAATTCACAACTCTCTGGGTGGAAAGGTTTTTCCTCCTATGTTCTAAATGGCCTATTCTTTATTCTTAAACTGTGACGCCTGGTTCTGGACTCCCCTAACATCGGGAACATGTTTCCTGCATCTAGCTTGTCCAATCCCTTAATAATTTTACATGTTTATATAAGATCCCCTCCCATCCTCCCAGTGTTTACAAGCCCAGTTGTTCCATTCTTTCATCATATAACAGTCTCGCCATCCCGGGAATTAACCTTTATGAACCTACGCTGCACTCCCTCAATAGCAAGAATGTCCTTCCCCAAATTTGGAGACTAAAACTGCACACAATACTCCAGGTGTGGTCTCACCAGAGCCCTGTACAACTGCAGAAGGACCTCTTTTGCTCCTGTACTCAAATCCTCTCGTTATGAAGGACAACATGCCATTAGCTTTCTTCACTGCCTGCTGTACCTGCATGCTTACTTTCAATGACTGATGTACAAGGACACCCAGGTCTCTTTACACTTCTGCTTTCCCGAATCTGACACCATTCAGATAATAATCTGCCTTCTTATTCTTGCCACCAAAGTGGATGACCTCACATTTATCCACAATATACTGCATCTGCCATGCATCAGCCCACTCACCCAATCTATCCAAGTCACCATGCATCCTCATAGCATCCTCTTCACAGTTGACACTGCCACCCAGCTTTGAGTCACCTGCAAATTTGCTAATGTTACTTTTAATTCCTTCATCTAAATCATTAATATACATTATGAATAGCTGCGGTCTCAGCACCGAGCCTTGTGGCACTCCACTAGTCACTGCCTGCCATTCTGAAAGGGACCAGTTAATTTCTACTCTTTGTTTCCTGTCTGCCAACCAATTTTCCATCCATGTTAATACCCTACCCCCAATACCATGTGCTCTAATTTTGCCCACTAATCTTCTGTGTGGGACCTTATCAAGACTTTCTGAAAGTCCAGATACACTACATCCACTGGTTCTCCCTTGTCCATTTTACTTGTTACAGGTACACTGAGATCAACTCAAAAATCAGTATCACCTCTGACAAAAGGAGTCCAGATAGTAAAGCAACATTTGTAATCAATGAAATTTAAGTATAACATTAAAGATATGTGCAATCACATTCCCAATTAATGTTATCAAAACACAACTACGCCATTAAGATCAGTGTGGTAAAATACAATACAATACAATACAAATTTATTGTAATTTGAACCTCAAAAGAAGTTCAAACTAAATTTGGTTTCTGCAGTCATATAACAAGAAAAGAACCAAGATACACAAACAACACAATTTACACAAATATCCATCACAGATGTTCTCATCGTGATGTAAGGCAAAGTCTTGTCTCTCCCCTGTGTTCCATTCTTCCCCCGATGTTAAAGCCCCCGGCGGGCGATGGTAAGTCCCGTGGCCATTATGGCCGCGCCGGGCGATGCAAGGCCCCACTCCGGGTCTCAATGTTGTAGCCCCCGGCGGGCGATGGCAAGCCCCACGGCCGTTAAAGCCACACCGGGTGATGCAAGGCCCCGCTCTGGGAGATGCAAGGCCGTTAAGGCCGCGCCAGGAGATGCAAGGCCCCGCTCCGGGTCTCAATGTTGGAGCCCCCAGCGGGCGATGGCAAGTCCCGCAGCAGGTGATGCAAGGCCCCGCTCCGGGTCTCAATGTTGGAGCCCCCGGCGGGCGATGGCAAGTCCCGCAGCAGGTGATGCAAGGCCCCGCTCCGGGTCTCAATGTTGGAGCCCCCGGCGGGCGATGGCAAGTCCCGCAGCAGGTGATGCAAGGCCCCGCTCTGGGTCTCTATGTTGGAGCCCCCGGCGGGCGATGGCAAGTCCCGCGGCCGTTAAAGCCACGCCAGGTGATGCAAGGCCCCGCTCCGGGTCACCCTCAACCACGCAACTCAGGCGGGAGAAGTTGCCGTTGCAGGAGTTCCGAAAAGTGGTCTCCCACCAGGGACCCGGGACTTCCCGACGTCACCGTCCACCGGACCTGCGGCTGGAGCCTCCGAGCACCGGAGTCGGGTCAGCAGCTCTCCACCACAGCTCTCCACGCTCCGAAGCCGGCCAGTGCCATGATGGTGAGTAGTCCGCAGGCTCCGCAACTGGAGCCCCCAGGTCGTTCCGGCTGGAGGCCGCTCCACGGTGCTAGGCCCCAACGACAACAGAGGCCCGACAGGGAAAAGGCCGGGTCACCCGTACAGGAAAGAGATTTTAAAGTTTCCACCAACCCCCCCCCCCCCCCCCACCCACAGCTAAAAACAATATAAAACCACAACAAACTATACATTCAATGGGACAAAGATTTAAAAAAGACTGCAGAGGCCGCTGCGACGTCGGTCGCGCCACCTTCACAATCATCATTCAAATTAATTTATATAATTATTAGTCTAAAGAAGGGTCTCAACCCGCCACGTCACCTATCCATGACCTCCACAGATTGTCTGACCAGTTGTTGAATTCTAGCACTTTGTGTTCTACGTAAAATTCTAGCACTTGCAGTTCCTCGAGTCCCCATCTCTCTTATATAATTATAGATTTGTTGCAATGATAGACTTCAACATTTTTTGTGTTTGTTTAACCAAACATTTTCTACAGTTAATTCACCTTGTGTTTTCCTTTAATGACTTTATTTTGAGGCTCTGAGATTTCTATCTTATTGCGGCCTTCATTGTCTGTGATGTTCCTCCAGTTTTCATCTCCATCCGACTTATAGGGAGCTTGCGATTCTTCTCTATAACTGTTAGAAAGAAATTGAGATAATCATCTTCAAATCACTCCTCCAAGTTAAATATGACATGAGTTTCCAGTAAATCATAATTGTATTCACCCAGTTACTCAATGGGAAAATGTTCAGTTTACTGAAACACTTTGTGATGCCAGCATATCTCCTAAAGGTTAGGAAAGCTAATTTTACGACCAGTCTGGAGAATCAAATAGATAGAATTATTCTCCTAATAGACATGCAGAAATTACAATTGAAAATGATTAGACTGAGCTGAAGCAACTTCTTGGCTTCCTCAACTACACAGCTTGTTGACACTCATCATCAGACCAAAAAAAAGAAATTCATCCTGTCTCTTTCTGAAGCTGAGTTACATTGCCACATTTGCAATCAACAACAAACCAATAATACTTGTGTCTGACCTCAAGGGAAAGGCACCATAATGTAGGAGTAGCACAGCGGGTCAGGCAGCATCTCTGAAGACAACTTGTACTTAGAACATCTCCCTCCCATTGAGGTAATCAGAATGGAAGGTTGACTTTAATGAGGTACTTTTGAAAGGCAACATCTTGGTTTAGTTTAGTTTATTATTATTGTCATGTGTACTAAGGTACAGTGAAAAACATTTGTTTGCATGCTATCCAGTTAAAGAAAAGACTATACATGATTACAATCATGCTGTCCACAGTACACAGATGAAAGGTAGAACATTTAGTGGAAACTAACATCCGATTTTTTAATGAAACTAGTGGGCATTGATGTGCTGATGTCATTTGAGCCAGCATGCATAACTGAATCAATTGCAATAAAGGTGAACTTAGTTTTTTGTTCTTAAATGAAAAATGAAAAAAATAAATATTTTTTTTCATTTATATAAAGTATATATATATATATATATATATATATATATATATATATATATATATATATATATATATATATATAAAAAGTATATATGATATATGATATATGATGGACAAACAGTCAATATATATATATATATATATTGGTTTAAACCAGACAGACACCAAAAGCTGGAGTATCGCAGTGGGTCAGACAACATCTCTGGAAGGAATGAGTGTTATATTGTGCATTTTGTGTGTAGCCTTAACAAATGCAGAAAAATATTCAAAATTCAAAATATTATTCAAACTCCTGAAGTGATTTCAATTAGGATACACTGAAGGTTGTAACTATGTTTGGAAGCAAGGCTTTGATAAATTAGTTTTGCTGCCAGAGATAATTCAAGTTCTAAGGAAGATGAGGAGACAGAGAAACCACTGCAGTCCTCAATAAGATTCTTGCTTCCGTGATTGGAAAGGGAAAACAATAGGGGTGGTGGAGGAAGGACCTAGTGGATATGAGTGGCCAAACAAACAACAGGAAAGCAGATTGCCCAGGATTGTCATGCAGGAAGTCCACCGGACCTTCTGCGAGGCCAAGATAAGAAAAGCCTCTTGGGCTACTGTGGGAGGCTGTCACTCATTCTCAACATCAATCAATTCACTTCCTCTGGAATAAATACATCTTGCACAGACAAACAGTCAGCTTTTTGCCTGCATTATTCCTTTGCATCTTAACACAGTTACTGTTTTATTGGTTGGTATGCATCTAAATGCTTGCCATATGCCTAATGGGATATTGATAGTTCTCTGAACCCACTAGAGGTTTTATTACATTGATAGTCAACTTATTGAACTATGTTGCTTGCTGTTAAATAAAATATATATCCCATCCACAAAAATGACAAGACGTAACATCAAGATTTGTCATTCTGTTTCATGGTAAAGAAAGACAACGGGTGCAGAATGTAAGAATTAGGATCAGGAGTAGACCATCCAGCTCTTGGTCCCTTTCTGCTTGATCCTCACCGACCTTTTATTTCAGTGCCACTTTCCTGGACTAATCTCATATCCTGACCCTTAATATCAAAAAATGTATTGATCGCTGTCAAAAATGTTCTGATTGACTGAGCACGATGAGGAAAAACATTTTCACCCAGAGAGTTGTGAATCTGTGGAATTCTCTGCCATAGAGGCCAATTCACTGAATGTATTCAAGAGAGAGTCGGATATGGCTCTTAGGGCTAATGGAATCAAGGGATATAGGGCAAAAGCAGGAACGGGGTACTGATTTTGGATGATCAGCCATGATCATATTGAATGGCAGTGCTGGCTAGAAGTGCAGAAGGGCCTGCTCCTGCACCCATTTTCTATGTTTCCATGTTTCTTGGTGGAGAAACCAAAGATTCGTGGGGAATTTCTTCTGATATCTGCTCTGAATGGCCGACCCATACTTTGCGACTGACCCCTGGTTCTGGAATCCAGTGCTTGGGGAAACGTCAGCTTTTTGTTTCTATCTTCAGCGTAAACCAGCATCTGCTGGTTCCTTCCTATTCCTTCCTACACATTAATTTCGCATCTGCCTCATAAAGCCCCATGAGGGCTTTATATATTTCAAATCACCTCTTATCCTAAATGCAGAAGAATATATGCTCAGTCTGCTTATTCTCTTTCCACAACAAACCTGCCATCCCTGGAATCATTGTGTAGGAACCCTTCTTCAGACTGAGAGTCTGAGAGTCAGATTGTGTCTATCCTTGGAATCAATCTTGGTAACACTCTCTGCTTTCCCATGATCAGACATCTATCGTTAAGATTAGCAGGTAAGATCTGTATCCACTATTCCAAATGTAGTCTCACATTGACCCTAAATGATTGGTGCCAGACATCACTAACCTGAACTCAAATTCTCTTGTAGTAAAGGCCAACAAACTATTTGCTTTCCTAAATGCTTGCATGCCAACTTTCAGTGATTCGTGTGCAAGGATTGTAATCATATATAATCTTTCCGTTGACTGGTTAGCGTGCAACAAAAAGCTTTTCACTGTACCTCAGTACACGTGACAATAAACTAAACTAAACTTGGGATACTCCAAAACCCAACAAATTGTATGCAATCTCTCACTATAGTAAAATACTCTGTCCTCCAAAAGTACAGTTCAATCCCAAGTTCAATTCATGCACAATTTCAGAACAAGTGAAAAATAAACCACCTCCGTCAGAACCACAATGAAGTACCAAAATAAGGAATCAAATATCTTACTTGTAGGAGAAGCTGCAGTTCTCCATGGGCTGCCAGTCCCAGATGATGCTGCTGGGAGTAGGGATGCCATACGCAGTGCAAGTCAATGTTTGCCTGCTTCCATAGTTGTGAAAGTCAGTATTTGTCGCCACTTCTTTCTCATGAATCTCTGGGGGAACTGTTAAATAATGAATCACACTTTCAGAAATCAGATGCCTGTGAACAACTATCCAGGTGTCAGGGGTTATGAGGAGAATGGGGTTGAGAGGGAAGGATAGATCAGCCATGATTGAACGGCAAAGTAGACTTGAATGGCCGAATGGCCTAATTCTGCTCCTATTTCATGAACTAATGAAGTGTTCGGTTTGCTAAACAGGGTAAACTATTGAGATGCAGAAAGGCATGAATAACCCAGAGGTTCCAAGTGCAAGTCCTTTCTAGCATCAAAGGTAAATGCATTTGAAAAAAACCAATTGTGGTTTATTTTAAATCATGGACAAAATAGTTAGAGCCTTTTGTAATGCAGTGAGAAATGCCATCAAAATAATTTTTGGTTAGAGCGGACTTAACAATAGGTGGCAGTGGATCACCCGCATTGCCCACTGCCCAATTGCTGATCCCACTGGTATTTCAATTCAGATACTTTATAGGGGAAAATCACAAAGTGCTGGATTAACTCAGTGGATCAGGCAGCATTTCTGGAGGAAATTGATAGGTGATGTTTTGTGCTGGGAGCCTTCTTCAGATTGATTGTAGAGGAGGGGAGAAAGCTATAAAAGAAAGGCGGCGTGAAGGAAAGATTTACCCAGGTTTCTCCCCCCACTACGACAATCAGTCTGAAGAAGTACAGGAAATGGAGATGCAGGTGAGAGCTCCATCAATCACTCTGGGCGAGAAGCCCCATTTCCTGAAGAAGGGGAACTTCTCTGATGTTCTGAATTGGAAAGCTGCATCTCGTAAACAGATGAGGCAGAAATGGAGAGACGAGAGAAAGGCAGCAGATTGGGAGGAGGTGTAGTCTAGGTTGCTGTGGGAGTCAGAGGGTATGTCTTGCAATGATGACTTTTAACATTCACTTGAGATTCTTCAATTACAAAACTGCCCAGAACTACAGAATTTCTTACCGTTTACTTTGAGTTGAACTGTGTGATGCCGCACCTCTTTTGACATTGGATTTCTCAGTATAATTGTGTAATTCCCAACATCATTTTCTGTAACATCACTGATCAGCAGTGCATATCTAACCTGCTTTATTCGGTAGTCATCCCTACTAATTGGTCTTCCATTCTTGGTCCTATAAAAATAAGTCATTTGGAATTATTCTGAAGTAATTACGGGATTTTCTTAAATTGTGCTTACATACTGTGGATATAAAATAATGTTGATCCCTTTGATTATCCTTTTATGGTGCGACCCTAAGAAAACGCCTAAAATTATGAGTAGAGCAACGTATTAGTAATAAACATTGGAGAATATTTGGTACAGAACAAGGATCTATTGATTGCATGAAATGGTATTAGAAAAGTCTGATGACTTTGTAGTTTCTTTTGCAACAATGATCAATTTTAAAGTATTGCATTTAAAACACAATTTACGTTTCAGCTGACCAAGTCATTTGATTGATCGATTGAAAGTTATAGCCCGGAAACAGGACATTTGACCTATCATGCCCACACCAACCATCGATTTTAAGGATAAGGAGGAAATCCTTTAGGACCGAGATGAGAAAAACATTTTTCCCCACAGAGAGTGGTGAATCTGTGGAATTCTCTGCCACCGAAGCTAGTTGAGGCCAGTTCACTGGCTATATTTAAGAGGGAGTTAGATGTGGCCCTTGTGGCTAAAGGGATCAGGGTGTATGGAGAGAAGGCAGGTACAGGATACTGAGGTGGATGATCAGCCATGATCATATTGAATGGCGGTGCAGGATCGAAGGGCCGAATGGCCTACTCCTGCACCTATTTTCTATGTTTCTATGTTTCTATGATTACCCATTCACATTGGTATCTATGTTATCCTATTTAAGCATCCACTCCCTACACAATGGTGGTAATTTACAGAGATGAATTAGCCAGTGTCTTTGGGATGTGGGAGGATACTGGAGCATCTGGAGGAAGCCCATGCTGTCATAGAGAGAATATGCAAACTCCATACAAACATCACCCAAAGTCAGAAACAAAGCCAGAAGTCTAGCGCTGTGAGGCAGCAGCTCTACCAGCTACACCACCTTGTCATCCGCTAATTGATTCATTCAAACTACCTAACAAATAAAAACTCCACATGTTTACATTTGATTCAGAAAATATAAATGTAATATTTCATCTTAAACCTCTGAAATTCTGGCAAAATATGTTTTTGATTGTTCTATTCAATTTTGTGCATTATAACAAAAATATTTAAAGTATTAGAAACAAGATATTTAACTCAATGTACTGAAGTTCAACTCATTCCAATCATCCAAGGTCATTTAACATTTCATGGAAACACGTCAAAATGAATAATAAAACTGACAATTGCATTTGGTAAGGTAACTACATATTTAATGTTCTGGTATTCGTCTCTGTAAATGGGGTGGAAGATTGCAACCTTCACGTGGTCCACCCTGTTTCGACTAATGCAATCAACTCGACGTGCACAAACGGAAGATCAAATAGAACAAGTTGTCCAACAACTTTAGGCTGTGCACGCCTCACGAAAGAAGAAGATCTCTGTAAATTAACTGTCACTTATTATTTATATCATTTGTTTAGCAATTACCATTTCACTTCTGGCTGGGGATAGCCTGTGAACATCACTGAAATGTTGACATCCCTTTCATTCAGTACTGTCTCAATTATTGACCTGGCTTTGAGATCTATGAAGATGAAGGGTTTTTCTGAAAGCACAAAATAAAAGCAAAGTCAGATCCTAAAGCTAATGGTCTTTTTGAAAACCTTTGGCATGCAAACTTCTGAGTGCCAGAAGAACTGATGCTGTTTGTGTAAGAACGCGTAGCTCATTATATTTGCGTGAACAAGTTAGGAAAACAAATTGTTAACATTCAACAAAAATGTGTGGAGGTTTGGCCTCTGGCACTGTAAAAATGATGTCAATTTGTTCAGTCATCAAGAAAAGGCACTTTCTTTTTGCAGCAGGGATGTTATTCTCCAAACAAGTACAAATGGTTTACTTGATGCCCCAAAAGCACATTTATGAACTAACATAATAGCTGTGCAAAGCTCTTTTGTGTCATTCGCCCATCAAGGTTATGGTGTTTGCAAAAACTCTTGATTCAGTCTAACATTTGCCAGTGGTAGTTATATTTGGTAATAATGTTATGCCCTTAAAATACCTTAAAACTATTTATATCTAGTCAATGTATTTCACAGCATATCATACAGAATATATCTTACCATAGACAATAACATCAGCGCTGGCCTCCTTTGTCAGCCTGCCATTGAAAGCTTTGCATAAATATCTGCCTTCATCTCTCTTTGTCACATTATCTATAATCAGAAAGCTTGAGTATTCCAGGCTATTTGTTAAACGTCGCCTCTGGGTTTTGAAGAATAAGTGAGGATTGTGCTGTAATTAACAGAAATACAATACAATCAATACAATCAGTTTTATTCGTCACATTGCCCATAAAGTGCAAGTGAAATGAATTTGCCAGCAGCGGTACAATGAGAAAGAACACACAAAAACACAATAAAATTTGAACACAAACATCCACCACAGCATTCATCACTGTGGTGGAAGGCACAAAATTTGGCCAGTCCTCCTCCATTTCCCCCCGTGGTCAGGACCCCAACCCTCCGCAGTCGCCGCTGCGGGCGTCCAGATGATAAAAGTCAAGGTAAGTGTTTAGTCAAATAGTGTTTATTTGGAGATCCAATACTACATAGTTCAAATTTACTGAATGGATTCTGCTACGGCCTCGATAACACACCAGTGCTCTACTTACTCAGAGGACTAAGGAAATTCAACATGTCTCCAATGATTCTTACCAACTTCTGCAGATCTACCATAGAAATCATTGAATGGATCGCAGCTTGGGTTGACAGCTGCTCTGCCCACGATCACGACATGGTCACAGTCCAGCTCATCACACAAAGCAGCCTCCTCCATCTCATTTCCCCCCAATAGACAATAGGTGCAGGAGTAGGCCATTCGGAACTTCTTTACTCAGAGAGTGGTAGCGGTGTGGAATGAGCTTCCAGGGGAAGTGGTGGCGGCAGGTTCGTTGGTATCATTTAAGAATAAATTGGATAGGCATATGGATGAGAAGGGAATGGAGGGTTATGGTATGAGTGCAGGCAGGTGGGACTAAGGGAAAAAAATTGTTCGGCGCGGACTTGTAGGGCCGAGATGGCATGTTTCCGTGCTGTAATTGTTATATGGTTATATGGTTATATGGCCCTTCGAGCCAGCACCGCCATTCAATGTGATCATGGCTGATCATCCCCAATCAGTACCCCGTTCCTGCCTTCTCCCCATATCCCCTGACTGCTGTCTTTAAGAGCCCTATCTAGCTCTCTCTTGAAAGCATCCAGAGAACCCGCCTCCACTGCCCTCTGAGTCAGAGAATTCCACAGACTCACAACTCCCCGTGAGAAAAAATATTTGCTCGTCTCCGTTCTAAATGGCTTACCCATTATTCTACAACTGTGGCCCCTGGTTCTGGACTCCCCCAAGTAACATCGGGAACATGTTTCCTGCCTCTAGCATGTCTAAACCCTTAATAAGCTTATATGTTTCAATAAGATCCCCTCTCATCCTTCTAATCTCCAGAGTATACACGCCCAGCCGCTCCATTCTCTCAGCGTATGACAGTTCCGCCATCCCAGGAATTAACCTTGTAAACCTACGCTACACTCCCTCAATAGCAAGAATGTCCTTCCTCAAATTAGGGAGCTAAAACTGCACACAATACTCCAGGTGTGGTCTCACTAGGGCCCTATACAACTGCAGAGGACCTCTTCACTCCTACACTCAACTCCTCTTGTTATAAAGGCCAACATGCTATTCGCTTTCTTCACTGCCTGCTGTACCTGCATGCTTACTTTCATTGACTGATGAACAAGGACCCCCAGATCCCGTTGTACTTCCCCTTTTCCCAACTTGACACCATTTAGATAGTAATCTGTCTTTATCTAAATCATTGGTGTATATTGTAAATAGCTGCTGTCCCAGCACCGAGCCATGCGGTACCCCCCCCCCCATCTCATTCTCCCCACTTTCCCCATCGACTCCATCCACTCATCACGCTGCCTTGGGAAAGCAGCCAACGTAATCATGTATCATTCACACACCGTTCATTCCCTCTTCTCCCATCTCCCTCCCAGCAGAAGATGCAAAAGCTTTGAATCATGCACTGCCAGATTAAGAACTGCTTCTGTTGTCAGCCTCTTGAATGGATTATCGTAACCTAACAATGTATTCCTCATCTCTCAATCTACCCAGTTACTTCTGATATCTATTCTTTCTCTATAGTTGTAACTATATTATGCTATCTGTTTTTCTCTTTTTGCAACACGGTATGTAAACATGTATGGTTTGATCTTCTCATATTTGGTACAATTTGGATGGATTGCACGCAACACAAAATTCACAGTATCTCGTTTTCATGTTTTCATCAGTTTTCATAATACAATATGACAATATAAACCTATATCAGTTTATGTGGACCTAGATCATCCCATTGATTAACATTAGTATCTGTGATGCACCAGGTTGGCTCACTAGGTAGTATTCTTACACCTGAACATGGACGGAAATCCCGGGGAGGGGGAGGGGACGGGGGGGGGCAAACCCCCCCCCCCCCCCCCCCCCCCATGTTTTTAGAGGCGGTGCATAATCCCCCCCCCCCCCCATGTTTTCTATCCGGATTTTAAAATCCGGTGGGAAAAAAACTATTAAAATCTCCGCTTTCCGCAAGACAGTGGGGGTGGGACATGATCGAGGGCGCCGATTGGATGAGAGAGACGTCGGTCAGCAGGTTGTGGGAGGGGGAACCATGATGATTCAGAGCAATGATTGGAGGAGGGAGGTGTCTGTCAGAGGCGGAAGTAGGAGATTGGGACTGAGGACAGAGCCCGTGATTGGAGGAGGGAGACGTCCTGGTGGAGCAAAGATCATAGAGTGGAGCTTGAATCAGTCCGTTTGTAGGGCTTTTCATCGCCCGGCCCGGCGCAGCTTAAAATTGGCCACGGGATCTTCCACCACCCTGCGGTCAAATTGCTGCCTCGAGGCGATCGAGGCTACCGATGTTGATGCTCTCGTCGGACGATGAAAGGCCCTGCGAACGGGCCGATTCAAGCCGCACGATTCGGGGCAGACGAAGCTGCTGTTGCTGGAGTTCGGAGCCAGTCACCAACCAGGTCAGCTTCCGATGTTACCGTCCACACGGCCCACGGCTGAAGCCTCGCGTGTGTGAGCATGTGCGCGCGTGGCTGTCAAAAAATTGTGTCCCCCCCATGTTTTGATAGTAATTTCCGTGCCTGCACCTGAAAGTGAAAATTTCAGTGCCACTCTGAACTTAAACTGCATAACTAATATGTCTTTGTTATGCTGCTGAGAAAGTGCTGCATTATCTGATATATTGCTTTGTTTGTGGGAAATTAAATTGAGAGTCTGTCTATGTATTAAATTGAATATAAAAGATTCCTTGTCAAAAAAATAACTGGTCCCTTTACGAATATTTCCTTACTATTTTCTTATAAACAAAAATATTCCAGCCATTTATCTCAAGATAGGCCTTTCATTGTTTTACTTTTTATCTTTCTTGGTGTTTGTGGAACTTTGTAGAAATTTAAGTTGCTTTACTTTAACAATAATGGCTGCAATTCCAAAGGAATTGATCGTAGATGTTCTTAACATTCAATCTGACTACATTTCACAATTTCTACAAAAGGGTAAACTCTTTACATACTGAGAACAATAATAATTTATAAGGTCTGATATTTTGTCATTTTAACTATGATTGTTTGTAATGGCAATTCATAAGGTATTTCTCCTGCTCCAAACATTACCAGCATATTTCCATGAATATAATGAATATAGAAGAATACTGCCAGGAACAAGCCCTTCCGCCCACAATGACTGTGCCTATCATGATGGCAGGTTTTATTTCACAATATTATTCTTTCAATAAGTTCAAGACACTAAAATCTCAGGACTATTTCTGGCCTGTTACTCCCTTTAGCCAAGACTACCATCACCTGCATTTCATTTTTAAATTTGTCCCTGCAATGTAGATTTACAGTGTTTCCTTTGTACCATTTGTCCTAGTAATGTGACCTGAAGATCTTTTGGTGTTTTATAACCTTTTTGTGATTGTACTGCTAAAAGAAATTATTAACAACCTTACTTCTTTCAACAGTTGTATTCAGTTTGCAATTAGCACTTTACCTGTTCGATATACAGAAAATAAGTACTCCCAGGTAAACATGTAAAATATGTGTGTTTAAGACTGCCATAAAATAATAGTTACAAAACAATCTACTTCTCCCCTTTCCTACGGTAAACCCAGACTTGAAGTAACAAAGTGAACATCCTATCCTGCTTCATTGGGTTTATTCAGAAAGATACCTTTTTACCTTTTCAAATCAATAAAAGCAGTAATATTTGTATATGTTATACCTTCTTATCTGGATATTCCCATTGAAAATGCAGCTGTACATTCAGTTCTGTTCTGGCAGTGCAGTTGAGTATCAAGCGCTCCATCACTGACAATTCCACTGGGGTTGGTGTGTTCAGTGTGAGGTTATGAATCAAGTATCCTACAGAAGGGATTATAAATAGAGACTTATGATGTTGTAGCTTGGATGATATTCAGTTTCAGTTTAGTTTTTGTCACGTGAAACGGTACAGAGAAAAGCTTTTTTGCTTGCTAACCAGTCAGCAGAAAGACAATGTACAGTCACAATGGATCCATTTACAGTCTAGAGATACATGATATGGGAATAACATTTAATGCAAGCCAGCAAAGTCCGATCAAGGATAGTCCAAGGGACATCAAAGAGGTCGATGGTAGTTCAGCGCTGTTCTCCGATTGTGGTAGGCTGATTCAGTTGCCCGATAACAGCTGGGAAGAAACTGTCCCTGAATCTGGTGGTGTGTGTTTTCACACTCCTATACCTTTTGCCTGATGCGAGAGGGGAGAAGAGGGAATGGCCAGGATGCAACTTGTCCTTGATTATGCTGCTGGCCTTGCTGAGGCAGTGTGAGATATGAATTGAGTCAATAGAAGGGAGTTTGGTTTGTGTGATGGTCTGGGCTGCATCCACAATTTGCTGCAATGTCTTGCGATCTTGGGTGGAGCTGTTCCCAAACCAACCTGTGATGCATCCTGATAAAATGTTTTCTATGGTGCATCTGTAGAAGTTGGTGAGAGCTGTAGGGGAGTGGTGTACGAACTCAAAAGAAACTGCAGGTGCTGGAATCTTGAGCAAAACACATGCTGGATGAACACAACAGGTTAGACAGCATCTGAGGAGGGAATGGACAGATGACATTTTGGGTTGGGACCCTTCTTCAAGTGATTAGTGGAACCAGGTGAGAAAGGATTGATTAGCAAATGAGTCAGGTGGGGGTGAAAAGTGTGGAGATTGCAACTAAAACTGGAGGTGACAAGTAAATGCATTTCACTTGCACTTAATGTGCAATGTGACGAATAAAACTGATTGATTGGAGAAGACTAGATGATGGAATCTGATAGGGAAGGAGGGAAGGAGGGAAGGAGGGAAGGAGGGAAGGAGGGAAGGAGGGAAGGAGGGAAGGAGGGAAGGAGGGAAGGAGGGAAGGAGGGAAGGAGGGAAGGAGGGAAGGAGGGAAGTCAAATGTAGAACTAGAAAAGAGAATAGGTAGAAAGGAATTGTAGTGCTGTTTTGCCTTGTTGCTTAATGTACTAAGAACACATTTGCCATTATAAATAAAATAAAATAATTTGCAACAGCAGGTCAGACAAAATGTATGTACAGAGAAACAGTGTCAATATTTTAGGAAAATAACCTTCCTTCAGAACTTTTTTAGAATTTTCAACCTGCTGTATTTTATTTGTAATTTTCAAGTCATGCGGAGGAAATCTCCTAATATTATCAGGTATCATCACAATTTCTTACTGTCATAGTGTTGAACATTGACCTAGATCTGTGTGGACCATAATGTTTAATGTGCATTAACAGATGCCTTTGATGGCCATACTTTGCAGTGCAGTGACTGTTTCAGTCCTCGATGTGCTCCTGCCAATTGCAGTTAAAGGCCATGATGAAGATATGCTACCCAGAGTAAGTGGGCAAAGATTGTGGATGGGGTTCATATGACCAGTTTACTGGAGCAAAATAGGTCATTTGGCCCATCGAGTCTGCTCCAATATTCCATCATTGCAATATATTTTTCCCTCTCAACCCCATTCTACTGCCTTCTCCCATTAACCTTTGATGCCCTTACCAGTCAAGAACCTATCCATCTCCGTTTTAAAAATACCCAATGACTTCATCTCCACAGTAGTCTGTGGCAATGAATTCTACAAATTCACCATCCTGTGACTAAAGAAATTCCTCCCCATCTCCGTTATAGAGTCATAGAGTGATACAGTGTGGAAACAGGCCCTTCGGCCCAACTCGCGCACACCGGCCAACAATGTCCCTGCTACACTAGCCCCACTTGCCTGCACTTGGTCCATTTCTCTCCAAACCTGTCCTATCCCATATACCTGTCTAACTGTTTCTTAAACAATGGAATAGTCCCAGGCTCAATTACCTCCTCTGGCAGCTTGTTCCATACACCCACCACCCTTTGTGTGAAAAAGTTACGCAGAAAAGTTCTGAAGGAACTTCCTTTTATTCTGAGGCTGTGCCCTCTGGTCCTACACTCTCCCACTACTGGAAATATCCTCTCCACATCCACCCTGTCCAGGCCTTTTATTATTTATTTGCTCGGAGAAATTAGAAATTAGCAAGCAGAACTGAGGCCGGGACAATTTGATGCAATTATGTGGCCAGGGTGGCATTGGAGTTCAGGTCCTCTATCATGGACCTTGTCAACCAGTGGGTAATGGGTTGGGAAGGTGTCTGATGAGAGAGATTAAAATAGTCATCACTGAGTTCCAATCTGGAAAGATTGCTACATTTTTGTAGCATTAAAAGGAACAACATTGTGTGCCTTATTATCTGAACTATATTTTTCTTAACGTATGTTCAGACTTCATATCCTTTCTAACTTTTGTTCTTGGTGTTCTAAATATTGTCATAGCTGCCATTTGCAAAATTCCTTTATCCCCTTTCATTTAATTATTAATCTAACATCTTTAAATGTAAACTTGGGGTCCATCTGTATCAGTCAAAAACATTAGGATGCATCATTTTTTGAATAAAGGGGCTTTATGTATTCCCACTGATTTAAATTACAATTAAGTCTCTGTGGTTTCGGTAAAGTTGTTCTGGTATACTTTTGAAGATCATCTCTGTAGTTTGTGATTAGTGTGTAAAAAAAAAACCAATGTCGCAGATCATCACATACTGAAGGTTCTGAAGGAGGCAATCATTGTAATTACTCAGTTGGTAAATGTCCCTTGTCTAACATGTCATCATCGATAGAGGCAGGACAAAGAGCAAATGAAGTGAAACAAAGAGAGAGCTGAGTTCATGCTCTTCCTAGCAAGGAATTGTCACAAACATTCCAATATAGGCAATCTGGACATGGTGAAACCAAATGAAATACTTCAGAAAAACACCGCAGACGCATTTAAGTACAGATTCTACGAAATAAAATATCCGTCTCAAGTTGAATGCAGTTGGTGTGGACTAAATTCTACAATTAATTGATTATATAAAGGCAATTAAATTATTTATTGGGGAAGAGCTGGGTTTCCTGTCAAGAGAAACAGAAACGCAATAATGTAAACATTACCAACTCAAACCTCATTTCAGCAGGCAAAAAGCATGAAGTCACATTCTACTATCTGCAATTGCACTCGCCTTTATCAATCAGAAGTGTAGCCTCGCTGTGACAAATAGTATAAACTGGGCAATTCTGATTAGCTAGTATCTCAGGACACACTTTATACTGTGGTTCTTATAAGTTGAGATACATATGAACCACGTGACAGACAGTTCATGTAACAGGCTGATAGGCATCCAGTTATTTTCCACAAAAGTCCAAGCATTGGAATGCCTAACACCACTCAATGAAGGGCATTTTCCATTGTAATCATATCCTCCACAGTGGATAAATAAGCAATGATTTTTGTGTCAAATCATGGGGGTTGCAGGACAAAAGGATGTGTTCTGGCTGTCTAGCTACAGAAAGGAATTCATTAAGTTGGAAATGGTGTAGGAGAAAATTCACAGAATGTTACCTGGGCTTACAGCTTGAGTTATTAGGAGAGATAGGATAGGCTGAGAAATGTGTTCTTTGGAGACTGAATGGTAACCTTATTGAGTTGTACAGGAGGGGCATAGATTATGTTTACAGTCTTTTTCCTAGTGTAGAAGATTATCTCTAATTTTAAGGCTATTTCTAAGGGTGAAGTTTCCTCAGCAAGAAGGAGAATCAAATGATTACTTATTTCCTCTTTAATTATGGACTTAAAAGGTGTCCTATAAATCCATGACTTGTGACTTACTGCATTTTTGAACAAGGGAGTCAAACTGGCTATTTTGTAACCTTTTGGTACCCGTGAAATTTAACAAGTTTTGAAAAATCTCTTCCAGTGCGTTCACTATATCTGCAGCCACTTCTTTTAAAACCCTTGTGTGCAAGACATTGGGTCCTATCAATTTGACTTCCTTTAGCCGCAAGAGATTAGACTGAGATACATATAAACCATGTGACAGGCATTACAATTGCAGCATAATTTCTCTGTGTGCTCAGTAAGTGTTTCTTCATTCTTAACATTTTTAGTCATTCCTCTTAAGGTGCTGCTGTTACTGATTAAAAGCCAAACACCCCACCACCAAGCTAAATGTAGGACAACACAATACCATAAAGTACATGACATCTGACCAAAAGATGGCACAAGCCTCATGATAGTAACTTCATACAGATACAGCATAAAGCACCATTTAATGGATAGTCACAGAATTCTGTGTAAACTTTTTTTAAATCAAATATTATTTCCATATGTTTAAGATTCAGTCATTTCAATATAAATACACAAAATGTCCTTACCTACAATCACCAACACGTAAGTATTAGACTGATAGCTTTTTCCGTTCACTGTTGTCTCACAGTTGGCCAGTCCTGCAGCTGTGGTCCTCTCTCTCATAATAATGAAACCTTTCTTATTGTCCCACAAGGTTGTTATTCCATCAGGAACAATGTAATTATCTGGATATTTCTGTTCACATAACGAAGAAAATTATTATTTTTTAAGTGAAAGTTGTAACTTTTGGTGAGGTTATATGCAACAACTAGTGAACAAACACACTGGTAAATTATGTTTATAATGTTGTACAGGTTCCCCCCAACACCATCCACCCGTCCCCCGTCCCCTTCCCCCCCCCCCTTACAATCTTAAACATATGGGTCATGGAAACTCGCCCTTACAGAATTCATAAATTGCTACTCAAAAAAATAGCTGCAAGTAAATAATATTCACTTTCATGGAATCTGTGGGAAAATAAGCAAGTAAATCAATGCAAAAATTGAATTTCTTTCAATTCTCATTTTTTTTTTCACTACTTCAAATTTACAGAAAATCGTTAGATGGCCCATTTTCTGGGAATGCAACTTCCCATAATGTGGAGTCCCTGCACCATTCCACGTTATACTTAAGTGATAGAATGGTATTAAATGGTATTAAAAAAAGAACGGAGTGCTGGAGTAACTCAGCAGGTCATGCAGCATCTCTGGAGAACATGGAAAGGTGACGTATCAGGTAGAGATACTTCTTCAGATTAGTTTTGAGTCTAAAGAAGGGTCTTAACCAGAAACATTACCTATCTATGTTCTACCTGCTGAGTTACTCCAGCACTTTGTGCCCTTTTGTTTATTAACCAGCATCTGCAGTTCCTTGTTTCTAACATAGTATTAAGATACCCCCAATTTTAAAGCTGTGTACAAAACTACAAAATGTTTACAGGCACACAGCAAGTTACTGTGCACATATTCAAATATAAAAATTCTATTTAAAATTTCAATGTTTATGTACATTTACAACTTTAGTAGTATGCCTACTAGGATGTGAACTAAATGCTAATTAAACAATGTATATATTGCAGCAACTGGGAAGATCAATTATATTTACCAGATGTAAGGTCACATTAAGATCCGGAATAGAGACCTTGCATGGAATGACAAGCTTCTTAGCATCGGTTATGATCAGAGCTTCTAGACTCTCAGAATGATGCACAAATGGCATTTGTTCATCTAAAGTGCAACAAGATATCAATTTGTGAGTTGCTACAGCTTCAAATTCTAATAAAACATATCTTGACATATCAACAGTAGCTGGTGAGTTGGATCACATCATTGCAACATATGCTTGAAAAGTCCATTAATCATGGATTATTCTTGGGTGGGGAGCACTCAGAAATCCCTCAAACATGTGACATTGTCTCCTCAGTATTTTTGGCATCTCATCAGCTGCATTAGGGTAAGTGGTCATATAAAAGTATAAGCTAAAAGCACATCAATTTAAGCTGTAAAGCATTGGTAAAGTATTCTTTCGTACTCTCTATATTGAATGAAAAGAGATTGCACTAAAGTTTTCATTGATATTTTATTCCCTGTTTCATTTTAAAATAAATGAACTTGCAAAAAAGTAACTGCGGTAACAGTTGCATCAGGAATGAATATGATCTTCTGGGTAGCTAACTGTCAATGAAGCAGATGCAAAAAGCTGGAGTAACTCAGCAGGACAGGCAGCATCTCTGGGGAGAAGGAATGTGTGGCGCTTCAGGGCGAGACCAAGCGCTTGGCCATTTTCTTGATACATTTCTGATTAACTTCTCATGGACGTGTAAACTTTTAAATTATACATTCTGGGAGACTCATAATCATTCATTATGAAAGATAAGCTTTCAGGTTGATTTGCAATAACCCACATTTTAATTGCGCAAAAGAAATTAGATGGTTGGAGTCATGAATGCAAATCAGGAAATTGGCTTGTTGTCGTATTATAATCCCTTCTGATCAGTAAGACAGAAGGAAGTGCTGCAGGCTATCTGCATTTAACCACATTGCTTTGGAAGTCAGTAAACAGGAACCGTATGGAGGTAATCCCAGCATGTGGCAGATTTTAATATGGGCACACTGCTGCTGTCAAAGCAAAAGGTGATCATTTGCATGGCCTCTGATAAGAATCTGAATCTACGACCACAAAAGAGGCAGTGCTGTTACATCAAAGAGTAAAGAGAATGAATACAAATGCTGCAGGAAATACAGGCTTAAACTGAAATGCTGCTCTCACTTGGAAAATTATCTAATTAATATTAAGAGTCTGAGTGTGTTTATTTGAATATGATAGGATTCAAATAAATAACATGTATTTAATATATTTAACACTACACTCATTCCACTCTTTTACTTATGCAGCATTGTGCTGATGTATAGTTATATTTTATTGAACTGTAGGCAAAACAATTGTGGCTTGATACACATGATAATAAAGTAACTTTTGAACTATTGAAATAATGTTTACATTTTTTTTAACGTTTTTCCTCATTCTTTTTATCTTTTTTATATTGTTACTTGGAATATTGACATCGTATTCAACAGACAGAGGAATTAGCCACAAGTGGAGTATTAACTGTCACTGCTGCATTGAATTTATTGGCCACTGTTCTGACTATACACAAACAATTTCTTCCTGAGGACCAGATGTTAAACAATTGTAAAAGTTTTCTTACCCTGAACAAAGACATAGATACTTGCAGCTACATGGATCGGAGACAACTTATGGAAACACCGGTATGTTCCAGTATCATTTGCAATGGTCTTTGTCAGAATGAGAGTTGTGCAAGACCAATTCTCACTATCGCACTTAGTCAGGGATATCCTGTGTTCCATGCTACTGTGATTTCTGGGCCATGACCATTCCAGTGGTCCATGTCCACTGCAGCAAACATGCAGAAGAAGCAACATATTCTCAATAAAAATGCACAGCCAGTTAAAACAATGTTAAGAATTTCAATTTTTATGATGTTTAAACCACAAATAATCATAAAATCTTCATCAATACAAAGAGGAGCATACATTTTGAATAACTATGCTGCAAGTGTTATCCATACATTTCATAAAAGCAATTACAATGAAAATGGCATTATTTGATCAGATTTATTTTATATTTATTGATTATATTTCTCAGCAGAAAAAAAGTTAGAATGTACTTCAATCTCCAAGTGCTCAGTGTAATGATTCCATGTGGAAAATGCATGATTTGTGATAAACATATCCAACCATATTTCGATTAGTTTTTTAAATGTGGATTCTAATGAAAATAGCTCCTAAGTATAACATTTTAGAACAAATAGCTCCTAAGTATAACATTTTGACCATGAAATAACAGTGAAGTTGATGTCTAATCCCAGTGAGAATACACTAACAACTTTTACGCTTCTTCTAACATGATCTTTCACAAAAGTGACCATTCAAAGTATGGCACCATTGCATAAGGTAGATTTAAAGGTGGAGGGAAGCAGGAATTAAAGGAAATAATTGCAAATCTTGGGGTCTTGATAGCGAGAGCAGAGTAGCTAACAGTCATGAGGCCAAAATTGAAAGCTTTCAGGGATCTCACAGAGTTGTATAACTGAAGGGGATGCAAATGGCAGTGAAATGAATGAAACTGAGAGTTCTCAGGGAAAGGGTGAGAATATTAAAATACAGGCATTGCTCAGTGAGAACAAATAAAGGAGAATCAGAGTTAATGTTGGTCACACATGCACAGCAGTGTGTCGGATGACCTCAAGTCACCATGGGGTGGAGCAAAGTCCACTGGAATATCCAAGGAAGACTTGAAGTAGCAGTGTCATAGATAAACATTGGGGCAACAGATAACTTGAGGCACGAACAGAGTCAGATCATATTATGATGGTGGAAATAGGTGCTTGCAGTAAGAGTGTAAATAGCCAGCTCCTACATCCCTCAACTTCATCAGCTTCAAGGAAAACAAACCAAGCCTGTACAATTGACACCTCATAAATGAAATATTCACTTCATCCTACATCCTTGGAAGTTTCCTCTGTACCCTCTCCAGTGTAATCACACCCTTCCGAAAGTGTGGCAACCAGAACAGCACACAGTATTCCAGCTGTGGCCTAACCAATGTTTTATTAAGATGAAGATGGACACAAAATGCTGGAGTAACTCAGTGGGACAGGCAGCATCTCTGGAGAGAAGGAATGGTTGACGTTTCAGGTCGAGGCCCTTCTTCAATGTTTTATTAAGTTGTATTAAGACCTCTCTGCTCTTGTACTCTGTTCCCCAGCTAATGAAGGCAAGACTTCTTCAATACTCTATCTACCTATGCTGCCACCTTCAAGGATCTTTGGATTTGTACACCAAGTTCCTTTTGTTCCACTATACACCCCAGGAGCGGGCCCTCATTTGTCCCACTAAAATGCATCATCTCTTGTGAGGATTATATTCCAGTTTATGTTCATGTTTAATATTTTGAACTTCAACAACAAAATGCACTGCAATACAGTTACATGGTCATTGATAATTCTGTCTGAATTTTTTTGGCTAATGTTCCTTTAGATAATACTAATATAAAATGTTTAATAAAACAGAGACACATTGAAATATAAAATTTAAATGCAGGTATTATCAATATTGAAAGCAGTATGATATTTAAGGCATTTAAATATAATAATTCATGAAAAAAGTAGAAACTGCTCTTACCGGCAAGTAATTATTAAATTCTCATTAGCATTAATTACATGTTCTTTACTCTGGATGTTAAGGTGTGGCACAGAATAGAAACCTGTAAATTAAAATATTAGTTGAATTTTAAGGAGAAATCATTGATACGTGCTAAATAAAATCAATATATAAGTGTATAATAGTTTAATAATTAACACATTGACAATGAGCCCAGAAAGATTCTAAATCACTGATACGAGAATAGGTTTTTGACAAAATAGTGTCTTTAATTTGTAATCCACATTTGCCACTCTTTGATTTCTAAATCTTGTTCGGTTGAAATACCTGTACATATTAATCTCCATGACTTTATGTTTAATAGACATGGGTGTAGCCAGGTCTAGAAAAAGTATGAACAACCATTTTACGGAGATAGGAAGGAAAGTCTGCTTGGGTGGGTCCAAGGACTGTTTCCTCTGAGGAACTTTGTCATATTATACTTTAAAATATACATTTTCCTTTATTTTGTCTACTGCAATATTTTAAACTCTTAATTTTAGGCCCAATAAATAAATAAATAAAATCTGATTCTACATGGTTTCATTGCGATATAATCTAAGATAAAGCAAATTTCCAATTTTATTCAAGAAATATAATGTGCAAACAACTTTAGCTGAGAAATATATCCCAAATATATCCCAGGAAGCGAGCGGGTAAGATCATCTCTGACCCCTCTCACCCTGGCCACAAACTCTTTGAATCACTCCCTCTGGAAGGCGACTCTGGACTGTCAAAGCTGCCACAGCCAGACATAAAAACAGTTTTTATCCACGAGTAGTTGCTCTACTCAACAACCAAAAATCTGTAGCCTCCCTTTGATCTGGTATTTTGTTGGTTCACATGCTTGGTCAATGGTGTTTTATCATTAATGTCTTATTATTATTAATGTTTCATGTTTTCTGAGTCATTCGTAACTGTCACTGTATGTCATGTTGTTACTTGTGGGCGGAGCACCAAGGCAAATTCCTTGTATGTGAATACTTGGCCAATAAACTTACATATATACAAATGTTCTAGCAACAGAATTATTGAACGACCAACATATGTCAACTGGTGGTATGGTGCATGTAGAATATTTTTAAAGAATGCTCCTTCTGATTTCACAAGAGATCAGGCCAGCTCAATATTTCCATATTCACATTAATTAGCTACTTAATTCATATATTGATAAGATGTTGTATTTGAGGGTTCTTCATTAACATAATTGCTAATAGCACTGCATCAATGGAAGTAGTATTTGTATAATCTTACCAGTCTGATCCTAAACAATAGCCCATCAAGCAAAGGGTCAGAATAAATGCACAAAATAATTTGAAAGGTTGATGAATATCTTAGAACTATGCAGCTCCTATGGGTTGTGTGGTTAAATCAAGCCTGAAATCTGAATAATACATATTGAGAATGGACTTTAGAACATTGAAGAAAACATAGAACAGTACCACAGGAACAAGCCGTTCGGCCCATAATGTCCGTGCTAAACACGATGCCAAGTTAAACTAATCTCCTCTGCCAGTACGTGATTTATATCCCTCATTCCCTGTTTTTGTGAAGACTATTGTGAATCCTTATGCTGATGTACTGGGATGAAAGGCAATCCTTTTCAGAGAACAGTGCAGATTCTCTGGAAAAATGCGCGGGAATGACACCATGGAAGTAGCACAAAGTACGGAAGTTCTTTCAACTGAGCGACAAAATGGATGCTAAGAACATAGAAACATGGAAAATAGGTGCAGGAGTAGGCCTTTCGGCCCTTCGAGCCAGCACCACCATTCAATATGATCATGGCAGATCATCCAAAATCAGTACCCTGTTCTAGTTTTTCCTCATATCCCTTGATTCCGTTAGCCCTAACAGCTAAGTGTGACTCTCTCTTAAAAACATCCAGTGAATTGGCCTCCACTGCCTTCTGTGGCAGAGAATTCCACAGATTCACAACTGAATAAATGAAGAAGCAACTTGTTGCCCCCTAAAAGAGTGCCAGTGTAATCATGCTTATCATGTGCACATTATCACAGCTTTGCCAAGTCATATCATTGTTACACTGGTGCCACATAGAAGGGGTAAGCAGAGCACAATTCCTATTACACAGGCATGTATGTTTTTAACAGCATATTGTTTTGATATGTTTACTCTGGAGACAGTGAAAACGTCAAGGAACAAACACTCAGGACAAATAGTGACATCTGCAATTGATTGAGAAGTGGTTTCTTCTGCAACAAATAACAACAACTTCCACTTATAGGGTTCCTTGAACAGAACAAACAATCCAAAGGTACTCTACAGGAGCATTATCACAGTGTTGCCAACTAGACAGATAATGAATGATTAGGGCAAGGACCAAATGCTTGGTTAAAAAAAGGTAATCCACATCTAAGAGGAGGAAAGATATGAAAAGAGTGTAGGAAGGAACTGCATATGTTGGTTTACCGAAGATAGACCCAAAATGCTGGAGTAACTCAGGCAGCATCTCTGGAGAGAAGGAATGGGTGACATTTTAGGTCGAGACCCTTCAGACCCTTCCTTCAGTCTGAAGGATGATCTCAACCTGAAAAGTCATCCACTCCTCTCCAGAGATGCTGCCTGTCTCACTGAGTTACTCCAACATTTTGTGTCTATTTAAGAGATGTAAAGATGCAGAGAAGATTGGGGAGAAAATACCAGAGGTTGTCATTTCATTGGTTGCTGGCACAACCACCCATGGCAGAGTGAAAACATTTGGGTGCCATAAAGAGTTTGGAATTTGAGAAGCCCAGTATCTCAAGGTGTTTAGGTGAATGATAAAATCATAGCGATGTCAATGGGAATATAGGGAGAATAAAATGCAATAAGTGCAGAATGTGAGTAAATTGGTGCTTGACGGACAACATGGACAGTGAGCTGAAAAGTCTGATTCCTCATTGTCATACCCCATCATGCTGCGACTCAGAGGAGATTACCAAGGTATGGGAAGGTTTAAAGACATTCGGACAGGTACATGGGTAGAAAAGGTTTTAAGGAATATAATAATAATAATAATAATAAATGTTATTTATGGGCGCCTTTCAAGAGTCTCAAGGACACCTTACAAAAATTTAGCAGGTAGAGGAAAAACATGTAAGGAGAATGAAATAAATAGTAGAGACATGACTAGTACACAAAGTAAAGACAGAATTCAATACAAAACACAATATGAGGCAATTAATGCACAGATGAAAAGGGAGGGGGACGTGGGGCTAAGGATAGGCAGAGGTGAAGAGATGGGTCTTGAGGCGGGACTGGAAGATGGTGAGGGACACGGAATTGCGGATCAGTTGGGGGAGGGATTTCCAGAGCCTGGGAGCTGCCCTGGAGAAGGCTCTGTCCCCAAAACTGCGGAGGTTGGACTTGTGGATGGAGAGGAGACCGGCTGATGTGGATCTGAGGGACCGTGAGGGTTGGTAGGGGGAGAGGAGGTCAGTGAGATATGGGGGGGGGGGGGGCAGATGGTGGAGGGCTTTGTAGGTGCGGATCAGGATTTTGTAGGTGATCCGGTGGGAGATGGGAAGCCAGTGAAGTTGTTTGAGGACTGGAGTGATGTGATGCCAGGATTTGGTGTGGGTGATGAGTCGGGCAATGGGACTAGTTCAGATGGATGTTTTGGGCAGAATTGATACATTGGGAAGAGAGGCCCGTTTCCATGTTGTATAACTTCTTTGACTCTCTGATTCATGGACAGATGACACAATTACAATTCCCTGGGTTTTCTGAGGTCTAGTTTTAAGGAACAGCAACAATGAAACTCTATTAAAAAATATATAATAACTAGGCTGGTTCCAAATGTTTCTGCTACTCAGTAAACACCATTCAAGAACTGCTGTAATTTAATTTTAGAATACTGAGCTCCAGCATTCTAGCTTTGACCATAGTTTTGAGGCTTCAATTACTGTTGTGCAGGACAAGTACAACAGCACATTGTGTCATTGCTGGTTCCCCATTATATTATCCATTCACATACTTGAATGGGATTCCCAACAAGTGATCAGCATGGTTCACCTCCACTACATGCACATGGGCAATGGTTACTTGGTGTTACATTATTGACCCTAGAAGTAAATCTGTTGCTACTCCAATCTAACTTCAAAATATAACTTTAATATTTAAAATTCATGATCTCTATGTCGGGCCTATGCTATGTTTCTATGTCTAACCCAATATTTAAATTAGAATTTTATTCAAAGACCAAAAGAACCTAAACCGATGTATTCAATTCTCTGTAATGTGCATATCTATAATTTAACAAATTATGGCCATACAGATATATAGATATGCATTGCAATAAATATTCCACACATAGATACATATATTCATTCATAAACACATTCTAATCAGACATAGGATCTGGTAGATTTTTCTGCTCTAGTTACTTCAAATGCTATATATGGTCAAAATAAAATGTACACAATTCTCCAGTTCTATACTCAATTATCTCAAGAATGAAAGCTGTGGACTTCATCCGATCCCCTGAAACACTGAACAACAGGAGGACTACTTCACCAAGGGTTGACAAGTACAGACTGAACATTCAGAATTCATAGAAACATAGAAAATAGGTGCAGGAGGCCATTCGGCCCTTCGAGCCAGCACCGCCATTCATTTCGCTCATGGCTGATCGTCCCCAATCAATAACCCTTGCCTGCCTTCTCCCCATATCCCTTGATTCCACTAGCCCCTAGGGCTCTATCTAACTCTCTCTTAAATCTCTAAAAAGGATGTGCGGGAGTGGGCGCCGTCTGTGTATGGCAGCCTGCCCGCAGTCCGTCTCTACTCCTTTTTTATTTTATTTTATTTTAAGTCCTGTTAAAAAATGTTAGTGGAGGTCTTCTATGTGGGGGGGGGGGTGGGGGTGGGGAAGGGGGAAACTTTATTTCTTAGTCCCCTACCTGGTCGGAGAGGCAGCATCGCTCCAAGCTGCTTCTTCACCCCGTCCTCGCGGCCTACCATCGAGAATGGAGCGGCGTTTCCTGTCGGGACCGGCCTGGACTACAGCTTCGGCGGCGGTGGTGCAGCGCTGGGATACCAACAGGGAGCGGGCGATGCCTTACCGGGTCGCCGTGCGGTAAGCTCCGGAACGCTGTGGCTGTCGATCCCAACATCGCGGAGCTGGGGCTGCGGGCGTCCGGCCGCGGGCGGCGCTGGATTTGGAGCGCCGCAGAGCCAGGGTTCGAGTTCGCCGGGGTCGGAGCTACAAACGGCGCGGCCTGAGGACTACGAGTGCCCCGGTACCCAGGGAGGAGGCAGCCGCTCCAGACTTCTCCAAGCCGCTGAGGAATGTTTCACCCGACGCCGAAGTTCCATCTTCACGGCAAGAGGGCTCTGAAAATCATCGGACTGGCTGCAAGGCCACAAATGGGCCCCGACCTCGGGTGTCTCACAGAGGAAGAGGACTTAACTTTCTGGTGCCTTTCCCCACAGTGGAAAGTTTTGATTCTGCTGTGGGGGGACGTTTGTGTTGAACTCTAAAATGTGTTGTGTCCATTTTATTCATTTTTTTTTTTTAACCTTTTTCTATGGTTTGTAATGGAACTTATTATTTAATTTATGTAAAGCACTTTGCTGTTATGTTGTCTGTTTATGATGTCTTGTTTATTCTTCTGTACAGCACTTTGGTCAACATTGGTTGTTTTAAAGGTACACAAAATTGCTGGAGGAACTCAGCGGGTGCAGCAGCATCTATGGAGCGAAGGAAATAGGCGACGTTTCGGGCCGAAACCCTTCTTCAGATTGGCAGAATTGAGTCTGAAGAAGGGTTTCGGCCCGAAACGTCGCCTATTTCCTTCGCTCCATAGATGCTGCTGCACCCGCTGAGTTCCTCCAGCAATTTTGTGTACCTTCGATATTCCAGCATCTGCAGTTCCCTTTTGAACAATTGGTTGTTTTAAAGTGCTTAACAAATAAAGTTGGATTGGATTGGATTAAATCCATCCAGTGATTTGGCCTCCACTGCCCTCTGTGGCAGGGAATTGCGCAAATTCACAACTCTCTGGGTGAAAACGTTTCTTTATTGCAATCTTGCTCCTGAAACAATCGCCAAAAGACTGAATGCTGCCTTTTCAAATGGCAGCAGTATATTGTGCAGCCTCTGTCATAACAGGATGAGGGTCAGGTGGCTCAGTAAGAGATAGCTGATTGAGACCTCACAGACTCTGGTCAACAATTCAATTGTCTCATTTTGCACAACTTCGTGAATTTACTCAAGGTGTTCAATGTCATGGCAATCGACAAATCAATTCGTTCTATGGGTAAATTCGCATTTAATCTACATTTCTTTCAATATCAGAGATGTAAGGTATCAATAATAATTGAACAACGAATTCCATTAGAAAGTGATAAGGGGGATGATAACCTTTGTTCGATTGGTTATATTTTGGATTGCAACCCCATAATTTAGCCCGTTTGAAAAGTTGTCATAAATATTCTGCCAATCTTGTACAGTATTAGCTACTCGCATCGTCTACCCGTTTTAGGAGGGATACGCCCGGGCTAATCCTGAACACAATTCAGATGCATCGGCTGAGTTCAGCCATGTGTGCAGATTCACCTCATTAGAATGACCGCTGTCTATTTTATGGCCACTACCACTAATTGTGCAACAGGTTTCCTCTGATCAACAACAAGTCCCACGCCTCCTGCCCGTCTGTCAGGAGCTACTTCAGCGAGACAATCCGCGTTGACAGCAGACTTCAGCAGCTCAATTGCCCCCCAACGATTATCCGCTTGCCATTATTCAGCTACTGGATAACCGTAGTGCATTAGAGCGAACGACTGCGCAGACAGTTCCAAAGCCTTATTTTTGGCACAGGGCATTTTTTGGTTCACTTTTCATTTTCGAGTAGAACTGTAGTTTAAATAAATGTATTTTGTTCTGTTCTATTTCCCTCCAGTAATGATGGTATCGTTGTTTCTACCGTAAGAGTCCAAAACCAGGCAGAAATCAAATCACGCCGTGTAATATTCAGGAAACATTTGCGCCGTTTTTTTATAACCAAAATTGGGAGAATCTCAGTCCATTGGCAAAAAGTACACTGCAGCCTGATGTCATTTGCTTTTGAAAGTAATGTGGCTCCTGTAACATCGATAAACTGGCTCCTCTATCGTAGACACAAAACGCTCGACAGGCAACATCTCTGGAGAGAAGGAATGGGTGACGTTTCGGGTTGAGACCACTCTTCAGACCTGTCAGTGATTGCTTTAGCTAGAAACATTAGACTTGATTCCTAGAAAGCTGCCTTTAGAGATATTGGCGTAAAGTACAATGACTAAATGAGAAAATGCTCCGAACGGCACCATCTCTTCAGGTCCTGAAGAATATTCGCAATTTGCAATGCACTGCTTGGGAAGAAATGTAGAGTGCTGATGCAGGTGCGAACAAAAGATGGGACAAAGGAAAAACGTCCCTTTTATATACCCCCCTTCCCCCTCTTTCCTGTCGGTCCTGTCCATGTCCACCTATATCCCTCCTTCTGGTTTCCATTTCACTCCTCTCCTTATCTGACACCCTTTTCCTTTTCACCTTTAATCTTTGTTACTACAGCCATCTGTAATCGCCCCCTCACCTGTATTCACCTATCACGTGTCAGCTTTTGTCCCACCCCATCTGTCTTTTCTAGATTCAGATTCAGATTCAAACTTTATTTCTCCTCCCTACTACATCAGACGAATCCAAACCCTAAAAGTTACCTGACAATTCCCACTACTGATGCTGGCTGACCCGCTGAATTACTCCAGCGCGTTCCGTTTCACCTACCATTCCATCATCTGCAGTTCCTTGTATCTCCAACTGTTCTTCAGTTCCACTTCCGACTGCAGTGACCTGGACTCGCCACCACCCTGTCCCCGGTCAGACCCGCCACCTTCCCACCGGGAGCATGTTATTTACACAACAGTAACCCCGAGCTGCTCAAGTCGGGCTTCGCACTCCGCGGTTCTTTTGAGTGAAGACATTGTGTCTTTGAATGTTTCAGAAGAAACTGCAGATGCTGGAAAATCGAAGGTACGCAAAAATGCTGGAGAAACTCAGCGGGTGCAGCAGCATCTTTTAAGAAGGAACTGCAGATGCTGGAAAATCGAATTTAAGAAGTCTGAAGATGGGTTTCCGCCCGAAACGTTGCATATTTCCTTCGCTCCATAGATGCTGCTGCACCCGCTGAGTTTCTCCAGCATTTTTGTGTACCTTGTGTCTTTGAATGTTCTCCTAAATGATATCGATCATTTCAGGAGAAAATCCACAGTTTCACACATAATGAACAGAGCACAACGTCTGCTTCCTGCTCGACTTTCCACAGTAGGTGATTTCTTTTTAATGCAGATGCTGGAATTCTAAAATGAAACAAAGTGACGGAAAAACTCGGCGTGCGGCAAATGCTATCTGATTTGCTGTACTTGGTTACACTTTCTAAAACCTACTATCCCACTGATACAGAGCGGACAACGGGACACCGACGAAGACAGGCAACGTTTTTACTCCTCAATTGACTGAAATGCACAGTTTGGAAACAGCTCTTCGCCCTCTACCCAGTTCTCACACTAGTTCCATGTTCCCCCCCCCCCCCTTTTTTTCCGTCCACACAACACATTAGGAGCTTTTTTACGGAGGCCAATTAACCTTCAAAAACTCACGTATTTGGGATGTAGGAGGAAGCTGGGGCACTCTGAGAAAGCCTCCGCGGTCAAAGGGAGAACATGCAAACTCCACACGCACAGCAGCCGAAGTCAGGTTCGAGCCCGAGTCTCCGGCGCTGTATAAGCGCTACCATCACAGCAGCTCTAACAGCAGCACCACTGTTGACTCCATTGTAAAAATCAATTCTCCACAAGCTATATACTAATATTAGAATTTCCCTGTGAATGTAACCCTAATTGTATAGTTTCCACCACAATTGATAAAAAAACTTCAATTTCTTGCTATGACTACGATTTAACGGTAATACCTGTTTACGGGTGAGTTCAAAGAACTCGTTAGCGCTGCATTGCCAATGAGCTAATGAGGTCGTTACAAATCATTTTAAGCAGCGAGCACAGGTCGACTTGTCAGACTTCCCCAGCTAGCCAGAAGGTGGACTACTATGCTGCGAAGGATGTCTGCGGGAGCAGGGCATTGTTCCATACGGGTTGAAAGAGGTCGGATTTTCCCCTCCTGCACGACACGAGATGTTTTTCTACATTCATTTTTAGATCAACTCAAAGATCCGCGTTAGCTCTCTGTTTAATTTAGAAAGCCGGTACTAAAATCGCGCCACCCAATGAAGGTGAATACGAGATGGGATTTATATTATAATGTACCCCCACCCTCAAAAAAAAGAATTGTACATCATGTTCGCTCACTTACAACATTAACTTAAATTTGCATTACGGAACAATTTCTAAACGAATTGGGCATTTTGAATTGTCCGCACAATCGCTATAGAGTGAGGTTGCCTTAATTAGTACATAACAACAAAATTTCATGCGTTTTCTTGCAAATATCCCTCACCAGCTGAATCAGACATCCCCAGCCACAGCCACAGCAGCGCGGAAACCAATTTCCCCGACATGTCACCACGGGTAGCCCAGAAACCAGGACAACGTGACTTCTGGTCCAGCAGAGTCGTTTTCTCAATAAACGTTGAATGATTCCCAGCCACACAGTCACGTTCTCTGATCCCCGATACGATCGTGTAACATTTTAAAGTCACCCTTGAAGCAGAGATTGAATGAAGTCTGCAAAAAAATCCAGGAGTTAGAATCCTGTATCTATTATTCTAGATGGACCTGCAGAGGAAGATCAGGTTCGGTTGGATGAGGGTCAATCTTCGGTCTGAAGGGACATAGCAATTTGCCGGTTATATGCTGGAGGAGGTCCCAAGCTACGAAAATTGATCTTCACATCACGTGTCACGAGGATGCAGCTCATTCCACAAACATCGGAAAACAACTACGAAATAAAAATAATCTTGTCGTGCTCTGATCTGCAAAAAAATAGGACAAATTTAAAAAAACGAACGATGCCCAAGATATATTGCATTGAAACCACTTATTGAAAAAATGTATAGAAAGAGCAGTAGATCACATAAAAGATCGAAAAATATAGGCAGCCAATATATAACGCGAAAGTCCAGAGTTGTAAATGTGCAGCAAGTCATCTGTTTAATGCAACTACTTTGACGAGACTTGGCTCTCTTCGAGCAATACTGGATGTTTTCAATCTTACGGCTAACGGAATCAAGGGATATGGGGGAGAAGGCACGAACGGGGTACTGATTTTAGATGATCAGCCGATCATATTGATTGGCGGTGCTGGCTCGAAGGGCCGAATGGCCTACTCCCGCACTTATTTTCTATGTAATACCAAATATATTGTAAAACAAATTAAGTATCGAACGGGTTATTTTGCTTTTTTGATCTGAAAGTGTCGTTATCTAGAATTATTTTGCATTCTATTTGCCATAAATTAGTCAACGTAATGTTAAAAGAGAATCGCCTAGGATTTGGATTGCACACGCACGTTTTGTTTTCAATAGCAGACTGGTATCAGATCCCAGATGTTGTATTCCCAGTGACTTGCAACCCAACGTACTCTTTAAAAAAAGACAGAAATACTACCGGAGGAACTCTACGGGTCAGGCAGCATCTAAGGAGAACATGGATAAGTGACGTTTTGGATCGAGATCCTCCTTCAGACTGATTGTAGTGGGTGGGGGAGTTGAAAGAGAGGAGGAACAGGATAAAGCGTGGCAGGTAATAGGTGGACACAGGGAGGGTGAGTACGGGGTTGACAGGCGGATGGCTGGATATAGCTCAGAGATGAAAAGATAGAATGCCGGAGACTAAATGATTGAAGAGTTGCGAATTGTGAAGCTAGAGGAAGGAATGTAGATGGAGGGGAAGGGAAGAAAGGGGTGTGAGTCCAGGTGGGACACCGGGGAGGGGAGGGGGAAAGAAAGGCGGGAGGAGGTGAGTGGGTGTTTGAGGTTACGTGAAATTTGAGACTTCGATGTTCATATAGAGAGGTTGTCAGCTATCCAAGCGGAATATGAGGTGTTGTTCCTCCAATTTGCGTGTAGTCTCAATCTAGCAATGGAAGGGGACCAGGACAGAATGATCAATATTCAGTCTGAAGACGGGTTTCGGCCTGAAACGTTACCTATTTCCTTCGCTCCATAGATGCTGCTGCACCCGCTGAGTTTCTCCAGCATTTTTGTGTACCTAATATTTCTCTTCTGGCTGGTTTCAAATGACCCAGTTGGACAAGCCCTGCCAGTCCGCAGCCTGTTTCCCAGGTGAATGTGATTCAACAACAAAACAACTATATATTGGCGCTATGGCAAGGCTCTCAAAGGCCACTCAATGGCTGGAGAAGAAAGTGGCATCGTTGTTGCTGCAGCTGGACGATGGAGCCTCGCTTCTCCTGTGTTAGCTCAGATATGGTTCCCATGTGTATTCGTTAAACAGTGGAGTTATCCCTGACGACCTATCCAATAATGCTTCCGCAAACGACATTGCAAACATAAATTCACCGGCTCTTGTCGATTTGCGAACATTGGGAGCTTGCTGTACACAATTTGGCCGCAGTGTTTGCTACATTACCTTTCAAATGTGAAGTGGATAGGTGCAAGATAAGGCTGCAAAAGTTTCTGTACAAATCTAAGTTCTTCAATCATTGTCAGAAGCAATTTCAGAATGTATTCGTAAAGGAGCTGCCAATCATAGAGGTAAATTAATCTATAGATATCAGGCTGAATAAGTCCCTATCCTGTCCATTCCTACCTAGATGCTACCTGACCCGCTGAGTTCCTCCAACACTTTGTGTTTTGCCTAAGATTCCAACATTTACAGTTTCTTGCGTTTCCATTAAAACCATCGAATTTCATAAAATACCATAACGATAAAAGTCAAATATTAGCACTCCAGTGTCTTAAATTCGGAAATACGGGCCCATTAACGCCCCTATTTTTCATATTTCACAATTTTTCCCCATGTTGATAACTTATTTCATTCTAACTTTCCTATGTGAATAAGGTTGAATTCAATTGAATGCAGTGTCCATTCAAGCAAGATTTGAAGCTAAAAGTCTACTTTAGACTTGCCCTTCATTCCTATTTGGACTAGAGAGGTGAACCAACCGCTTGGTTGCACAACATTCCTTGGTCGGTGGACCAACCAATGAATGTTGTTGGTGTGGGAAGGAACAGAAGCCGGTTTAAACCGAAGATAGGCACAAAATGCTGGAGTATCTCAGCGGGACAGGTAGCATACCTGGATAGAATGAATGGGTGAAGTTTGCGGTCGAGACCCTTCTTCAGACAAGAACGTCGAGCATTCATCGGTGCTCTGATTCATTCCATCCAGTGGGAACATTTAGATACACAACTTAGTGTGGGAAGGTAAGACTGAATAAGTAACTGGGTTGTTTACATGACCTGCGGATATTAATGCTGATACCCGCTGCCTAGATCCATTCTGTACTTGATCCATTCGATGCCAGCACATCAGCGCCCCACCCAGCGAAAATATACCTCTATGGCAATATTAGAAAGACAAGACCTAAATTATACTTAAGATTCCCACCAAAATGGGCTTGAGATTTCAGTTACTCAGCTGTGATTTTCTTTTGGTTAACTTTGTTAAGCGTTGTGAAATGTAACATTTGTTTTGGGCATTAGTTGTGTCAGCTGCGCCTCAGTGGATAACATTTATCGGCCAGAAGGTTCCAGTCTCAACTCATCCACACTCAGTTGTTTTGCAACCGTTAAATAAATTAACCGTACAGATTTCGTTCTGCTGTCGAAACAACCCGGTCTGTTTGCAGACAGTACTTTCATAGTCAGGTTTAGAAATTTGCTCAAAGTGCCCTACACGTCCCCGTTTCAAGCACAGCATTTGAGAACAACATTTCGTATCGCTATGATACTGAATGTGTAATAGCGTAAAGTGTTAAGGCAAACGTTGGCTGATCATATAGGAAAGGCAGATGGGAGAAAATAAATCACCATAATGGAAAAAGGTGGACTATGGAGGAAAGGTGTTGATTCCCCCATAGTCCACTTTTTGTCCATTAATATGTTCCAGATCCGCTGTCTGAAAAAAGCTCTGAGAATAGCTAAGGACAAACTGCACCCCCTCCACACACACCTGGATCTCCTGCCTTCAGGCAAGAGATACCGCATCAAAGCCCGGACTACCAGACTGCTAAACAGCTTCCTGCCACAGGCTGTGAGGCTGCTAAACAGTCACACTCTACCTGATTCTGCGGTTTTGCACTGACATTTTAATAACTCTGGCACTGACCACTCAAATCAGCTGCCCTGGACATTTTAATGACTGTTTTTACTGTATTTTAATGTTGCTGTTTCACCTGCTTTTAACTATTTATACTGTTTCATCAGGGACTGGATTGTTTTTACTGTTATTATGTGTGAAATGTTTAACTTTCATGTGCGATGCTCCGGTATTCCCTTGGAAACGTCTTCTCATTTTGCACTGTTGCTTTGCCCTTCGAGCCAGCACTGCCATTCAATGTAATCATGGCTGATCATCCACAATCAGTATATCGTTCCTGCCTTCTCCCCACATCCCTAGATTCTGCTAGCCCAAAGACCTCTATCTTACTCTCTTTTGAATGCATGCAGTGAATCAGCCTCCACTGCCTTCTGAGGCAGAGAATTCCACAAATTCACAAATCTCTGGAGGAAAAAGTTTTTCCTCATCTCAGTTCTAAATGGCCTACCCCTTACTCTGGACTCCCCCAACATCGGGAACATGTTTTCTGCATCTAGCATGTCCAGTCACTTAATAATTTTATATGTTTCTATGAGATACCCTATCATCCTTCTAAATTCCAGTGAATAGGAGTCACTCCATTCTTTCATCATATGACAGTCCCGTCATCCCAGGAATTAAACACGTGAACCTACGCTGCACTCCCTCAGTAGCAAGAATGTCCTTCCTCAAATTAGGAGACCAAAACTGCACACAATACTCCAGATGTGGTCTCACCAGGTCCCTGTCCATCTGCAGAAGGACCCCATTGCTGCTATACTCAACTCCTCTCATTATGAAGGCCATTAGCTTTCTTCACTGCCTGCTGTACCTGCATGCTTACTTTCAGTGACTGATGTACAAGGACACCCAGGTATCGTTGTACTTTCCATGTTCCTAACCTGACACCATACAGATAACACTCTGTCTTCCTGTTCTGGCCACCAAAGTGGATAACCTCACATTTATCCGCATTATACTGCATCTGCCATGCATTTGCCCACTCGCCCAACCTGCCCAAGTCACTCTGCATCCTCATAGCATCTTCACAGTTCACATTGCCACCTAGCTTTGTGTCACCTGAAAAATTGCTAATGTTACTTTTAATTCCTTCATCTAAATCATTAATGTATACTGAGCCTTGTAGCATCCGAGTGGTCACTGCCTGCCATTCTGAAAGTGACCCGTTAATCCCTACTCTTTGTTTCCTGTCTGCCAACCAATTTTCTATCCATGTCAATACCCCACCCCCAATACCATGTGCTCTAATTTTGTCCACTAATCTCCTGTGTGGGGATCTTATCAAAGACTTTCTGAAAGTCCAGTTACACCACATTCACTGGCTATTCCATGTCTGTTTTACTTATTACATCCTCAAAATATTCCAGATTAGTCATGATTAGTCAGGCCTCTTATTATATCCATGCTGACTTGGACCAATCCTGTTACTGCTAATCAAATACGCCGCTATTACATCTTTAATAATTGATTCCAGCATCTTCCCCACTACTGATGTCAGGCTAACTGGTCTATAAATCCCTGCCTTCTCTCTCCCTCCTTTCTTAAAAAGTGGGATAACATTAGCAACCCTCCAATCCACAGGAACTGATGCAGAGTCTATTGAACATTGGAAAATGATCACCAATGCGTCCATGATTTCTAGAGCCTCCTCCTTGAGTACCCTGGGATGCAGACCATCAGGCCCTGGGGATTTATCAGCCTTCAATCCCATCAGTCCACGCACACCATTTCGTGATTAATGTGAATTTCCTTCAGTTCCTCCATCACCCTACTCTGTCCCCTATTATATCTGGGAGATTGTTTGCGTCTTCCTTAGTGAAGACAGAACCAACATACTGTTCAAATCATCTGCCATTTCCTTGTTCCACATAATAAATTCATTTGTTTCTGTCTTCTAGGGACCCACATTTGTCTTAACTAATTTTTCCTCTTCACATACCTATAGAAGCTTTTACTATCCTCCTTTATATTCTTGGCTAGCTTACCTTCGTACTTCATCTTTTCTCCCCATATTGCCTTTTAGTTACCTTCTGTTGATCTTTAAAAGTTGCCCAATCCTCTGGCTTCCTGCTCATCTTTACTATGTTATATGTCTTCTCTTTTATTTTTATACTGTCCTTGACTTCCCTTGTCAGCCATGGTCGCCTCTTACTCTCCTGAGAATCCTTTTTCCTCTTTGGAATGAAATGATCCTGCAACTTCTGGATTATTCCCATAAACACCTGTCATTGCTGTTCCACCGTCATCCCTGAGAGGGTCCTGTTCGTCAACTTTGGCGAGCTCCTCCATCATGCCTCCATAGTCCCCTTTGTTCAACTGCAATACTAACACCACAGATTTCACCTTCTCCCTCTCAAATTGCAGATTAAAATTTATCATATTATGGTCACTACCTCCTAATTATTCCTTTACCTTGAGTTCCCTTATCAAATCTGGTTCATTACACAACACTAAATCCAGAATTGCCTTTTCCCTGGTAGGCTGCTGTACAAACTGCTCTAAGATTCCATCTCGGAGGCACTCCACAAACTCCCCTTCTTGGGGTCCATCACCAACCTCATTTTCCCAGTCTACCTGCACATTGAAATCTCCCATATCAACAATAGCATTACCTTTGTTACATGCCAATTTTTACTCCTGATGCAACTTGCACCCTATATCCAGGTTACTCTTTGGTGGCCTGTAGATAACTCCCATTGAGTCCTTTTTGTCCTTACAATTTCTCAGTTCTATCCACAATGACTCTACATCTTCTGATTCTATGTCACCCCTGCAAGGGACTGAATTTCATTCCTTACCAACAGAGCTACCCCATGCCCTCTACCCACATGTCTGTCTTTTCGATAGGACGTATACCCCCTGAATATTCAGTTCCCAGCTCTGATCCTTTTGCAGCCATGTCTCTGTAATTGCTGATGTAGAACGGAATAGGGAAAAGTATAAAATTAACACTAGAGTTTGAAAAGGAAAGGCATATGGTAAGGTTTATCTCGTTGAGTAAGGTCATTTTTTCCTTCCTGGATAATTATAAAAGATTGATCGTGTTCAATTAATCATCAATATCTTGGTCAAAGTTGTCCAATGTTGTCCAGTTCAAAGAGACTGAACTTTTAGGACTTCATCTGCCGTATGATTGCTAACCATGGGGTTGAGCACGGTGGAGTCACCACGAGGGAAGGTACCTCGTGGGGCAGCTCGCACCTTGATGCGACCAAAAAATACTGAAGGTACACAAAAATGCTGGAGAAACTCAGCGGGTGCAGCAGCATCTATGGAGCGAAGGAAATAGGCAACGTTTCGGGCCGAAACCCTTCTCCAGACTCCTGAAGTCTGAAGAAGGGTTTCTGCTTCAGAAGAAAATACTGAACCTTTTTTACACGTTATCTATTGAATCAGTAAGTAGTGGGGTGAGGAATAGTTGTGCGGCCCTTATCTATACAAACGCCAGTATTGTCTACCAACAATTAATGCAGCGAAGTCGTTCCTAGTTGATGTGGACAGATTATTCCAATAAAAAATGTGATGTGTGTGTACTTTAGCGAGTATTGATATCAGTAAATATAAAGCAAACTACCGCAGACTGGACTAAAATCAGTGGATATCCACCAGGGCAAGTTAGGTTACATGATATACCCTGTCATGATTTACACCAGGTGAAGCCAACATTGATTCGGGATAAGACACACAGCTCTGCAGTAACTCGGCGGTTCGGGCTCTGCTCTAAGATCTTTGGTTCTGGCAGCATCTCTGGAGAACATGGATAAGCGGCGTTTCAGGACGGGACACTTCGTCAGATTGGCCCGACCCGAAACGTCGCCTATCTCCGCCTAACCAGCCGAGTTGCTCCAGCATTTGGTATCTCCGTTTGTAAACCAACATCTGCTGTTTATTGTGTCTCCATTGATTCAGGAAGTTGCTCCAATTTGGTCGCCCATTATAAAGTACCATACAAAACATTATAAAGTATCATACAAGGTATTAGTCTTCAGTTTCCCTTTGGCAAGTCACACGTTACGGGTTTGCGAACTGGATAATTACTTAAATTTAACAACAGGACCATTTTTGAGAACTATAGTAAAAAAAGGGAGATCTATATGTAACCGCGAAGGGCAAATGCTCCGCTGTGATTTACACCGGACAAGCTTCATGTCATTCGAGGGACCAGCTGCCGCAGTATATCGGAAAAATTGCCTTCGCTTTAAGTGCTTTCTTTCCACGATGGGAGACAATTTCCTGTTGGATGGAATGTTTTGTTTTCCTTACAGACGATGTCCCGCAGTCACGCCCGGTGAGCCTCTGTCACGATTTCCAGTTTAGAAGCAAAGTTGTTGTGCTTCTGGTTTTCGATGAGATAAGCGTGAAGGGTGCTGTGCATCGTCTGTGCACCTTTCGCGCTCTTATCAACGTAAGAAAATAAACTTTTAGTTCACTTGAAGGCCAAGGTGGCAGCATTGCAGCATTGCAGCATTGCAACATTGCAACATTGCCCCATAGTGAAGGCAAGTGCCTGCGCAAACTATCAAAAGGGGGCAATATCTGCCTTTGACGGCGACTGAGGTGGATACCAGCGGCATTTATGAGAGTTCTATATAGGCACACATGGATATGTGGGGTAATGGAGGAATATGGATCATGTGCTGGCAGATGAAATTCTTTTCACTTGGCATAATGGGTACAAATGTTGTAGGCTGAAGGGCCTGTTCCTGTCCTGTACTGTTCTATGTTCTATGGGTGGCCTTGTTAGGTGGAAGTTCTCATTAGAAATGTGAACAACATATTTTCAGCTACCTTTTCACTGCTAATATCAGTCCAGAGAAGAACACAACCTGAAACATTGCCTGTTGCCAAGACCACAAGATGTTGCAGAGCATTGCAGATATGGACAGGCTAGATGCAGGAAGATTGTTCCCCATGTTGGGGAAGTCCAGAACAAGGGGTCACAGTTTAAGGATAAAGGGGAAATCTTTTAGGACTGAGGTGAGAAAAATATTTTTTACACAGAGAGTGGTGAATCTCTAGAATTCTCTGCCACAGAATGTAGATGAGGCCAGTTCATTGGCTATATTTAAGGTGGAGTTAGATGTGGCCCTTGTGGCTAAAGGGATCAGGGGGTATGGAGTGAAAGCAGGTACATGATACTGAGTTGGATGATCAGCCATGATCATATTGAATGGCGGTGCAGGCTCGAAGGGCCGAATGGCCTACTCCTGCACCTATTTTCTATGTTTCTATGTTTCTATGCACTTCGCTAATGCTGAGAATTATATTCTGTACTCTGTAAGTCACCCCTTCACTCTATTCACAGTATTTGACTAAGTGGGAGCATCACACGGGAGGGCTGGTCCCCCAACGCAATATTCCACCTTTCCACCAATTCCAATATTGGTGGCCGGTGGGGGGGGTGGCTTTCTGGAGCGCTAGTATGGGTGTTGTGGGCTGAAGGGAATGGTTTCCAGAGGGCTAGTATGGACATTGTGGGCCAAATGGATTCTTGGGCTGGCGGCTCAGTCACTCAAGCCTGTTGTGCTGGCAGCTCACTCAATCACGGCTGGTGGGCTGGCAGTTGACTCACTATTCCTTGAAATTCCATTTCAAGCAGGGTGCAAGGCCACGAAATTCAAGTGCAGTTTCATTCCACTTCAAGCAGGGTGCAACACCACCAAATTCAGGTGCAGTTTCCTACCACTTCAAGCAGGGTGCGTCCACCAAATTCAAGTGCAGTTTCATACCACTTCAAGCAGGGTGCAGGGCCACCAAACTCATGTGCAGTTTCCGACCACTTCAAGCAGGGTGCAAGGCCACCAAACTCAAGTGTAGTTTCATGCCACTTCAAGCAGGGTGCAAGGCCACCAAATGTAAGTGCAGTTTTGTGCCACTTCAAGCAGGGTGCAAGGCCACCAAATGCAAGTGCCGTTTCAAGCCATTTCAAGCAGGGTGCAAGGCCACCAAATTCAAGTGCAATTTCATACCACTTCAAGCAGTGTGCAAGGCCACCAAATTCAAGTGCAGTTTCATACCATTTCAAGCAGGGTGCAAGGCCACCAAATTGAAATGCAGTTTCATACCATTTCATGCAGGGTGCAAGGCCACCCCATTCAAATGCAGTTTCATACCATTTCAAACAGGGTGAAACCACCATAAAACCACGCAAAACACCACATAAACCAAAAAAACACCACACTCACAGCTCAGTGTGTTCAGTTGATTCACGGCTCAGACAGTCGTTACCTCAAACCTCAACCACCGCCAACCATTTGCTGTGCATTAGTTCAAACCAACCACATTTTCATTATTAAACCACATTAAGGGCACTCAAGGTCAGTAAAACCACACTCAGTTTAGTGAACATGTGTTCAGTGTTATTCACAGCTCAGACTGAGAGACGTGACCTTCTCGCTTCCGCCATCTTGCAGAGATTGACTGATGCACTTAACACTTCCGGGTTTTATAGTCCCTCTGGAAGGGGCAAGGCCTTCAGGAGAGAGAATCTCAACATTTTTTAAACACTACCAACTAAAAATCCTCTTGTCCTGACAGCGGAGGGGGGCTCTGAGTAAGATGGCCAAAAATTACAGCCGTATGTGGCAGCGTTTTTCCTAAAATCAATATACAGAACAACAGGAAGTGGTCAAGATCAGACTTTTAGTAATATAGGTTATCTTATCTGATTGGATAAAAACAAAGCTTTTCACTTTACTTTGGTACTTGTGACAATAATAAATCTAACCCTAAACCATTCCCTCCACACATGCTGGAAATGAGGAATTGCAGATGCTAGTTTACAAAAAAAGACACAAAGTACTGGAGTAATTCAGTAGGTCAGGCAGCATCCTTGGAGAATATGGATGGACGATGTTTTTGGTGATGATTCCAGCATCTGCAGTTCCTTGCCTCTCCATCCTTCATTCACAGTCTCCACTAGTTTTGATGGGCTGGTTCGGCTCGCTTCACAATGTAGCATGAAGCAGCAGCAATGATGCAGTAAGGTCATGGGAGGAACTGCAGGGAGATTCTGCAGCCAAAGCGGGCTCTATGCTGAACTGGGTTGGATTGTGGGATATTATGATTAACTCTTTGCCTTCACTTGCCACAAAGTTAACATGCAGGAGAGCAGAACTGGTAAATTAACCCTTTCAGAAATTTGCGTTCATCTTGAATTGATCTGGCATGACCTGATCACAATAGATCCAATGATTCAGGTGTGCTATTAGTTATTTATCCCGCTACACCATTACTGCCCCTTTGTCACTGCAGATTTTTAAGAGATACTCGCTGGCAGTTTTGGATCAACATGGAAGCATGGAATTTCAATACTACATCTGCCTAGCATTCTCAGTCAGGAGACATTGATAAAAAAAATACATATATTGATGCTCCTGAACACATCATCAGTGATGTAACCTGGGGTCATTGGGTGTTTCGGGTCTTTCAACATCAGACACCCTCACCCAGGCAATCCAGCCGTGGTTGATCAGACCACGACTTGTGTTCAGGTGGCATTTGCTCCTTCTCACGGACCTCCTCTCCTGATCCAGAGCCATCTCGAGGCCTTCTCTACAGCCTCTGTGGTGTTCTTGATGACTCTTCTCCTCTCCATTCTGTTGATGCCCAGTGCACTCAAGGCTTTGTAGAGTGATTGCCCTGCAAAACCTCTGCAGCCAACCTCGATGGGCATACACCTTGCCTTCCAGCCCTGCTTACGGCAGTCTATGACCAGGTCTTCATACTTGGTCATCTTCCTCTTGTGGGCCTCCTCCAGACAGTCCTCCCACAGCACTGTCAGTTCCAACAAGACGATGTTTTTGGTCGCCTCTGAGACCAGGAGGAATTTTTGTCTGAGACCAAACAAATTTATGTAAACTCTCTTTATTCAAATATGAAAGCAAAACAAAATCACCTTTAAGCAAATGCTTGTTTCAAAGAGGAAATGTGTTGCACAAAATGTTGAGTTTACACATTATGCTTCAAGCATTCCCAATTTTTAATATTTAGAATGAGCAAGAAAAAATCCACGTTAATTCGCCGAATAATGAAAGGCCGAGATAGAGTGGATGTGGAGAGGATGTTTCCAGTGGTGGGAGCATCTATGACCAGAAGCCGCAACCTCAGAATTAATAGCTGTACCTTTAGATTGGAGATGAGGAGGAATTACTTTAGCCAGAGGGTGGTGAATGTGTGGAATTCATTGCCACACTAGGTGGTGAAGACCATTGAGTATTTTTAAAGGAGAGAATTATAGCTTCTTGAGGGTGTTAAAGGTTACAGGGAGAAGGCAGGAGAATGTGGTTGAGAGTGAAAAATAGATCAGCCATGATCAAATGGCAGAGGAAAATTGATGGGCCGAATTACCTAATTCTGCTCCTATGTCATATGGCCTCATGGTTTTATTTAACCAAAATGGATATAAAATATGCTGAATGTTACTGAAAGGTCTGGATTCCCAATGAATAAAAAAAAACGTGAAAAATAATAGGTGCATTTATGATTATGAACAAAAAAGTACGGATTCAATGATTCAATGATACTTTATTGTCACATGTACCCAGGTAGAGTGAAATGCTTTGTTTTGCATACAACCCGGTCAGATCATGTAGTAGATCTCACCTAGGCAGTATTCAGGTGTCACCACGTTTTGGTGCTGACAAAATTTCCGATCGTTCACCAAACTGATGTGGCACAAGGAACAGGGTCATCTCATCCTCTCTATTTTCACTCTCTACTTCCTGCAAACTCTGAGAAACCATTTTTATTGTTAACTTTTTGTAGTGAACAGAATGTGGGTCACTCAACGCTCCCAAATTCAACAAACAGGATTTTGGCTCTTTCCTCCACGATGACAATCAATAATATTTCAGCGTTTGCAAGGATTTGTAATGTGGTACACAACAGCTCCCCATTATCCAGATCCCTTTCACATTCAATCCTTACTGTCCTTCCCATCTATGCCATGATATCTTACCATTATTCTCCTAGCATCTCTCCATCCCCTTCTTTCCATTGCCCTTTTCTTCCTGTAGGAGCAATTGAGCTTAAGTCAGTATATTATAGCCATGTCTAACATTTTTAATATTTTAATTCGTATCTGTATGTATGCTTGTAGGTGGGATTTAATACGTAGAGGGGTGTGTCTATATCTGACGATGAACTGAGGCATGAAAAGTCGGAGCAAATAGAACAGAAGGAGAAGCCAGCTACTATTGATGCTGTTACCTCACCTCAGATAAGTGCACATATTGGGACTGGAGTAGAAACCTGCATTTTCTCCATCTTACCAGTAAAGGTAAGGAGTGGCAAGGGGAACATGGTGTTGCAAACATATGCAGTTATGGATCATGGAAGTTCGACTACCTTTTCCACAGAAAGCTTGATGAGAAGGCTGGACATTACAGGAGAAAGGACTAAGATTTTCTTACATACCATGAATGAGGAGAAATGTTGTAATAGTCATCATATTACAGGTATGGAAATATCTAGTCTGGATGAAGACAATTTTATACAAATATCTGATGTGTTTGCAGATGAGACCATACCTGTTTCTCATCTAAATATACCCAAGCAAGAAGACTTGAAACAATGGTCTTACTTGAAGAATGTCAAGATACCTAAAATAAATTCTGGTATCGACCTACTTATCAGAACGAATGCTTTGAAGGCATTGGAACCTATTGGGCCTGTCCCACAGGCGATTTTTCAGAGGACTGCCGGCGACTGTCAAGTTGCCGGCAGTCGCCTGAAAAAGTGGCAACTGGAACGGCGACTGGCAAGAAAACAAAATTTCATGATGAATATACATCTTTCCTAAAGGACATGATTGACAATGATTATGTTGAAATGGTACCAACAGACCAGCTGAATCGAAGTGACGGAGATCTTTGGTACATTCCGCACCACAGGGTGTTTCACTCGAAGAAAAGGACCATGAGGGTGTTCTTTGACTGTGCGGCAGTCACTTAACTGTCATCTACTAACTCACTCATTGGAGTTCTACTTAAATTCAGACAAGAACCGGTAGCTTTGATGGCTGATATTAAAGCGATGTTTCATCGTCAAAGTATCAGAAAAGCATATTGACTATTTGCGATTCCTATGGTGGCTTGATGGTGATGTACAACAAGATCTCGTTGAATATCGGATGAAGGTACATTTCTTTGGAGCGGTGTCATCACCAAGTTGTGCAAACTTTACACCAAGAGCAATAAAGCTCACTTTACAGAACAAGTGACAAACACAGTAAAGAATAATTTCTATGTGGATAATTGTTTAACATCGATGTCTACGGATGAGGAAGCAATTCAAATGGTGAAATATCTGACCTCTTTGTAATAAGGGAGGATTCATGCTATCCAAGTCGATCAGCAGCAGATGTTTTGTATTGGAGAGCATTGCACTAGATGACAGAGCCAAGGAGGCCAGGGAGTTGAATTTGGACAAAGACAATCTGCCAATAGAAAGGGCACTGGGCCCGCACTGGTGTGTCGAAACAGATGTGTTCAAGTTCATAATCTCGATTCAAGAGCGGCCATGTACTAGAAGGGGTATCCTATCCGACATTGGTTCTGTTTATGACCTTTTGGGATATCTCGCACCATTTACACTGCCAGCCAAGTTGATTTTGCAGGATCTTTGTAAGGAAAAACTTGGATGGTATGAGAGCATAACGCAAACTTCCTCTCAGCGATGGACAGAATGGTTAGCAGATCTCAACAAGATCTCAGAATTCAAAGTGGACCAGTGCATGAAGCCTACAAACTTTGGTCAAATCAGATAAGCACAGCTGCATCACTTTTCAGACGCAAGTGAAAGTGGCTAAGGTACTGTTTCATATCTAATATTGGAAAATGATTACAATGAAGTACATGTTGCATTCTTAATGGGAAAGTCCAGAGTGGCACCATTGAAGTGAATGGCGATTACCAGAATGGAACTTACTACCGCAGACTTAAGGGCCTGTCCCATTGTACGAGGTAATTCAAGAGCTCTCCCGAGTTTGTAAAAAATCAAACTCGTGGTAAGCACGTAGAATGTACGTTGTGGGTATGTCGGAGCTCAGGGACGTCTCTGAGTGGCTCGAAACGCTAACGGCAGGTACTCGGGAAATGCGGTAAGCTCGTGAAGACTCGTGAAGATTTTTCAACATGTTGAAAAAAGAAGATTTTTCAACATGTTGAAAAATGTCCATGAGAGCCCCGAGTACCTACGAGCGGCTATTACCGTAATTCTCCGAGTTCGAATCAGGGGAAACTCGGGAGAACTCTTGAATTAGCTCGTACAGAGGGACAGCCCATCAGCTGTTAAAGTTGACATAATGCTGTAAAAGGAACTGCAGCTTCAGCTGGAGAAATCTATCTTCTGGACTGATAGTACTACAGTGCTTAAATACTTTAACAATGAGAACAAGTGTTTTCTAACATTTGTAGTGAACAGAATCTCTTATGTAAGGAGAGCCAGTGGAAATATGTTAATACAAAGGAAGATCCTGCGGAGGAAGCTTCTAGAGGACTAACAGCAGACCGCTTCTTAAGCAATAAGAGATGGATCAATGGACCAGAGTTTCTCTGAAAGCCATACAGAGAATGGACAAAGCTTGAACTGGGATTTGAAATCTCTGCTAATGATCCAGGAATCAAGCAAAACATCACAGTGAACGCTATTGTTAAAGATTCGTCAAACCCAACAACCGATTTAATTACCCATTTCGCTTTCTTTTAAAATCTCTTTATTGTTTTTTTTCCAAAAAAAGCAAAAATAAAACATAAAAAAACAGAACAAAAAGAATAATGATAAACATAACAATGGTATTGATACATAGGGATCAGGATTACATTAATAACAGGTATAACCTAATATGAGACCAGTGTCAAAATACACAATGAATATAGACCTCCCGGTCTCTATGTAAATATAGTTAAATCTTTAAAAGGAAACTTATAAATGTTAAAAAAAAACACAAAGATAAAAAGACAAAAAGAAAAAGAAAAAAGGAAAAAAACAAAAAAAAACACAAAACCCCCCTAAACTAAAGAAAGAAAAAAAAAAGAAAAATTGATAATAATTAAATACGAATAAAAATAAAATAGATAAAAAAACAAAGCAAAGCAAAACCGAATCTGAACTGAGAATTTCCCATTTCTCATCATGGAATAAGCTGATGACTGTGGTGGCTTGGTTTCTTAAAGCCAAAACAAGGTTATTTCTGTTTGCTCAAAATAAGAAAGAGATTGCTGAAGGTATCTTTGAAAAGTATCCTGATAAACTAAAGGAAAAGGTTGAAAGTAAGAAGAAATGTTATTCTAGATGATGTTTTTGATGTTGATTCTACTGCACCACGAGGTTCATGGTTGGTGGGAAGGATACTGGAAATTAAATGCCGGAAGTTAAAGGTTTGGTGCGTACGTTACGACTTCAGACTAAGAGCAACATCTTGGTAAGACCAGTCCGCTTCTGGAAGGCGAAGGATCGCTAAAGAAGCCTGAATGCCTAAGTCTGAATGACTATATCATTGTTTTGTATTACTTCAATAAAAACCAATGAATCAATTAATCCTCCGTCATTTTCGCCACATCCAACGTGACCCCACCATTCGCCACATCTTCCCATCTCCCCCCATGTCTGCCTTCCGCAAAGACCGCTCCCTCCGCAACTCCCTTGTCAATTCTTCCCTTCCCTCCCGTACCACCCCCTCCCCGGGCACTTTCCGTTGCAACCGCAAGAAATGCAACACCTGTCCCATTACCTCCCCCCTCGACTCCATTCAAGGATCCAAGCAGTTGTTCCAGGTGCGACAGAGGTTCACCTGTATCTCCTCCAACCTCATCTACTGCATCCGCTGCTCTAGATGTCAGCTGATCTACATCGGTGAGACTAAGCGGAGGTTGGGCGATCGTTTCGCCGAACACCTCCGCTCGGTCCGCAAGAACCTACCTGACCTCCCGGTGGCTCAGCACTTCAACTCCCCCTCCCACTCCGAATTCGACCTCTCTGTCCTGGGTCTCCTCCATGGCCAGAGCGAGCAACACCGGAAATTGGAGGAACAGCACCTTATATTCCGCTTGCGGGCTTGAACATTGAATTCTCCCAATTTTGTTAGCCCTTGCTGTCTCCTCCCCTTCCTCAGCCCTCGGGCTGTCTCCTCCCATCCCCCAGCCCTCGGGCTCCTCCTCCTCCTATTTCCTTCCTTCTCCCCGCCACCCCCTATCAGTCTGAAGAAGGGTTTCGGCCCGAAACGTTGCCTATTTCCTTCGCTCCATAGATGCTGCTGCACCCGCTGAGTTTCTCCAGCTTTTTTGTGTACCAATCAAGATTCAACAACTGGAAGACATTCTTACTATCTCCGGAGCTCTGTGAGTGCGTGAACTATATCTCCACTACATCCTACGAGAAGTTATGGCTGTCAAGGTTGGACCTTGAGAACATTACAAAACCTGCCATTATACTTCCCTCTGTGTAACTTTTCCCTTCCTTGCTCCTACTATTTATGAAAGAAAGCATGGAAATTCAGTTTAGCACAACTGCTATTATTACAATCTGCTTTAGTTTATTTAATCCTGCACAGTAAGTTACAGGTGCTAATATTGTACTTGCTTTTAAATATGAACATCTGGAAAGACTAATAAACATAAATGAACAGTCAAAAAATCCTACCAAATTGCAATGAATTGTTCTACAGCTAAAATTATTGATGTGTTGTTGTTTTACCAGGAATTCATTTGCTGACAGGTCACTTCACGCACAGTAACAGTAGTGCAGTTGATAGAGGTGCTACCTCACAGCTCCAGAGATCAGGGTTCAATCCTGACCTTGGTTTCTGTCTGTGACTATACATGGTGACAATCGAGCCATTTACAGTGTATAGATACATGATAAGGGAATAACATTTAGGGCAAAGTTGGAACAACGATAGTCCGAGGGTCACCAAGGAGGTAGATAGTAGTTCAGGACTGCTCTCTGGTTGTGGTAGGATGGTTCAGTTGCTTGATAACAGCTGGGAAGAAGCTGTCCCTGAAACTGGAGGTGTGCGTTTTCACACTTCTATACCTTTTGCCTGATGGGAGAGGGAAGAAAACGGAGTGGCCAGGGTGCGAATCGTCCTTGATTATGCTGCTGGCCTTGCAAAGGCAGCGTGAGGTATAAACAGGGTCAATAGAAGGGAGGTACACAAAATTGCTGGGGAAACTCAGCGGGTGCAGCAGCATCTATGGAGCGAAGGAAATAGGCGACGTTTCGGGCCGTAAACCCTTCTTCAGACTGATGGGGGTCCTATCAGTCTGAAGAAGGGTTTCGGCCCGAAACGTCGCCTATTTCCTTCGCTCCATAGATGCTGCTGCACCCGCTGAGTTTCCCCAGCAATTTTGTGTACCTTCGATATTCCAGCATCTGCAGTTCCCTTTTGAACTCAATAGAAGGGAGGTTGGTTTGTGTGATGGCCTGGGCTGTGTCCACAATTTGCTGCAATTTCTTGCAGTCTTGGATGGAACTGATCCCAAACCAAGCTGTGATGCAAAAGATGCTTTCTATGGTGCATCAGTGGAAGTTAGTGAGAGTTGTTGGGGACATGCCAAACCTCCTAAGCCTTCTAAGGTGTGTTTTCTTGGTCATTGTTTTAATATGGGTGGTCCAGGAGACCAACTGTCTTTGATATTGACTCCTAGGAACTTGAAGTTTTCAACCAGTTTGCATGTTCCCCCAGTGGAGGTTTCCTCCAGGTGTTCCGGTTTCCTCCCTCATCCCAAAGATCTGAGGGCTTGTGGGCTAATTGGCCTTTGGATTGAGAATGACTTGCTTCTCTGCCATTTTTGTTGGCTCCGTGATGGCTGATCAGAACTGTCTTGTAGTCACAAACCTACCAAGGAGGTGCCTGATGAGTCAGGAATGGAATAGTTTTTCAGTTGGTGAGCTCCTTCCACCAGTTATGCAGGGTTTCTATGCCAATGCATGGACATGAGGTTCTTAATACCATTCCAAATGCTCCTTCTTCACTTTGAGAGGTTATGGTCCAGAGGTTCCCAGAAGCCAGTGGGATATTGCAAAGAGATTCTTAAACCAGTTCAGTTACAAATTAATTAGTCGTCTATGTGTCCAATCACATCACTGCTACTGGGAATCATGTATTTACATTGGTTACAGGGATAAAGCGGGCTTCACATGCGCTGAGGTTTCCTTCCACTAATGTCCCCTGCATGCCAGACAGGCATACTTGAAATCAGAAAATGGTGTCCAAAATTGCGATGTTATGTCGCTGGACATTATGGACAATCCACATATCCTACTATCTCCATGTGATGACCAGGAAGGAAAAATCACAACTTGTCAATTACTAGCACCTTTTCCTTTCATCATTGTTCTTTTCATCAATTAAACTCTCCTGCCTTCCATTTTGAATGAATCAATCAATCAATCAATCAATCAATCAATCAATCAATGAAGGAATGAATAAGTTATTGGCCAAGTATTCACATACAAGGAATTTGCCTTGGTGCTCCGCAAATGTGACAACATGACATACAGTGACAGTTAGGAATGACACATAAAACATTAAACATTAATAATAAAACATTATTGATTAAATATGTGAATTAAGTAAAATACCAGAGCAAAAGGAGGCTACAGATTTTTGGTTATGGAGTAGAAAAAAGCTGTTTTTATGTCTGGCTGTGGCAGCTTTGACAATCCGGAGTCGCCTTCCAGAGGGAAGTGATTCAAAGAGATTGTGGCCAGGGTGAGAGGGGTTAACGATGACCTTGCTCGCTCGCTTCCTGGCCCTTGCAGTGTACAGTTCGTCAATGGAGGGAAGGATGCAGCCAATAACCTTCTGAGCTGATCGGACGATTCGCTGCAGCCTCCAGGTGTCGTGCTTGGTGGCTGAGCCAAACCAGATCATGATGGAGAAGGTGAGGACAGACTCTACGATGGCCGTATAGAATTGGACCATCAATGCCTGTGGCAGATTGTGTTTCCTCAGCTGCTGCAGGAAGTACATCCTCTGTTGCGCCTTTTTGACTGTGGGGTTGATGGTGGCCCCCCATTTAAGGATCTTGGAGATGACGGTTCCCAGGAACTTAAAGGACTCCACAGATGTGACTGCGGTATTGTTGATGGTGAGTGGGGTGAGGTGAGGGGGAACTATCCTAAAGTCTACAATTAATTCCACTGCTATGGCACCAGGATGCCAGCTGTGTCACTTCCTGTTTGCCGGCAGATTCCTCCCCATCCTGGATCAGTCCAATCAGGGTTGTGTCATCCGCAAACTTGAGAAGCTTGACAGAGGAGTCAGTGGAGGTGCAGTCATCGGTGTAGAGTGAGTAGAGGAGAGGGGAGTGTACGCAGCCTTGCGGTGCTCCTAGGTTGAGGGTTTGCGGGTCCGAGATGTGCTTTACCAGCCTCACATGCTGTGTCCTGTCTGTCAGGAAGCTGGTGATCCACCGACAGAGGGGTTCAGGCATAGTCAACTCGGAAAGTTTGGAGTGTAGTAGGCACAATGGTGTTGAATGCAGAGCTAAAATCAACAAACAGGATCCTCGCATAGGTCCCCTGGGTGCTGGAGGATGAAGTGCAGGCCCAGGTTGACTGCGTCATCCACAGATCTATTGCCCCGATAAGCAAACTACAGAGGGTCCAGTAGGGGGTTCGTGATATCTTCATGACTGCAGAGGTTAGTGCGACAGGCCTGTAGTCATTAAGACCAGTAATGCTTGCCTTTTTGGGTACAAGGACAATTGTGGAGACTTTGAAATAGGCAGGGACAGTACAGGTTTGCAGGGAAAATGTCTGTGCCAGTTGTTCGGCACAGAGCTTGAGAGTAGAGGGGGAAACATTGTCCGGTCCTGGAGTTTTCCGGCTTTTCTGTCTTCTGAACAGTCTCTCCACTTCCTCTATTTGTATTGTTGATGATGGAAAAGCGATGTTGTGCAGCACGGAGGGGGTGGATAGTGGACATGCCGCAATCTTTTGGGTGTTAAGTGGTGATTGGAGACAGGTGGGTGTGAAAGGGTCCGGTCTTTTCAGACTGGAGTCTTGCTTTAAGTAGGTGTGAAGTGGTGATTGGGGAGGAGTCCAGGAGTAGAAGGGTCCAGTCTTTGCAAACTGGGGTCAGGCTGTGAGTGAGTGTGAAGTGTTGCTTGGGGTGGGAAAAGGCCAGTCTTTTCAGACTGAAGTCTTGCTTTAAGTACGTGTGAAGTGGTGATTGGGGAGGAGTGGGTGTAGAAGGGTCCAATCTTTGCAGACTGTGTTTGTTGGGGAGGGGGTACCAGGGTTATGTTTCTGCTTGTCAAACCTGCAGTAGAACTCATTCAGGTTGTTGGTCAGCTGACGATGGTCCAAAGAGCGGGGGGCTTTCCTCTTGTAGCTGGTGATTTCTTGCAAGCCCTTCTAAACTGGAGAAGAGTCACTATCTGAGAACTTGCTCCTCAACTACTCAGCATATCTTTCTTTGGCAGCTCTAATTCCTCTTCTCAGCTTGTGCTTTGCCTACCTGTAGAGGTCTGCATCCCCACTGCTGTAGGCTTCCTCTTTAGACTGTCGGAGCTGTCTGAGTTCTGCAGTGGACCAGGGCTTCTCATTGTTGAACCATGTCCGGGTCTTAGTTGGAATGGAACTGTCCTCATAAAAGCTGACATATGATGATACAGTGTCTGTATACTCATCGAGGCTTGTGGTTGCTTCCCTGAACACATTCCAATCTGTGCAGTCAAAGCAGAATTGTAGGTTTTCAATGCCCTCGCATGTCCACCTTTTCGTTGTTCTGACCGCATGCTTAGCAGATTTTAGTTTCTGCCTGTAGGTCGGAATAAGGTGAACTGGACAATGATCAGAGAGACCCAGACCCGCCCGGGGAACAGAGCGATATGCGTTCCTGTGGTCAAGTGTTCTCTCTCCTCTGGTGGGGCAGGTAACATGAAGTCTGTACTTTGGAAGGTCACAGCTGAGATTAGCTTTGTTAAAGTCCCCCAAAACAATGACCATGGACCATGAACACAGACCTTCCTATTCAATCTCCATTTATAATTTGCAGAAACAAGGAACTGCAGATGCTTGTTTTAGTACCAAAGATAGACACTAAGTGCTGGGTAGCTCAGTGGGTCAGGCAGTGGGTCTGGAGGGATCGGATTATTTGCACGTAACTACAATGTTCACAGATATGCTCAGGACAATCCTGTGAAGTCTACACTCTGCCAGTCTATTTGTGAATTAGATTACAGTTTTTGAAAATTGGTGGTTTTATCCTACACACATAGCAAGGAAAGTGTAAACAGATTTAATCTGTCTGGTTATCACTTTAACCTTTTGTTAACTCATTCCAAATTTCTGTTTTGGTACAGAGAGTTTCTCATCCACCTGGCATTTGTAGATAACTGACAACAAACCAATTTTATGCACATGTTGCCAAAGTTCCTGGAATTTTCCATCTTCGGGAATGAAGTCGAACCGCTGAATTGCTGAACCGAAATCCTAAAATGGGGATAAATGTTCGCGGTTCAGCACATGTACACCCCAGCGAGTCTGGCTCATTAAATCTGCATTTGTTAGCCCCATGTCCTCTTTACTTAGTGTCGAGATAAAGAACTGCAGATTTTGATTAATATACAAAATTACATAAAGTGGTGGAGTAACTCAGCGGGTCAGGCAGCATCCATGGAGGACATGGATTTTGGGTGACGACAGGGATTCTGAAGAAGGGTCCACCCAAAGCATCACCTGTCCATGTTCTCCAGGGATGCTGCCTGACCCGTTGAGTTACCCTATGACTTTGTGTCTATCTTTGGTATAAACCAGCATCTGCAGTTCTGTCCGACAGCATTAGGAGATCATTGGGTAAATAATTAAAAAATACTTAACTGGTAATAAAAAATACTAATTGGTATTACTAACTGATGTGCCCGATACTAATACGAGGAGTAAAACATAAACTTAAATGTTAAGTAAATGGAAAAAAGAAAACCTAGTTTAAACTTGGCCATAAATGTGGAGAATCTTTGAGTAATATTATTCATGAAGATCAAATACTTACTGGCAGAAATTGTTCAAGAAAATATTGCAGAACAGGAATAAGATACATCTTTTTGCAGCTTTGACCTGGTTTACTGCTTTTGCAATATCCTCTTCTAACATCCCCAAAAGAAGTTGGTGTAACAAGTAAGAACAAGGAATTGACGGTGCTGGTTATAGATAGACACAAAGTGCTGGAGTAACTCAGTGGGTCAGGCAGCATCTCTGGAGACAATGGATAGGTGACGTTTTGGGTCATGACACTTCTTCAGACTTTGTGTAACAAGGATGGGGCAGTGGATGTTGGCTACATTGATTTTTGTGAAGCATTTGTAGGCTGATTCAGAAATTTACGATACATTAAGATTAACAGAGGATTAACAGCGACTTGGTTGTTTGTGTTCAGAACAGGCTTATTGATAGAAGACAGAAGGTTGTTATGGAAGGGCAATACTGTGGCAGTTCTGTGACCAGTGGAGTTCCACAGCGATCTGTGTTAAGGCTTTTGCTATTTATGATATAGGTTAGGTTAGTTAGTAAGTTTGCAGATGACACCAACATTTCTGGGGTGTGAGGACTGTGAGGACTGTAAGGACTGTCATGGACTAGGGCGGCACGGTGGCGCAGCGGTAGAGTTGCTGCTTTACACCCGACTACGGATGCTGTCTGATCGGAGTTCGTACGTTAGAGTAAATAAGTCATATGGTAGAGTGGTAAAGAAGGCTTTCCATGGTATGCTTGCCTTCATTGGTCAAATACTAGAGAGCATAGATTTACGTTGAAAAGAGCAAAGTTTTAAAGAAATATGCGGGGCAGGTGTTTTTTTTACACAGAGGGTGGTGAATGCCTTGAATGTGCTGCTGCTGGTGGAGGCAGATACAATAATGGTATTTAAGAGATTCTAGGATAGGCACATGGATATTCACACAATTAAGGGATATGGGTAGGAAAGAACTGCAGATGCTGGTTTACGCCAAAGATAGACACAAAATGCTGGAATAACTCAGCAGGAGAGGCAGCATCTCTGTAGAGAAGAAATGATATGGGTTACAAACAGGCAGGTAAGAGTTGGTCTTGTCATCATGTTTGGCATTGAAATAGTTGGGCAATGGTCGTGTTCCAGTGCTGTACTGTTCGATGTTCCAATGGACGTGCACCTGTGCTGTACTGTTCGATGGTCTATGTTTTGTGAAAGTGGAGGAGATTTAGCACCTCGTTGCAATTCCACCATTTGCTGTCATGGCTGACCTGTGACCTACATCCATATCATAAAAATCACAATCACAATCACAATAAAACTTTATTAGCCAAGTATGTTTTGCAACATACGAGGAATTTCATTTGCCAAGTCAGTCATACAAATAAAAAGCAACGGGACACACAAAACACATTTTAACAGAAACATCCATCATAGTGACTCCTCCACATTCCTCACTGTGATGGAAGGCGAAAAAAAGTTAAATCTCTTCCCTTTGCTCTCCCGCGGTCGGGGGCCTCGAACCCTCCGTTGACGGGATGAGCTTGACTCCCGTAGCCAACGGCGTTTGGCCCCTCCTTCTTGGGGCGATCAACTCCTGCATTGGGGGGGTGTCAGTTCCCCCGTGCCAGACGATAGAACCCCGGGTCGGGGCTGGTCGAACCTTCCATGAAGTTGGAGCTCCCGACATCCTCGGCCTCTCCCGAGACTGCGAGCTCCCGATGGTAAAGTCCGCAGGCCGCTGTTGGAGTGATCCCAGGCAAGGGATCAACTCCGATGTTAAGTCCACGCCTCCGCGGTGTAGCCCAAGATCAGTCTGAGGAGGCCTCCAGCTCCATCGATGGTAGGCCGCAGAGCGACCGGTAAATGTGAATCCGAAAATTAATCTCCAGTAAGGTAATAACGTTTCCCCCTCCCCCTCCCCCTCCCCCTCCCCCTCCCCCTCCCCCTCCCCCTCCCCCTCCCCCTCCCCCCACATAAAACAAACCGGAGAACATTTACACAGACTTTTAACACACACTAAAAAATGTTTAAAAGACAAAAAAACAAACAAACTGTTGGCGGGGCTGCCAATCGTGCGGCGCCCCTGGTGGAATAGGGGGCACCGTCCAGTTGGGCATGGCTGCCCAGCCTGCAGCTGTCTGTCTTTTCACTTCTTTATTTTATTTTTAGTGTTTTAAAAAATGTTTTGTTTGGAGGACTATTCTTTTTTATGTGGGGTGTGGGGGGGGGGGGGAACTGCTCTTCCTGGTCCCTACCCGGTCGGAGAGGCGGCTGCACCGTCGACCTGACCTCGCGGCCTACCAACGGGCCTGGAGCGGCATTTCCTGAGGGGACCGGTCAGAACCACGGCTTCGGCGGCGGCACAGCGCTGGAGCGCTATCGCAGTGCGGAGCGGGCGATGCCTTGCCCGGGTCGCCGCACTGGAGCTCCGGTGTACTGAGACCGCAGGTGAACATCACGGAGCTGCGGGACTGTGGAGCGGCCAGCCGCGGGTGGCGGCGCTGACTTTAACATCGGGAGCCTGGGATCTCTCACCAAGATCGCCAATGGTGGAGCCCCATCCAGCGCGGCCTGTTGGCTTAGGAAGCCGCGGTCTCCAGTAAGGAAGCGGCCGTTCCAGGTGTCCCAAGCCGCTGAGAGGATTCTCCTGTCGCCGGAGCACCATCACCCGGCGAAGAAGGGCCTGGAACATCGGGCCCATATAGCGGCGACTACGGAGGCCTCAATAGGCCCGACTATGGGTGGACCAGGGGATGGGGACTGGACTTTGTGCCTTCCCTCACAGTGGGAACCATTGTGGGGGTATGTTTTTATGTTTATTGGTAAATTCTTTAATGTTGAGTCTTATCTTTATTTTAGTACTGCATGGCAAGTCAAATTTCACTACACCAATTTGTGTATGTGACAATAAATGTCCTTTGTACCTTTTGTACCTTGGTCTTGTGTAGATCTTGGTAAATCTGTAATATATTCAATATGTGATATTTGCTTAGGGTAAAGACAACCTGACATTCATTGTCAAACTGTATTTGAAGGCAAGAAATGTTCATGGTTTTTTCTTTGTAATGTATCTAATCTCACCACAATAAAAGCAAACTTTGTAAGAATGTATATGTTATTAGATTGAGTAGGATAATTATTTTTATCTTACCTCTATTGGATTTGTTTCATTAAAGACTGTTCCCATTTAATATTTCTCCAGTTAGCTCTTTTTTAATCTCCCCAAGCTGTGCACTGAACTCACACCCTATTATTATAGCTTTTATCCCTGCAGAATGCAGATAAGAAAGTACAGGCTTGATCAAAACTACGTGGGAGTAAGTTTAGACAGAGTTTGATTTTCCTTTGCCTGTTCCTAATTTCAGGAAGAATTGCATGATCACAATTCCCCTCTCCACATGTTTCCTGACCTTGGCATCCTCTTGCGAGCAGCATTGCCACCTGCAAGTTGGTCCCATTAACATTATGATATCCTGTTGGTGACCACAGCAGACTGTTTTACAACAAATGATCATTTGAAAGGCATAGCTCCTCATTAAGCATGAAAGTAATAACATCCTATGTCTCAAGGGATGTAGTAATTACAAAACTGCCTAATTAGTAATGACTGAAAACAGGTTTTGAGAAGTGTAGGATTATCAGGACATAGTAAACATTGGTCTGAGCCACAGTATATTATTGGCTAGGCTTTACTGTGGTGTGGTGCCTTACAACATGCCGTATTGGTTAATTTCGATCTTCTATGTTCAGTTTAATAATTTCTCTCCTTCAAGTTTATGGAAGTGGAAGTGAAAGCTGACACTAGCATCAGAAGAACTCGAGTGAGGGAAAAAAATCAGCTCCTTAATGAAATGAATAATTGAGAAGGAGAGTAAATAGAAGAAGATACATTAAATGTCAATTTAGGTACAGAACAAAAGGGAAAAAAATTAGAGGGAGAGAAATAAGATTTTGAAAAAACGAATTCTAGAGTCAAAGATAATTGGTGAAACCAAAGCCCTGACGTGAAGGGAAAATCTCTCTGGTAGCCAGAATCACGCAGAAACAAAAGCAAAATGCAAAGTGCTGGAAGAACTCAATGGATCAGGCAGCAACTGAGGAGGGAAATGGACAGATGACTTTTCAGGTTTGGACTCTTATTCAGACTGACCAAGGGTCCATCCGAAATGTCATCCATTCATTTCCCTCAACAGATTCTGCCTGACTCATTGAGTTTCCCCAGTACTTAAGAAGATGGGGTTGTTTTGAGGCGGATTATCTCAATCCCAGATAAGACTACTTCTGAGAGCAGATTACTAGCTTCAGTTATGTTTAGTTAATTCAGGAACTCACTAGTGGAGTGGTTTGCTGATGATTGCACCTTGTCAATTTCCATTGTTCATTTCCATTCACTGTTTCTCTGATAAAGAAAGTGTCCGTGATCAGCACAAAACTAAATCTGCACAACATCTAGATTTGGGCTAGATAACTACAAGTACAACTCATGATATGCAAGTGATAGGCAACAACCTTCTCCAACAAGAATGCATTTAGCCAACTCCATTTGCCTTCATCCCAGACCAAATACTAGAGGGTATAACTTTAAGGTGAGAGGTAGAAAATATAGAGATGTATGCAGACTTTTTTAACACCGAGAGTGTTGGGTGCCAGGAATCTGCTACTAGGGGAGGTGGTGGAAGCAGACATGATAGTCACATTTAAGAACCATTTCAATAGTCATACGAACATGCGGGTGATATGGATCATGTGCAGTAGCAGATATTAATTTAACTTTGCATTATAATTGGAACAGACATTGTGGGTCAAAAGGCCTATTCATGTGCTGTATATGTTCTATATTCATCATTACCAGGTCACAGTGTTGGACCTCATCATCTAACAGCACTACAGAAAGCATCTTTACTATATGGACTGCAGTGCAACAATAAGGCACAATACTAATGTCTCAAGCACTATTTAGGACCACAGATAAATACAGGTTTACCAATGATGCCTACAACATTAGAATATATTTAATAGAAGGATGAATGGCCTTCGTTTGCCCTTGTGTAATTCCAAAACTGATCGAATACTTCTTGATCAGTAAAGGTGTCAAAGGTTATGGGGAGAAGGTAGGAGAATGGGGTTGAGAAGGAAAGATAGATCAGCCACGATTGAATGGCGGAGTAGACTTGATGGACCGAGTTGCCTAATTCTGCTCCTATGGCTTATGAATTTATGAACTCTTTACAGTTGATAATGTGCCATTGGATAGTCCTTTGATGTTCATCAACAAATATGATATGTCACATTTCATAACATCTTTTTTCTATAATGCAACCAAACTCAACAAGAGGGCTGGATAATTGGAGACACAAGAGACTGCAGGTGCTGATTCTTGAGTAAAACACAAACTGATGAAGAATCTCAGCAGATCATGCAGCATCTGTGAAGGAAAATAGACAATGTTTCAGATCAGGGCCCATCTTCAGACCCAAAACATCATATGTCCATTTCCGTCCACAGATGCTGTCTGACCCACTGAGTTAATCCGGCACTTTGGTTCTTGCTCAAGGGAGGACTAAATAGTTCTGCAGATTTAGCAGAATACAAGACACACCTTTTTTCAGGTGCACAGTTGACTTTGACTGTCTCAGGATCTCTAGTTTTAGAACTTTCTAATACACCGATGGTACATTTTTGTTGTGTACTTTTGTAATAATGAATATTGCTAAATGATGTAGGAAGGAACTGCAGATGCTGGTTTATATCAAAGATAGACACAAAATGCTGAAGTAACTCAACGGGTCAGGCAACATCTCTGGAGGAAAGGAATAGGTGATGTTTCAGGTCGGCTTGGGTTGTTAAATTATCATGTTTGCTTATTTTGGCACACTTTCACCAAATGAAAATTCAAATGCTGTTGGCATTACATTCAAAATCCTGATAATTTTCAATGTATTATCTACAAGTGAAAATCACTTGAGATGAGGAATTACTGAAAGATCTCACCATAAAGGTACTCACCAAGTCTTAGTAAGAAGACCTTCCTCACCCTTAGCAGACCTTAGCATATCCAATCTTCTCCCACAGTTTCAAACAGAAGTTGTTGGTATTCTGGACACATCTGGATGTGGTAAGTGGAGTGATTTTGTATGTTTATTTTGCTTCTCAGCTTCTGCTGCAGTATTTTGATTACTGTTGGATTACTGTCTGTGAACAGTATAAGCACAGGAGGCGAGACTAGTCAGCTTCCTAATCCTTATTCAACATTCAATATGATCACAGCTGACTTACATCTTATCTGAATTTCCCCACCTTTTGCTGAATTCCTTAACTGGGCAGATACCTACAAATCTCAGTTGACTTAGCTTTAACATATGATGGAGGAGAGAACTCCAGATTCCCACCACCTTCTTTCATATTACCTGATATTACCTTTGAAAATCCTAGCACGACTTTTAATTGTTTTCAAATTCATCACACATTGCCTCAACAGAGAAAATGATCATGCCTTATTCATTCTACCAGGTTATTTAACTACTTTAAATGCCACATTTATTTCAACTCTAATCATCTTCACTAAAGGGAATACAATTCCCCCAACGCAGCCCGTTCCCCCAATGCAATATTCCACCACTCACGCATAGCCCCCAACTGCGCAGGCGCAGCTCAATTCCCCTCATCCCCCAGCACTCCCTCCCCCTCCTCTTCACCCTCCCTCTCTCCTTCACCCTCCCTCTCTCCTCCTCACCTCCCCCTACCCTCCCCCCCCACTATCCCTCCTGACCTCCCCCACTGCCCTACTCTCCCTCTATTCCCCACTCCCTACCTCCCTTACTCCTCTCCCTCTATTCCCCCTTCCTCCCCCACTCACCCTCCTCACCAGCCCCACTTTCCCCCCTCTCCCTCCCTACCCCCTCCCCTCCCTCAATCCCCCCACTATCCCTCCTCACCTCCCCAGGATCTTTCCCCTCTCCTCCTCCCGTCTCCCACTCCCTCCCACACCTCTCCCTCCCTCTCCTTTCCCCTACCCTCAGACACTCCCTCCCTCCCTCCCTCCATAAAAAGCAGCTCATTCCTCTACAGGTCATTGATTGTTAGCTGTGGTTTAGATCCCGTTGACTTGACAATTGAACCAGTTTGCATCATGTGTGTGTGTGAGTTCCTCAAACTCCACGCAAACTGCTCGGCCACCCTGCAACCTGACTCTTCCTCCCTCCCTCTGCCCACTCTGGCTAAGCCGCCACTTGGCCCATCCCCATCCTGCCCGATCGCCCGCTGCTGCCGCTCGGTCGAGCCGGGCTGTGGTGGGGGGGAATGGAGTTGGTGTTCATCATGGTGGGCACCATGAATTTCGAGGAGCTGGAGGTGAAGATCTCCTCCAAGAGAGCCGCGAGGGTGAGTTACCACAGCGGCGGTGGCGGTGGTGGTGGAGGAGATGGACGGTCGCACCCATTCACCCGGGGACGGGTAGACGGGACAGCCATTGCCACAGAAGGCGGGCAGGGGAGAGGGGTGAGTGAGGGGAAGAGAGATATGACCAGGGCATCCACAGAAACCCCCCAATCCGTGGCCGCCGCCGGTGGGGGGGGGGGGGGGGTGGGGGAGGGGAGATGGTAACAAGTTACTGTGAGGAGGGGAGAGAGGAGTTTGTGAGTGAGGCAGGAGAGGCAGCAGTGCTGGAAGGGATGTCGCTGTCCCAGCCGCGGTGTTGACAGACAGGAGAGGAGACCAATCTGCGTGGCGCTGACTGACAGGAGAAGAGACCAATCTGTGCATGCGCAGTTTTTATGATTTTTAAACGTTAATAACTTTTAAAATATACCATAGATCAGATCAAAACTTGTTGCACTTGCAGCACAGGAGAATGGTGGTTAAGGTGGCAAAAAGTCATAGCGCTATCGTGTACCAATTTTGTGCAAATAGAAAAAACACACTAACCGGAAGTGCACAAGATCAGAGTTTTGGTGATGTATCGATAGAAGATTGATAGGTTGATAGATGATAGATGATAGATGATAGATGATAGATGATAGATGATAGATGATAGATGATAGATGATAGATAGATAGATAGATAGATAGATAGATAGATAGATCTATGATAAAAAGGGGTGCTGATTCTGTGTTCATACTCACTGATGGCTGTGGACGCCAAATCAATGAGTAATTTTAAGGCAGAGATTGATACATTCTTGATTAGTATGGGTGTCGGGTTTAATAGACAATAGACAATAGACAATAGGTGCAGGAGCAGGCCATTCGGCCCTTCGAGCCAGCACCGCCATTCAATGTGATCATGGCTGATCATCCCCAATCAGTACCCCATTCCTAACCTTCTCCCCATATCCGCTGACTCCACTATTTTTAAGAGCCCTATCTAGCTCTCTCTTGAAAGCATCCAGAGAACCTACCTCCACCGCCCTCAGAGGCAGAGAATTCCACAGATTCACCACTCTGAGAAAAAGTGTTTCCTCGGCTCCATTCTAAATGGCTTACTCCTTATTCTTAAACAGTAGCCCCTGGTTCTGGACCTCCCCAACATCGGGAACATGTTTCCTGCCTCTAGCATGCCCAAACCCTTAACAATCTTATATGTTTCAATGAGATAGCCTCTCATCCTTCTAAACTCCAGAGTGTACAAGCCCAACTGCTCCATTCTCTCAGCATATGACAGTCCCGCCATCCCGGGAATTAACCTTGTAAACCTACGCTGCACTCCCTCAATGGCAAGAATGTCCTTCCTCAAATTAGGGGACCGAAACTGCACACAATACTCCAGGTGTGGTCTCACTAGCGCTCTGTACAACTGCAGAAGGACCTTTTTGCTCCTATATTCGATTCCTCTTGTTATAAAGGCCAACATGCCATTCGCTTTCTTCACTACCTGCTGTACCTGCATGCTTACTTTCATAGACTAATGTAGAAGGACCCCCAGATCCCATTTTCCCAACTTGACGCCATTTAGATAATAATCTGCCTTCCTGTTTTAGCTACCAAAGTGGATAACCTCACATTTATCCGCCTTAAACTTCATTTGCCATGCATCTGCCCACTCCGCCAACCTGTCCAAGTCACCCTGCATTCTCATAGCATCCTCCTCACAGTTCACACTGCCACCCAGCTTTGTGTCATCATCAAATTTGCCAATGTTACTTTGAATCCCTTCATCCAAATCATTGATGTATATTGTAAATAGCTGTGGTCCCAGCGCCGAGCCTTGCGGTACCCCATTGGTCACTACCTGCCATTCTGAAAGGGACCCGTTAATCCCTACTCTTTGTTTCCTGTCTGCCAACCACTTCTCTATCCATGTCAGCACTCTACCCCCAATACCATGTGCCCTAATTTTGCCCACTAATCTCCTATGTGGGATCTTATCAAATGCTTTTTGAAAGTCCAGGTACACTACATCCACAGGCTCTCCCTTGTTCATTTTCCTAGTTACATCTTCAAAACATTCCAGAAGATTAGTTAAGCATGATTTCCCCATGGTAATCCATGCTGAATCGGACCGATCCTGTTACTGCTATCCAAATGTTCGGCTATCTCATCTTTTATAATTGACTCCAGCATCTTCCCCACCACCGATGTCAGGCTAACTGGTCTATAATTCCCTGTTTTCTCTCCCCCACCTTTCTTAAAAAGTGTGATAACATTAGCTACCCTCCAATCCACAGGAACTGACCCTGAGTCTATAGCACATTGGAAAATTATCACCAATGCTTCCACGATATCTAGAGCCACTTCCTTAAGTACCCTGGTTGTGGGGAGAAGGCAGGAGAATGGGTTTTGAGGGAAAGATAGAGCAGCCATGATTGAATGGCTGAGTAGACTTGATTGGCCGAATGGCCTAATTCTGCTCCTATTACATATACTTATGAAAAGCTGCAAAATTAAGATCCAGTGGGGCACCAACAGTCACAACTTTCCAAATAGAATACAAAACCATCATTCCAATTTTTGTTATCTACCGAACATACTGGGCTGCTTGGGAGAGAATTTGCAGGTCGTGGCGTCGAAACTATGTCTGCTGCCTCTGTCCATCTAAGTAGCAGCAAAAAAATTATGAAAAACAGCGTTCACTGGAAGAAGTTTGTAGACACAGAACAAAAAGAACCAGGGAATGGATAGAGAGAAATTTACTTTTCAGTGACTTCTTTGATTAGGAATGCTTGAAAGGTGGCGAAGCCGATTCAGTGTTAATTTTATAAAGGGTACTCTATATATATAATGGACTAGTATGGACAAGATGGAGAAGTGGATAGTTCATTCAGCAAGCCAAAACAGACACTGTGGACTGAACCACTTCCTTTTGCACTGAATGAACCTATAATTCTACGTAATTTGAATTATCACCTAGGTATCTCTGTTCATAGTTCACAAGTTCATGTTATAAAATCAGAATTAGGTCATTTGGTCCATCAAGTCTATTCCACAATTCAATTGTGGTGGATCCATCTTTCCCTCTCAACCCCATTCTCATGCATTCTCTGGTGCGATAAATATGAAAAAAATCATTTATCTTAACTTTATTTTATAATATCCCTGTTTTACTTAAAATTATGCATCTCATCTCACAAATTTCTTTTGTTTTGTACTTTTAACATTGAGTATTACTATCTCCATATTATCTATGATAATGATTAATTTGTACTCTGCCGCATATTGAGATGAAGTATGCTCTAATTTGAGATGAAGTATCCTCTAATTTGGCATTCATTTTTTGTTTATGTACAATGTTTTAGGATTAAAAACACATTAGCTAGAAGGTCTTGATAAGGAGAAGGCTAGTGGAACCAACAGGAAAACAATCATGGGAAATGAAATACATTTACGGTACGTCCTGTCTGAAAGAAATTGGAGAGACATCAGCAATTTTTTGCTATTAAGTAAAACTCTCCTTGGAAAAAAACACCACCTGTGGGTTGGCATGAAAGGTTTGTTGAAACTGTGTTGGCCTCTTTTCAGCATGGCTTATCAATGGCTCAGCTTTACAATGAAATGCATTTCCACCTTTCTCAAGTCTAGACCATAATAGAGATGAAATGTTGTGACCGCATTCAGCAGACGGCAAAGGAGACTTCTCTTACAGAATGTAATACTGTAGACCTATGCCTGGAAATAGGATTGCATCTTCTCTTTGGTTTGCTAAAACACTGTTGCATTTACAGAATTAAACATTTTGGAATGGCTACAGCACAAAAATAGGCCGTACAACCCATGGTGTCCACACCAGCTCACCACCAGAGCAACTTTACTCCCACCCATCAGCCCCCTCTCTGCAACCTGCCCTGCCACTTTCAATGATTTGTACACACATACCCTCAGGTCTATTTACTGCTTCTCTCCTTATAGAAAACTGTCCTTTATTTTATATTAGCAATCCTCATTCTCCCCGGCAAAATACACCACCTCACATATCTCCACATTAAACCATCTGCAATTCATATTCCCATTCCACTAGCCTATTTACATTCTGCAGCAATTTACCACTCTCATGGCACCAAAGGGTTATTCAGCATAAAAACAGGCCATTCAACCTAATTTGCCCATGTCGACCAAGTTCACAGTTCAAATTACTGCTAAGATCTGTGTTCTCCACAAATTTAGCAATTACTAGACTAAGTGAGACCCGTTGGGACCCATGTTCACATGGGAGAGCTGGTCCACCGACGCAATATTCCACCTCTCCACCAATTCCAATATTGGTGGCCAGTGGTGGGGGGGGGGGGGGGGGGGGGGCTTTCTGGAGCACTAGTATGGGTGTTGTTGGCTGCAGGGACTACTGGTCTCCAGAAGGCTAATATGGACATTGTGGGCCAAATGGATTCTTGGGGTGGCAGCTCAGTTCCTCAAGCCTGAGTTCATTCACGGCTGGTGGGCTGGTAGTTGACTCACGGCTATTCCTTGAAATTCCATTTCAAGCAGAGTGCAAGTCCACCAAATTCAAATCCATTTTCCTACCATTTCAAGCAGGGTGCAAGGCCACCAAATTCAAGTGCAGTTTCTTACCTCTTCGAGCAGAGTGCAAGGACACAAAATTCAGGTTCAGTTTCCTACCACTTCAAGCAGGGTGCAAGGCCACCGAATTCAAGTGCAGTTTCCAACCACTTCAAGCAGGGTGCAAGGCCACAAAATTCAAGTGCAGTTTCATACCACTTCAAGCAGGGTGCAAGGCCACCAAATTCAAATGCAGTTTCATACCATTTCATGCAGGGTGCAACGGCACCACATTCAAATGCAGTTTCATACCATTTCGTGCAAGGCCACCACATTCAAATGCAGTTTCATACTATTTCAAGCAGGGTGAAACCACCATAAAAACCACCATAAAACCACACAAAACACCACACTCACAGTTCAGTAGACATTCAGTGTGTTCAGTTGATTCACAGCTCAGACAGAGTCGTGACCTCTCCCTCCCCCATCATGCAGAGACTGCATGCACACCCACACTTCCGGGTTTTATAATCCCTCCCCCTCCCACCGGAAAAGGTGTGGCCTTCATGGCGTGATTGACAGGAGAGAGATTCTCAACATTTTTTAAACACTAATAACACTTTTGTTTTTCATTGATGGGAAGAATCCTCTGCACCTGATGAGCGGAAGGGGGCTGAGTAAGATGGCTAAAAAGCACAGCCGTAAGTGGTAGTGTTTTATCTAAAATCAATATAGTGCAAACAGGAAGTTGTCAAGTTTAGACAAACAACCCTTTGCAGTGACTTTTCACTTCAACCCAAACTCCCCAAACAACCATTTGCATGCCGTGCCTTTTTACTTCAACCTAAACCCCCAAACAACCATTTGCATGCAGTGCCTTTTTACTTCAACCCAAAACCCCCAAACAACCATTTGCAGTGCCTTTTTACTTCAAACCAACCATATTTTCATTTTCAAACCACATTAAGGGCACTCACAGTTGAGTAGACATGTGTTCAGTGTTATTCAGAGCTCAGAGAGACGTGACCCTCTGGCTTCCTCCATCTTGCAGAGACTGAGTGAGGCACACCACTTCCGGGTTTTATAGTCCCTCCACCCTCCCACCAGCAGGGGCAGCAGAGAGAATGGCAATTTAAAAAAAAACATTAATATATCTCTGATTTTCCATCGTTTGGAAAAATCCTCCGGTCCAGGCAGGCGGAGGGGGGCTCTGAGCGTGGTGACCAAAAATGACGGCCGTAGGTGGCTGCGTTCTCTCCGAAATCAAAGCACAGCGAGCCAAAAGCAGTCAAGATCTTACTTTTAGTAATATAGATGGCTTGCATCCCCTAGTCTAGGTCATTAATATAGATCACAAAAAGCAATGAACCCCTAACATCAGATGTCAGAGGTTATGAGAAGAAGGCAGGAGAATGGGGTTAGGAGGGAGAGATAGATCAGCCGTAATTGAATGGCAGAGTAGATGACGGGCAGAATGGACTAATTCTAATCCCATCACATGATCTTATGATCTTGTGATCAGTCCAGATGAATACCTCTATTCATTTGCTTTCAGTCTGAGAAACAACTAATCACCATGTCCCTCTACAGTGTAATACCTGGCTGCCTTCATATCTTTGCGGTCAATGTCATTTTCAACGTCCCCGCCCAGCATAACCTGCTTGCATCTCATGCCCTAAATCCACAAGAAGGATTGCCCTGGCAGACCACTGCTTCATCCTGCTCCAGCCCTTTTGAACATACTTCGTCCTTCCTTGACTCCTCTGGTCCAGTCCCTTCCCACTCCCATTTTATTCTGCCTTGCACGGCACCAAACTGGGGCACCGTCAAATAATTACAAAATTAGTCATAAGCAAGTATGTAGTTTACTCTGAGAGTGAAATAATCCGGATTATGAATCAATATGTATTCCAGATCCAGACAGCAGCAACATACGTATATTGTGGCTGCAGAAAAAAACGATACTGTAGACCACCATACATTAAAGAGAGGCAGAAAGAAGTGTGTAACAGTGCGATACACTCCTAAATAGAAGTTAGGCACATTAGATGGATCCAGGGCCATAAGAAGAGCAATCTGTCTCAAGGTGGCTTGAAGTGAGAATGTCCTGCTGAACAGAACACTCTCATAAGATGAGTTATAGTTCTCTTAAAAGCACTGCGAAAGCATGCATACACACATACTCACACACACGCGCACACGCATGCACATACACGGCACACACATGCATGCACACGCACACAAACATACTCATGCGCCCAGTTAACCACGACAACTGTCACTCTAGGGAATTGTATATTGGTATGAGGTGTAGAACGTGATATGAATGTGGGTCAGAGGTTAGCCTTCCATACTGCCCCACAGAGAACTCAGCTGATGACCATGATTAGGATACTTTGATGATAAAGCTAACACACACACACTCATGCAGCTTGATGAAACAAAGTTATGAGTTTCATATTTTCACTGAGCCAGAAATCTTCATGATTTCATGAAATCTTTCAGCAAGCCTCATTAAAGCCAGCACTTGATTATGCATTTTGTTTTAGACAATAGACAATAGGCAATAGACAATAGGTGCAGGAATAGGCCATTTGGCCCTTCGAGCCAGCACCGCCATTCAATGTGATCATGGCTGATCATCCCCAATCAGTACCCCGTTCCTGCCTTCTCCCCATATCCCCTGACTCCGCTAGTTTTAAGAGCCCTATCTAGCTCTCTCTTGAAAGCATCCAGAGAACCTGCCTCCACCGCCCTCTGAACAGAACACTCTCATAAGATGAGTTATAGTTCTCTTAAATGCACTGCGAAAGCATGCATGCACACATCTGCTTTCTCATGATATCCCAAGTGCTTCACATTTATTGAATGACTGTTGAAGAGTGAATACTGAGGTAAGAAATGGAACATGTAATTTGCATATAATGAGGTTGGGAAATGGAACATCTAATCTGCTTCTCTTATGCTGATTAAGAGAATTCCCTTGTTCTTCTTTGCAAGAATGCCAGAAGACCTTTCACCTCAATGTACAATACTAGACCAAGGTGATGATTCATCTGAAAGGCAGCACCTCAGACCATTTAGTATTTTCTCGATGCTTCACTAAAACATCAGCCTAGATTTTTGTGCTACATTCCCATGGTGGAGAGTGGGTGAAAACACAATCCTCTGATTCAGGTGCGCTAGATACCATATACTACAAGTAAGATCGGCATGAGGGGGAGGGGGGGAGGGGGGGGGGACAATGTGAAATGCTCCTGGAGGAAACAAGAAGCTGTGCCACAAAAGATGCTGTTGATGAGGGAAATTCAGTGAAAGACTGTGGGATGCAACAAAGTGGCAAAAAATAGTTTAAATCAAGATGGGCAGTGATACAAACTTCCAGGTAAATCAGAAAGCACTTTTTCTGAAGCACATGGAAAGCATATGGGTGATGATAAAATGGAATAGGAATTCCCAAATATCAGTTGAAAAATAACAATTATAACCAGTTAAATTATGAAAGACTGTCATTTTAGAATCTCCATCCCATTGATCTAAAATATTCAAGCTGGATTTTGTTTTTAGTTTTAGTTTTAGAGATATAGTGTGGAAACAAGCCCTTCGGCCTACCAAGCCAACCATCGATTACCCGTATATTCATTCTAGCGTACATACTAGGGACAATTTACAGAAACCAATTAACCTACAAACCTGCTCAGCCTTGGAATGTGGGAGGAAACCAGAACACCCGGAGAAAACCTGTCCAGTCACAGTGAGGACGTACAAACTACGTACAGACAACACCCACAGCCAGATGCTATTTTGGACTTAGATATCAATAGCATTTGTAGTTTTGCATTGAAGTCCAGGAAAGTTGCCATTATTACTCCTGAACAAGTGACATGGACTGAATGCTCCTCTTACAATACAATACAATTTATTGACATTTGAGCCTCAGTGAGGCTCAAACGAAATTCTGTTTCCACAGCCATACAAACAAAGACAATTTCCTAGACATACACACAATTTAATTCACACAAACATCCATCACAGTGGACCCACTGTGATGGAAGGCAAAGTCTTTTCTCTCCCCTGTTCTCCATGTCTCTCCCGATATCCAAGCCCCAGGCGGGCGATGATAAGTCCCACGGCCATTTTAGGCCGTGCCGGGCGATTTATTAAGTGGGATACTCAGGAAAAACACCTGTCTCTCATCTCAGGTAGACAACAATGCTGGAGAAACTCAGCGGGTGAGTCAGCATCTATGGAGCGAAGGAAATAGGCGACGTTTCGGGTAGAGACCCGTCTTCAGACTGATGTGGGGGTGGGGGGAGCGGGAAGAAGAAAGGAAGAAGCAGAGACAATGGGCTGTGGGAGAGCTGGGAAGGGGAGGGGAAAGAAGGAGAAAGCAGGGAGTACCTAAAATTGGAGAAGTCAATGTTCATACCGCTGGGGTGTAAACTACCCAAGCAAAATATTAGGTGTTGCTCCTCCAATTTATGGTGGGCCTCACTCTGGCCATGGAGGAGGCCCAGGACAGAAAGGTCGGATTCGGTCTCACATCTCAAGTGCTAGCAACCTAGAAACATCTTCAATAGCTTGCATTCTTGGTTCTTAATATACCATTCTCAATGCAAATTATATTAGAAGAACTTTAAAATATAGTCAAATCTATCTCAATTGGCACTTAACTAAAATACTAATCTTAGAATCAGGAAACATCTAGCGAATAGGATGTAAATCCCAATGAAATGTCCCAAAGGACAGGAAACTCTTTTGATTGAGCAGCAGGTTTTTATTGGAACAATTACATTGTGTTTTTTTCAACTTAATAAACGATTAACACAACAACAGCTAGTAAGTTCAATCATCATCAGTTGAATGTTGATTGAAAAGTCCATGGGGAAAATGTATCATTCAGTTTTGTAATTTCAGTAATTTCTTCATCTGCACGCGTCCTGTGCAGATGTATCAGGTAGAGTGTTGTAATGTATGAGGTAGATCTGTGATTTCCAATGCCGTCCCTAGTGGCTATAATATCATTTGAGGCCAAAGAAAGTCAAAATGATTGAAAGCTGTAGTTTGCTGAGAGAGGGGTAAAAATAAGGTTCTCTAGTGGTGCAATGAAAATTGGAATCTTTCAATTATACTGAGCAATAAAATGTAATAAATGTGGCAGAGCGTCATGTATAACCCAGATTGTGGAATTAGCTAGAAATAGGAAATTCAACCACCTGGAGAACCAACTTATTCATGCATGCATATCCTTCATTGGAAATTATTATAAAAAGCTTCCTCGCTAACTACTGATCATTTAGTCCCTTACCCAGCAAAGATACATAAGCTGGAAAGTGCACACCACTAAACTCAGGAACAGGTTCTTCCCCTCTATTATCTGACTTCTGAACAGTCCTCCTATAAGCTAGAATTCAGTCCCAATTCTATCTCATTGTGGACAAGTTTACTTTTTTTCTGGAACTTACAATTCAATGCTGATAAACTATAGCCTGCACTCTGATATAATTGGATAAGATGCAAAACAAAAACTTTTCACTGTACTTCAGTGCTTGTGACAACAATAAATCTAAACCGAAACCAACCCCCAACTGATGTCTGACAATCTTCGGGTCTAATCTCTCTATTCAAGGAAATCTAGGGATATAGGGTTAGTGAACAAAAGTTGATAATAGATGAGTTAATAGATCAGATGTGATCATTTGAATGGTGAGCAGCACAAAGCCCAAATGCCCTACTCCTGATCCTATTTCTTTTTTTTCTAATAAACCCCAAATCCCCAAACTCCTGCAGAGCCCCATATAATTCCAGACTATTCCTGAATGCTACACTTTTTACAAATTCTCCGACCCTCCCTGCTCAACGCTTCAATCACAGCAGCCTCCATTGTTCCCCAGACACCCATTTATTTGTTTACTTAACACACTCGACAAAGCAATGGAATGCTTTGGTTTATTCAACGCCTCTTCAATAACAATATGATGCCTCATCCACCAATGCACTTTTGCAGATGAGAATGTTAAAAATGAACTCGGTCCGAGTGCAGAAACCACTATCAATACGGCCATTGATGCACCATAGGATAACTTTGGGAAAGGGGCTTAAGTTCCGTTTAAAACTAGGACTGTTCCATACAACCCATAAAAAGGTGGGCACAACCTGGGTCCATGCAGAGGTCCATTACTGCATGATGATCTGAGGAATGTGAATGGAGTTGAAATAGCAGTGGATGGTGGGTTCTGTTCAAGAAGCAGTGATCCCTCAGACCATCCATGTACGAGGAGAAGTCCAGGCCTTGCATGTCCATGGTAAAGATGAACCACTGTGTAAGAAAGAACTGCAGGTGCAGGTTTAAATTGAAGGTAGACACAAAATGCTGGAGTAACTCAGTGGGTGAGGCAGCATCTCAGGGGAGAAAGAATGGGTGTAAGAAAGAACTGCACTGCAGGTTTAAATTGAAGGTAGACACAAAATGCTGGAGTAACTCAGCGGGTGAGGCAGCTTTAAGAAAGAACTGCAGATTAAAAGATGAACCATTTGGAATGAGAAAACTAGAAACTGTGCCAAAATTGAAGAGGGCACCAGAGACATCATGGATTTAAGTGGGAAGGTATTATGGGAGGAAGGATGGAATCAGGTTTGAATGAATAGTTTTGGTGACTGAGAGCAGTCTGAAACAATGAGTCTGAGTTCTACTTGTGTGATTTGGCTAGGGTAAAAAGCAGGCTATGCAGAACTGGGGACTGAGGGTGTAGAGAAAAGACCTCCTGAGGAAAGAAGGTCCTTTACTATATGGGAGACATCAGCCTGATATCCATTGCTGGGGTCAAGGTCCAGAGGGAGACATGAGAAGTGTCTGAGAGCTGACATATGCCCTCTTGTCCAAGGGTAAGATTAGTTTGCCATACCACAATAGCATCACCTTTCTTGGTGGGCTTGACGATGAATATGAGACTGGTTCTTTCTAAGCAGAGAGCAGCATATTTGGGGGGAGGGATTGCTAGGTTAGGATGAGTAAAGAGAAAGGAAAAAGTGAGGCAACCAATGCCGCATCAGATGGAGGGGTCCTGGTGATTGGGAGTTCTGGAGACAGAAAAAGGGTCCTTGGTGAAAACCTCTGAATAAATAAATGGGTACAAAGCAGGAAGTGTTGAAAGAAGGTTTCAACATCATTCCAGGCTGGGAATTCATTGAGGCATGGCTGAAGAGGGATAAGGGATGCTTCTAAGGACTGATCATTCTGTATCAGAGTGCAGATGAACAAAATGATTGTGAAAACAGTGGGTGCAACAAGGAAGATGGGGTCAGTGGAATGTGAAGGGGGAGAAAGTCTGGTTGGAATGCAAACGCAGTTAAATTTTGTGAGCTTTGACATTTCCAAGAACTTTGCAGGACTGAAACCTCAAATAAAATATAATTGTCCGGCCAGTTATTTAAAGTTATTGATCATAACTTTGCAACTTTCACGTGGTCCGCCCTGTTTCGCCTAATGCATTCAACCTGACGTGCACAATCAAATAAGATCCAATAGAGCAAGTTGTCCTACAACTTGAGGAGGGAGGAGGGAGGAGGGAGGAGGGAGGAGGGAGGAGGGAGGAGGGAGGGAAGAGGGAGGGAAGAGAGGGGGGGGAGGGAGGGGGGGAGAGGGGGGAGAGAGGGGGGAGGAGGGAGGGGAGGGGAGGGAGGGGGGAGGGGGGCAGAGGGGGGAGGGGGGAGGGGGGAGGGGGGAGGGGGGAGGGGGGGGGGGGGGAGGGGGAGGAGGGAGGGGGGGAGGGCAAGGAGGGAGGAGGGCAGAGAGAGGAGGAAGGAGGGAGGAGGGAGGAGGGTAGAGGGAGGAGGAAGGAGGGAGGAGGGAGGAGGGAGGAGGGAGGAGGGAGGAGGGAGGAGGGAGGGGAGGGTGGGGGGGAGGGGGAGGAGGAGGAGGAGGAGGAGGAGGAGGAGGAGGAGGAGGAGGAGGAGGAGGAGGCGGAGCAGGAGGAGGAGGAGGAGGAGGTGGAGGAGGAGGAGGAGGAGGAGGAGGAGGAGGAGGAGGAGGAGGAGGAGGAGGAGGAGGAGGAGGAGGAGAAGAAGAAGAAGAAGAAGAAGAAGAAGAAGAAGAAGAAGAAGAACAACTACTACTACTACTACTGTAGAAACAAAGAACTGCAGATGCTGGTTTGTACCAAAGATAGACACAAAGTGCTGGAGCAACTCTGTAGGTCAGGCAGCATTTCTGGAAAAAATGGATGGATGATGTTTTATGTCAGGACTCTCTTCAGACACTCTCAGACCTCCTTCAGACTCACTGACCATAGTCTGAAGAAGGATCCTGACCCTAAATGTCACCCATCCTTTTTCTCCAGAGATGCTGCCTGACCCCCTAAGTTATTCCAACACTTTGTGTCTATCGAGGGGAAAGGTTCCCAACCTGGGGTAAATTTACCCCCAGAGGGTAAACTTTGCCTACCCAGGGGGTAAATTTGTGGATTCTGAATTTGTACATATTTTTTCTCATTGACTGACTGTGTTTGGTTCTGGTATACTGGTATATGTTCATCATTAGCTGTTCATAAATAAGTGAAATAACATTGTTATGTGCTATTAAAGTTGCCAGGGGTAAATGGGACAAAAAAGGTTGTGAGCCCTTGATCTAGGGAATAGAACTAGCCATGTATTTAAATTAATTTTACATCTCCATGTTATTTAATTACCAGAAAAACACGAGTAAACCTGAAAGTATTTAACAATGTGATCCTAAGTTGGAGCTCTTAGTGAGAGCAAAGTATTTTGCGGAAAGTTTTTGGATAGAAATCAAAGCTCACTGACTATAGTCTGCAGAAGGGTCTCGACCAGAAGGGTCACCTGTCCATGTGTTCCAGGGATGCTGCCTGACCCATTGAGTCACTCCAGCACTTTGTGTCCTCACTAGATTTCCTATCCATACAAGGTACTGGTTGCAGTAACTGAGATTTGGGCCTTTGATCTGGGCACAGACTATGATTCCTGCAGGTACTGACACTTCTTAGTAACAATCAATAAGGAAGTTAGAGCCCTCAACAAAGCTTGACAATTATGAGGGATTCTGAAGAAAAAATAAGTTATGCATATGGACTAGGGGAAATTGCATAGTTGATCACTGAAGTTAAACACATTGATATATAAAAAAGGTCAGATATTCATGGGACTAAACTTGTTTTCCTTAAACTTACAGTTAGGAAGAATTAACTTCATGTAACAGCCATTTATGTTATATCCATTAACTCCAAAAACAAGTTGGATAAATAATAATTTAACACAAGGAACTACAGGTGCTAGTTGAAAAAAAAACATACAATGTGCTGGAGTGACTCATCAGGTTAAGCAGCATCTCTGGAGAACATAGGTAGGTGATGTTTCTAGTCGGCACCCTTCTTCAGATCAGTCTGAAGAAGGGCCCCAAACGGAAACTTCACCTATGTTTTCCAGAGATGCTGCCTGACTCACTGAGTAACTCCAGCACATTGAGTTCTTTTTTGGGTAAATAATAGTTACTCTTAATGACATTCTATTATTACATGTTATCAGTTTAACCTTATAACATCAATCTGACATATTTAATTCAAATAGAATGCCCTGAAACTCAAGACTAAAGAAGCTGGAACTTAATCTGAAGGGAAAACAACTGATCCTGGTGATTTCTTCATTCCTGGTTTGCCACCTCCATGATCAACTTGCTTCCCGACTTCAGATGGTATAAAGGAAACATTTGTAATCTTGGTGAACCAGGTCAGACCTCCGGTCAATTGGGAAGAGACAGTAGGGGGGTTATTTATTTCCTGTCTTCCCCTTGTTTTCCTTTATAAACCTGTTTTCTTATTGTTCCCCATTTCTTAGGTCAACCAGACAGTTGGGTGGTGTAATTTGTAAATAAAGTACTATGGAGCTGTCACAATGACTAAAAGCTTGATTGTGCACTGTTTTTCAGATTTAGCAACAAAAAAAAATCAAAGGTTACAGGTGCAAGTGACAAAATTAATATTTTGGATCTCGCTCTGAAAGATACAAGATCAGAATAGTACTTTAGAATAGAATCAGAATAGTACTTTATTTGGCAAGTATGTTTTGCAACATACGAGGAATTTCATTGGCCAGGTCAGTCATACAAATAAAAAGCAACAGATCACCCAAAACACATTTTAACATGAACATCCACCACAGTGACTCCTACACATTCCTCACTGTGATAATAATCTGAATTGCATGGTACAAATGGTGTAAACATGTCCATAGGGAGTGTGACAGTTACCCACCGGGAAGGCATTCAACAAAATCATTAGAAAGAAGGGTTTTCCCCAAACAAGCCCTTCCCTTAGCCTGATAAAATAATCCTGCTATCAATATGAAAATGTAGATTTAGACAAGGCAGCCTGAGTGTAGAATGTAAGATTGGGAGAATGTGGTACAACTGACATGGATAGAAAATTGTTTGGCAGACAGGAAACAAAAAGTAGGGATTAACGGGTCCCTTTCAGAATGGCAGGCAGTGACTAGTGGGGTACCGCAGGCTCGGTGCTGGGACCGCAGCTATTTACAATATACATTAATGATTTAGACGAAGGGATTCAAAGTAACAAAAGCAAGTTTTCAGATGACACAAAGCTGGGTGGCACTGTGAACTGTGAGGAGGATGCTATGAGTATGCAGGGGGACATGGACAGGTTGGGTGAGTGGGCAGATGCATGGCAGATGCAGTTTAATGTGGATAAATGTGAGGTTATTCATTTTGGTAGCAAAAACAGGAAGGTAGATTATTATCTAAATGGTGTCAAGTTGGGAAAAGGTGAAGTACAATGGGATCTGGGGGTCCTTGTTCATCAGTCAATGAAAGTAAGCATGCAGGTACAGCAGGCAGTAAAGAAAGTGAATGGCACGTTGGCCTTCATAACAAGAGGAGTTAAGTATAGGAGCAAAGAGGTCCTTCTGCAGTTGTACAGGGCCCTAATGAAACCACACCTGGAGTATTGTGTGCAGATTTGGACTCAAATTTGAGGAAGGACATTCTTGTTATTGAGGGAGTGCAGCGTAGGTTCACAAGGTTAATTCCCGAGATGGCGGGACTGTCATATGCTGAGAGAATGGAGCGGCTGGGCTTGCATACTCTGGAATTTAGAAGGATGAGAGGGGATCTTATAGAGACATATAAGATTATTAAGGGTTTGGACACGCTATAGGCAGGAAACATGTTCCTAATGTTGGGGGAGTCCAGAACCAGAGGCCACAGTTTATGAATAAGGGGTAAGCCATTTAGAACGGAGACGAGGAAATACTTTTTCTCACAGAGAGTGATGAGTCTGTGGAATTCCCTGCCTCAGAGGGCAGTGGAGGCAGGTTCTCTGGATGCTTTCAAGAGAGAGCTAGATAGGGCTCTTAAAAATAGCGGAGTCAGGGGATATGGGGAGAAGGCAGGAACGGGGTACTGATTGGGGATGATCAACCATGATCACATTAAATGGCGGCTGGATCGAAGGGCCGAATGGCCTACTCCTGCACCTATTGTCTATTGTTTCCAAAGAGAATTCAAAATAATGTAAGATTTCATCAATAAAAAGGAATGGTGTTTTCCCAAGGTTTACTCAATCAGATAAATGGGATTGACAATTGAATGTACATATCTATTTAAAGAAAAGGGTTTGCGACAAAATTACAAAATAATTAGCACAGTACATCTGTGGCGAAAGCACCAACAATGATGTCTATTATTCAAATGACTACCTCATTATTTAGGTCTTTATGCAAGATGATGCCTTTTATATGAAACAAATAATCTCCGACATTTGCCAAATGCAGAGTGTGTCAACAAGATCATGATGGACAGCACAATGTTCAAAAATGAGGGCATAAAATGGTAGCAGGTTCATAGCATAACAAAGTTGAGATTAATGTCAAGTCTGATTTTACAATGATTTGTGTGTGCCATATCAAGTAACATAAAAATTTCAACTTTTTTTCCCTGTTATTGTTTACATAAGGTCAAACTGCAAGAGGACATGATTCCACAAGGAATGGGATGTATCCATGGTAGGATGATCCATCAATTTGCTGCTGGATGTCAGCAGATAGGTCATGAGAGCAGGAAACAGAGTATGAATCAACACTGACATTGGCTGCACTATGATCCTCATCACTGGACAAGACCAAGGTGATTATATCCATTAAATGGTTTATCCTATTCCTATCATTCATGAACAGCAACAGACACCTCCATGAAAATATGAACTGGTGACATTTTCATCATATCCTGCCCCCAAATGATAGACCAAATTGTCCAAAGCTATTAAAAATTCACTAAATATTCTATCTTATCCAGGAGCAAACCCTTGCCTAACATTGATCTGCATGATTCTGTGTTTTTTTTACCCGAAAGAGCAGACTGATATTGTGGTTGGATATGAATAATTGTCTTTGCATTATGTTGAATTAGTCATTATGTATAATTCTTGCAACAAATGAGCAGCCATGTTTAAGACAGCATTGTCGAGCCAAGGAAGTTCAAACTGAAAATGGAAGTGTTGTAGTCTTCTTCTTCTTGCGTATGGCGTGCACAGCCTAAAGTTGTAGGACAACTTGTTCTATTTGATCTTATTTGTTTGGCACGCCAGGTTGATTGCATTCGTTGAAACAGGGCGGACCACGTGAAGGTTGCAATCTCCCACCCCAGTGTTGTGGTTAATTGGCTGAACTGGTAATGCACAGGGCTTAACTAATAATAGAGGGAAGTAAGTTCAATCTCACCATGTCAATTGGGAAATTTAACCAAACTAAATCTGGAACTTTTAACAACAAAATTGCAAGTTGGCATTAAAAATGCATTTAATTAACACACTAACTTTTGAAATGGAAAACTGTCCAGCAGTTAAATACTTGTCTTATACAGTATCTACATTGATCGAGTAAATCGCGAAGTAGACAAATTGCCACCAGCTTCTCTATGACTGTTTTGCATGGAGAATTAGTGCATAAAAAGTACCAAAACGCAGATATCACAAGGAATGCTTTCTTATGTGTGACGGTCACTGTACTGTATAAATTAAAGATAGAATGCAAACTGATCCATTTCAGTGTGAAATAAATTATTTGCACCTAACCACCATCTGCCCCTTGTTATTTGAGTATATTGTCTGTCTTGTTGTTTGTGAAGACCAAAAATTTCAGTGGATACATGTTTTAATTTGTAATTAATGTATCTCTCTACAGGGTGCTATGAATGTAAATAGATTTATAATATTCAGTATGTTTCAGCATTTGGTGTAGACATTTCCTAAAGGATTTCAGAATTATACATTTATTGAATTAGAGGAAAATGTTCTGTATTTCTACCAGATCCAGTTTCTTACTCGCATTAAATGTATCTGCCTTGTGAAAATTTGGCAAACATCTTAATGCTGGCTTAATGAGAAGTTAATTCTTGTAAATTTGTTTATTTTTGTGATACAGCATGGAAACAGGCCCTTTGGCCTACCGAGTCCACACTGACCAGCGATCACCTGGACATTATTTTTGTACACTAGGGACAACTTACAGAAGCCAATTAATCCACATCTATGGAATGTGGGAGGAAACCGGATTACCCTGAGAAAACCCACACGGTCACAGAGGAGAATGTACAAACAGACAGCATCGGTGATCAGGATCAAACCCGGGCCTCTGTCGCTATAAGGCAGCAGCTCTACCGCTGCGCCACTGTGCTGCCCTAAATATGATGGCAGTAAAATGAGTGCATTACAGCTTTGTAAATTTGTCATCTTTTCTAGTCAGCATCTTAACAAATGAAATAGTTTTGAATGTTTCAGTCCACAATTGTGAAAGCTCAATTCAAATCAATTCTACCTTCTTCCTCCACAGTAAGTTTTAATGTTGATCATGCGGCTTTCCTTATCTATTAGAAACATAGAAGAAACATAGAAAATAGGTGCAGGAGTAGGCCATTCGGCCCTTCGAGCCTGCACCGCCATTCAATATGATCATGGCTGATCATCCAACTCAGTATCCTGTACCTGCCTTCTCTCCATACCCCCTGATCCCTTTAGCCACAAGAGCCACATCTAACTCCCTCTTAAATATAGCCAATGAACTGGCTTCAACTACCTTCTGTGGCAGAGAATTCCAGAGATTCACCACTCTCTGTGTGAAAAATGTTTTTCTCATCTCGGTCCTAAAAGATTTCCCCCTTATCCTTAAACTGTGACCCCTTGTTCTGGACTTCCCCAACATCGGGAACAATCTTCCTGCATCTAGCCTGTCCAACCGCTTAAGAATTTTGTAAGTTTCTATAAGATACCCCCTCAATCTTCTAAATTCTAGCGAGTACATGCCAAGTCTATCCAGTCTTTCTTCATATGAAAGTCCTGACACCCCTGGAATCAGTCTGGTGAACCTTCTCTGTACTCCCTCTATGGCAATAATGTCTTTTCTCAGATTAGGAGACCAAAACTGTACGCAATACTCCAGGTGTGGTCTCACCAAGACCCAGTACAACGACAGATGGCACAATGGGCTAAGTGTTCGGCTGGCAACCGGAAGGTAGCTGGTTCGAATCCCGCTTGGAGTGCATATTGTCGTTGTGTCCTTGGGCAAGACACTTCACCCACCTTTGCCTGTGTGTGTCCTTGGGCAAGACACTTCACCCACCTGTGTGTGTGGATGTAATTATGTGAAGCACTTTGGGGTCAATGCAAGTTGACTAAAAATGTGCTATATAAATAAATAAATGTAATTTAATTTTTAATTTAACTGCAGTAGAATCTCCCTGCTCCTATACTCAAATCCTTTTGCTATGAATGCTAACATACCATTTGCTTTCTTCACTGCCTGCTGCACCTGCATGCTTACTTTCATTGACTGGTGTACCATGACACCCAGGCCTCGTTGCATCTCCCCTTTTCCTAATGTGTGAGGTGCTACATCTTGGCAGGACAAATCAAAATAGGACGTACATGGTAAATGGGAGGGAATTGAAGAATGCAGGTGAACAGAGGGATCTGGGAATAACTGTGCACAGTTCCCTGAAAGTGGAATCTCATGTAGATAGGGTGGTAAAGAAAGCTTTTGGTGTGCTGGCCTTTATAAATCAGAGCATTGAGTATAGAAGTTGGGATGTAATGTTAAAATTGTACAAGGCATTGGTGAGGCCAATTCTGGAGTATGGGGTACAATTTTGGTTGCCTAATTATAGGAAGGATGTCAACAAAATAGAGAGAGTACAGAGGAGATTTACTAGAATGTTGCCTGGGTTTCAGCAACTAAGTTACAGAGAAAGGTTGAACAAGTTAGGGCTTTATTCTTTGGAGCGCAGAAGGTTAAGGGGGGACTTGATAGAGGTCTTTAAAATGATGAGAGGGATAGACAGAGTTGACGTGGATAAGCTTTTCCCACTGAGAGTAGGGAAGATTCAAACAAGGGGACATGACTTGAGAATTAAGGGACAGAAGTTTAGGGGTAACATGAGGGGGAACTTCTTTACTCAGAGAGTGGTGGCTGTGTGGAATGAGCTTCCAGGGAAGGTGGTGGAGGCAGGTTCGTTTTTATCATTTAAAAATAAATTAGATAGTTATATGGACGGGAAAGGAATGGAGGGTTATGGTCTGAGCGCAGGTATATAGGACTAGGGGAGAATACGTGTTCGGCACGGACTAGAAGGGTCGAGATGGCCTGTTTCCGTGCTGTAATTGTTATATGGTTATATGGTTAATGTGCTTGAAATAGTGAAGTGATTTCCTCTCTGTTCCTTATCTAATTACAGATGTTTTATAGGTTTTTGTTGAGTGTTTTTTTAAAGTATGAAAAAACGGGTAGAAAGCTGGAGGATTTATCCTAAAAGATAGTACTGGAGTATTGACTTGCTGTATATAGTGACAAAGCAGCTTTGCTCTGTAGCATCAGGAGTCAAACAATGCAATAGACTGCAGTAATTGGAGAGGTCAAAATATTTCACCAGAAGTGAGCTTGTATATTGTTATTAGAACATAGAAGAATGTTTGAACCATTGCTGCCCATAGTACATCCGTGCAAAGAATATCAATGTTTATACAAATAACAAGGCAAAACATGGGAATGAATCACCACAGGGGTAATCATTTCTTGGATGATGAAGAGTCTTCTATTCTGGTAAAAAATATTCTGGTAAACATTCCATTCCATTGTTAAAACAATGGTACACAGTATGTACATTGCATGGGGACTCTTTTAATGTGTATTAATTTGCAATTTTCATTAAATGTGGACTTCGATATTTGCAAAGTAAGTGCAGCACATACATATGTACAGGAGAACATATTGGTGTTCTTGCTTTTGAAAATAAACTACAATTTAAATTTCAAACAATAAGCCAAAAAATTGTTACAAATTTCAAAGCCATTTCAAACATCATTGATATGCAATTGACAAATGTTATATTTGTTATTGAGATATATAAATGAATTTGAAAGCGCATATTAATCCGCAGATTGAAACAGATGAAGCTAAATCCATGAATGAAGACAGGATGCTTTGTGTAACTCTCCTGTATCCTGTCAAAGGAAGCTTGACCTTATTTCCTCTAATGAAAACAGCCCAACACCAACATTGAGCTGTATCCAATTCACTTTGGGGATACTTATTTTGATGCCCTATTGTCGACCACTGCTATAATGTTAAAGAATTGGAACCAAACCTGTTTTGCTTGGCATCTGAGTTCCCCTCCACCCTAATCTTTGTCCTGGGTCAAGAAGAAGGTGCGGTGTATTTGTCAGGTGATTAAAGTTCAGCTTGCAGAAAAGTCACGGATTTTATCATCTAAAAACATGTGTGGTATAAGGACAAATAACATAAATGTGGTACACAAAGTAAAATGAGGGTCTACCCTGAAAATAAATCTGTATAATAGGTTAGTTGAAACTTTGAATGCTCAACTCACTGCACTAGGGATTGTTTAAAGCTCCTGTTTATTTAATTTGTAAATTTCCATCCAATAAATGTTTTTTCCTTTGTCCTTCCTCTTCTTGAGATGGTGATTCACACTGGGCTTTGATGTATTTTGAGCTGGGAACCTCCACTACCTCGTTCACAATGCTTGTATGAATGCCACACAGCCAGAATCTTAGATAATACCAACCTCCCATTAGCAAAGCCAACATAAAAGCATTCAAAATCGCGATGCCCATGCTGGGAAATGTCAGCGTACATTTGTACCTCAACCACAAATCCATTACCCAGATGGAACGAACTGCAAGAAGCCAGGGAATAAATGCCTCATCATCAACAATGGAGCAGATAAAACAGATGCAATTTAGCATGAAGACAGTGGGCAGAATCCACACAGGCTAGCTGGGAGCCAATTACAAATTCATAGAAATACTTCAGGACAAAAACAGACCGTTGGAAGAATTCAGCAGGTCAAGCAGCATCTGTGGAGGCAATGGTGTAAATTGATATTTCAATTCAAGACAGCATCATGATCACCAGAAGTGATGGATGGTTAGATCTCAATGGAACATTAGTTGAGTGGCCTGATATATATTTAATCTGCAATCTCATTTTCCTGTTGGCATTGACCATTAAAATACAGACTAATCGTGTCCCAGGGCGGCACAGTGGAGCAGCATGGCAGCACTGGGGTGTAGTAGTAGAGTTATTGTATTACTGGCCCAGAGACCTGTGTTCAATCCTGACCACCAGTGCTGTATGTACAGAGTAAATATATTTTCCCAGAGCCCGCATGAGTTTTCTCCAGCTGCTCCGGTTTCTTCCCACGTTCCAAAGACGTACAAGTTTATAGATTAATCGCCTTCTGTAAATTGCCAATAGTGTGTAGGATGCAGAACCTGTATAACGTTCAAAACTAGTGCAGGGGTGGCCATTTGTCGGCGCGGACTTGGTGGGCTGAAGGGCCCGTTTCCACACTGTATCCCTAAAAAAACCCTAAGCTTTATCAGTTTGGGGAGATTTTGGTAAATCTTATTGCAAACCCCAGGCTTTGTATTTTGAAATTATCAACAGTAATCACCAGTGACATTTTTCATAGAAACATAGAAAATAGGTGCAGGAGGAGGCCATTTGGCTCTTCGAGCCAGCACCGCCATTCATAGTGATCATGGCTGATCGTCCCCTATCAATAACCCGTGCCTGCCTTCTCCCCACTCCACTAGCCCCTTGAGCTCTATCTAACTCTCTCTTAAATCCATCCAGTGACTTGGCCTCCACTGCCCTCTGTGGCAGGGAATTCCAAAAATTTACAACACTCTGGGTGAAAAAGTTTTTTCTCACCTCAGTCTTAAATGACCTCCCAATTATTCTAAGACTGTGGCCCCTGGTTCTGGACTCGCCCAACATTGGGAACATTTTTCCTGCATCTAGCTTGTCCAGTCCTTTTATAATTGTATATGTTTCTATAAGATCCTCCCTCATCCTTCTAAACTCCAGTGAATACAAGCCTTGTCTTTTCAATCTTTCCTCGTATGACAGTCCCGCCATCCCAGGGATCAATCTTGTGAACCTACGCTGCACTGCTTCAATCACAAGGATGTCCTTCCTCAAATTAGGAGACCAAAACTGTACACAATACTCCAGATGTGGTCTCACCAGAGCCCTATACAACTGCAGAAGAACCTCGTTACTCCTATACTGAAATCCTCTTGTTATGAAGGCCAACATTCCGTTAGCTTTCTTCACTGCCTGCTGTACTTGTAAGCCAACTTTCAGTGACCGGTGTACAAGGACACCCAGGTCTCGCTGCACCTCCCCCTTACCTAACCTAACCCCATTGAGATAATAATCTGCCCCCTTGTTTTTGCCACCAAAGTGGATAACCTCACATTTATCTATATTATCCTAACATCCTCTTCACAGTTCACACTGCCACCCAGCTTTGTGTCATCCGCAAACTTGCTAGTGTTGCTCCAAATTCCCTCTTCCAAATCATTAATATACTGTATATGGTAAACAGTTGCGCTCCCAACACCGAGCCTTGTGGCACTGCCTGCCATTCCTACTATTTGCTTCCGGTCTGCCAACTAATTTTCTATCCATGTCAACACCCTACCCCCAATACCATATGCTCTAATTTTAGTCACCAGTCTCCCGTGCGGGACCTTATCAAAGGCTTTCTGAAAGTCTAGATACACTACGTCCACTGGCACCCCTTCATCCATTTTACATGTCACATCCTCAAAAAATTCCAGAAGATTAGTCAAGCATGATTTCCCTTTCATAAATCCATGTTGACTTGGACTAATCCTTTTACTGCTATCCAAATGCCCCATTATTACCTCTTTAATAATTGACTCCAGCATCTTTCCCACCACCGAAGTCAGGCTAACTGGTCTGTAATTCCCCTTTTCTCTCTCTCGCTCCTTTCTTGAAAAGTGGGATAACATTAGCTATCCTCCAATCCACAGGAACTGATCCTGAATCTATTGAACGTTGGAAAATGATCACCAATGCGTCCACTATTTCTAGAGCCACCTCCCTGAGGACACTGGGATGCAGACCATCAGGCCCAGGGCATTTATCATCCTTCAGTCCCATTAGCCTACCCAATACTATTTCTCGCCTAATGAAAATTTATTTCAGTTTCTCTACCCCCTTAGATCCTCTGTCCTCCAGTACATCTGGGAGATTGTTTGTGTCTTCCTTAGTGGAGACAGATCCGAAGTATCTATTCAACTCTTCTGCCATTCCCTTGTTGCCCATTATAATTTCACCTGTGTCTGCTTTCAAGGGACCCACATTTGACTTTGCTACTCTTTTTCCCTTAACATATCTAAAGAAGCTTTTACTGTCCTTCTTAATATTCCTGGCCCGCTTCCCTTCATACTTCATCTTTTCAGCCCGTATTGCCCGTTTTGTTTCCTTCTGTTGTCCTATGAAAGTTTCCCAATCCTCTGGCTTCCGGCTACTCTTTGCTGTGTTATACATCTTTTCTTTTAGTTTTATTCTATCCCTAACTTCTCTTGTCAGCCACGGTTGCCTCCTACTCCCCTTAGAATCTTACTTCCTTTTTGGAATGAAATGATCCTGCGTTTTCCGGATTATGCCCAGAAATTCCTGCCATTGCTGTTCCACCGTCTAGGATCCCTGCTAGGATCCCTTTCCAGTCTACCTTGGCCAGCTCCCCTCTCATGCCTTCATAGTCCCCTTTGTTCAACTGCATCACTGACACTTCCGATTTAACATTCTCCTTCTCAAATTGCAGATTAAAACTAATCATATTATGATCACTACCTCCAAGCGGTTCCTTTACCTCGAGTTCTCTTATCATATCTGGTTCATTGGACAACACTAAATCCAGAATTGCCTTTTCTCTGGTCGGCTCCATTACAAGCTGCTCTAAGAATCCATCTCGGAGGCATTCTACAAACTCTCTTTCTTGGGGTTCTGAGCCAACCTGATTTTCCCAGTCTACCTGCATATTGAAATCCCCCATCACCACAGTGGCATTACCTTTGTTACATGCCAGTTTTAACTCCTGCTGCAACTTACACCATACATCTGGGCTACTATTTGGGGGTCTGTAGATAACACCAATTAGTGTCTTCTTGCCTTTACAATTCCTCAACTCAATCCACAGTGACTCTACCTCGTCAGTCCCTATGTCTTCCCTCGCAAGGAACTGAATTCCATCCCTCACCAGCAGAGCTACCCCCCCCTCCTCTGCCCACCTGCCTGCCCTTTCTATAGGATGTATAACCCTGAATATTAAGTTCCTAGGCCCGATCCTCCTGCAGCCACATCTCGGTAACCCCCACAATGTCATATCTACCATCCTCTAACTGAGCCTCAAGCTAATCTACTTTACTTCTTATACTTCGCGCATTCATATACAATACTTTTAATTCCTTACGCATCTCACCTTTCACTTGGCCATACTCTCCTATCCCTTTGTGAGCTGCCTTTCCCGTTAATTCTGGGGTCATTAACCATCCCTTTACTCTCTTTCCCTTTAACTCCGTCCTCGACTATCCTATTTGACACCCCACCCCCCTTATTCAGTTTAAAACCACCCGTGTAGCAGTGGCAAACCTGCCTGCCAGAATGATGGTCTCCCACCTGTTAAGATGCAATCCGTCCCTTTTGTACAGTTCCTTCTTACTCCAAAACAGATCCCAGTGATCTAAGAATCTAAATCCCTGCCCCCTGCACCAGTTCCTCAGCCACGCATTCAGGTCCCATATCTCCCTGTTCCTGCTCTCGCCAGCACGAGGAACTGGAACAACCCTGGAGGTCCTGCTTTTCAGCATTTTTCCGAGCTCTCTAAAGTCACGCTGCAGAATTTTCATACCCTTCTTTCCGACATCGTTTGTGCTGACATGCACTACCACTTCCGGCTGTTCACCTTCGCCCTTGAGGATTTTCTGCACTCTGTCCGTGACATCCTGGATCCTGGCACCAGGAAGGCAGCACACCATCCTCGAATCCCGTCTGTTGCCGCAGAAACCCATGTCCGTACCTCTCACAGTGGAGTCTCCAACTACAATAGCGTTGCCTGACGTTGGCCTCTTTGGTTTTGGCTCAACAGCACTTTTTGCTTCGCAAGCCAGTCCGCCGCTCAGTGTGATAACGTCTTCTGTCCCGACAGCTTCTAAGTGGGTGAACCTGTTCACAAGGGGTACAACACCCGGGGACGTTTGCATTCCATGTTTTCCTCCCTTTCTCACCGTCACCCACCTTCTCTCGTCCAGTACCTTAGGTGCAACAATCGTACTGTAGGACTTGTCGAGGAACGACTCCGTTTCTCGGACGAACCTGAGGTCATCCATTTGCTTCTCCAGTTCCCCAACATGGTCCTTCAGGAGCTGTACCTGGATGCACTTCTCACATTTGTAGCAGCCAGAGGTACCAGCAGTGTCCTTGACCTCCCACAGGTTTCCTTACAGGTTGATCTGATGTAGCATTGTGATTTCAATGGAAGTCTCAAGAGTTTATGTTGCAGTTATTGGAGTCAATAATGTAACTAGAAAACCCATAGAAAATTGTCACTTTGCTAACTAGCATCAAAATGTTGTCCACCTGTTCCAACTGCGTTAGCTCCTGTGTTCTAATGCTAGACTCTATTTTGATTTAAGGCAATGCTTTCCATTGCACCAATGCTACGAGCTATGAACTAATAATATACACATTTTAATATACTGGTGTAAAAAAGACACCTGTATTTTGCGACCGGAAACTGAAGATCCTTGCATATAATGGGTCTGATCCCTGCTATTTATAGATATTGCGTAGTGTCAGGCCTCTTGAAATCCTTATATGAGCAAAATACAGGATAAGACAATAAAAAGTAAAACAAGCAGTGACAAGATGGAATCAGGAATTCTTCCTGAATCCTTGCACATTAAAAAACAAAATTCTGAGACTTTCCATTACTCCATGAATCCAAGAATCCATCATCTATTCCAATCAATGCTACATCTGGAGATATCTTTTAAAATGTATATTTATGGTAAACTATTTTGAGTGCTAAAGGAATTTATTCCAGGAAATATTTATTGCTTCACATAACAATGCTGAGCTTATTTGGTTGTATATTTGAACACCTGCATATCTCTGAATACATATTTAATGGAGGGTGAATTCTGACCTTGATTTTGCTTTTCCTATTATTTTTGTTATTTCTCACTATTATTACAGCCATCAAATCCCCCAAAATATTGCAATATTCAATGATATCTTATAATATACCAGATCAACAGCAAACAATATAGCTATTAAAAATTCTCAAATGTTCTGAATTTTGAAAAAAGGCAATCATAGAAACATAGAAAAATAGGTACAGGAGGAAGCCATTCGGCCCTTCGAGCCAGCACCGCCATTCAATATGATCGTGGCTGATCATCCAAAATAGTAAGATTAAACGAGAACTTACCAGTTTGAAGTTTGATCTGTATTTTATGAGGAGTTACGATGAGGGATTACGTGAAGAACCCGCTCAGTGCGCAGGCGCGGCATACTTCCAAGCAGCGGTGTGGAATCACAGATAGACACAGTTATTTTGAAGTAAACATAGTAAAGATAAGGAGACATCAATTTATTAGTTTGATCCATATAATGAGGGTGGGTGCGGAGGGCACGTAATCCCTCATCGTAACTCCTCATAAAATACAGATCAAACTTTAAACTGGTAAGTTCTCGTTTAATCTTACTATTTTACTTCGGAGTCACGTGAGTGACTACGTGAAGATTTCAAAGCTCTGTGATTTCAAACCGTGTAACAGTTTCATTTCACTCACTGCCGAAGTTCTTGAGGGAGGAAGTGTTATCGTAATGAACCAATGAGTCTATTTGTAGAAAAACACAATGGTATTTTTTAAACAATAACAACAAAGAATTAAGTTGCTCCCCTGGGCTTAAATTAAATATTTGCAGTTCGTAAATCTTTACTGCAAATAAACCAGGTTTTGCCAACGGCTTATTATAAAATTTCTGAACGGTCTTTTCCCTTCCCACCATCCTGCTGTAGCCAGGATGTGGTGTATAGGCATGTCCATTCTTTAGCCGTCGACATGGATGCTGCCCTGGTGGAATAAAATTTGTACATGTTAGTGTTTATCCCAGCAGTTTCTAGCACCTGCTTGAGCCATCTCGCAATGGTTTGGCTCGTACCCCACCATAAGGTTTTTGTGACTGACCCACAAGGCTTTTCATCTCCCTCGAATATTCTGGTTGTGTCTATGTAGGATAGTAGGTAGGTCATGGCACATAACCGTGGTTCTGGTGGGTAAGCCACGACTGGATTAGGTGTTCCTGGTCTGCTCTGTTTGACCAGTCGCTGGATAACGACAGATCTGGTCTGGAGCTGTGATCATGTTGTCCAGTCGCAATAGGTGTAGTGACTGGACCCTCTGAGCGGATACAAGTGCCATCAACCTAAGCGTCTTTAGTGTAGCTTGCTCGAGGCCGGGGGATCTGGCTGGTGGCCATTCCCTGAGATATGTCAGGACCACACTGATATCCCAAATATGGGTATACCTGGGCTTAGGGCTTGATATTGTAAATGCCCTTCATCAGTTTTACCACCAGTGGATGGGATCCCATCGCCTGTTGTCCTGCCGCTGGTTTGAGATAAGCAGAAAGAGCACTGCGCTGTGTTGATGGCACTGTAGCTGATCCCTACATCGTGGTGTAGATGGCCAGGAACTCCAGTATGTTGGTGGCTGTAGCTGTTGCGTATGTTGTCCATGTTTCCTGGCAGTACTTCTCCCTTTTTTGATGCTGGTTAAGTACTGCCTCTTGGTGGATGTTCGAAGGGATGCCAACATGGTGGTGATGGTTTGTTTGGACAATCCCAGTTCCAGGTAAGGTCTGTTCAAACTTGCAACCCAGACGTTTAATTTTCTCATGGCATGGGTGTTTAGCTTACCTGGTAGGTAAGTAGCTGATAGCCAAATATGTCTTTCGACATACCATTGCCAAATCATGTTGACCAATTTGTCGCATGATAATGATTTTATGCCACCCATATGGTTAATATAAGCCATCACCGTAGTATTTATCAATTTGTAACCGAACATGCAAGTGCTGCATATTAGATACATATGCTTTTAAACCATAAAAGGCGCCCAACATCTCTAGATAGTTAATGCCCAGTGTAAGTAGTAATGATGACTCTAGTTTAGTCCATCTACCACTTGTGCTGGATATGGAGTTAGTCGCTCCCCAGCCTTGAGCACTGGCATCTGTTTGAATAACTAAAGTAGGGTTAGTGATAAAGATAGGGCTGAAACTATGCCAAACGTTTTCTGCCCACCACTGTAGCTCTGATATTGCTTCAGTGGGTAAGTTCATGACACGATCATAGTGACCTGTATGTCGTTTTATTGCCCGTACCTTTGCTCTCTGTAAATTTTTTGATAGTGCAAAGGTCCGAATTGTGTAGCCGGAAATGCTGCTACCATTTCCCCAATTACTCTTGCTACTTGTCGAATAGTTGGTCGCTCGTTGACCATTAATTTGTTGCATGATTGTGCTAATTCAACCATTTTTGCCTTTGGCAAGGTAACAGTCATATGGACTGAGTTAATTGTGAAGCCCAGGTAGTCCATGATAGTGGATGGCTTCAACTTAGATTTATCTGGATGTAGGACGAACCCCAGAGTTTCGAGCTGTTTTGTAGCTGATACTGCTGCCACAGCCAATTCCATCGTTTTACCTACTATGAGAATATCCTCCAGATATGCCATGACAATATGTTTTTGTTTTCTTAGTATTGCCATGGCTGGGTTCAATATTTTGGTGAATAATCTTGGGCTGAAGTTCGCCCATAGGGCAATGCTTTGTACCATCCAGATAAATTTTAGGTATCTGCGATGATCCTTGTATATGGGTACTAGATAGTAAGCATCTTTAAGATAAATGCTTGCCATGAAGTGTCCTTTGGAATTCAGTTGTTTGGCAGTAACATATGTCTCCATTTTGAAATGTATATACTTAACAAATTTGTTTAGTGATGTTAAGTCAATGATGATGCGACAGACACCATCTTTTTTGGTTTTAGTGAATATATTCGATACAATTTCCAAAGGTTCATGTTTGGTCTTTTCGATGACCCCCTTTGTGATAAGTCTCACCAGTTCAGCTTGTCCCTCACGTTTCTCTTTGACGGAGGGAGAAATACCCTTTGGGGCCATTGTTGAACTGGCGGCGTTTTTTCTGACATGAATTGTATTTTATATCCTGTAATGTTGTTGAGTATATACTTGTCACTCGTGACCATACCCCATGCTTCTTTAAACAAGTGTAATCTCCCCCTTGTTAATAAAGCACCCTTATTCTCTATATGCTGGTAGCGACCAGACCCACCTACCTCCATGGTTATTGGCGATTCTGTTTCTTCATTTTCCTGAAGATTTTGTTCTGACGTGCTGGCGATGTTGGGGGGAGGCGCATTTTCCAGAGGGTCCGCTGCGGGCCCTGATCTGAAAGATCTTTGGGGATAATGTGCGGACCCCAAGCGTTCACCAGTCCCATATTGCGGACGTCGACTGGTGGATGCCGTGGGGTGCTGCCACTTGGGTATCGGAGGTCTTGGTTTGCTCGTCCCGGGGCCTGCCCTCATTAGGCCGAAGGTTTTTGATGCTTCCTGCATCTCCTTCAGTTTTTATTGAAATCTTTCCCAAATAGCAGCGCGTCCGTCTCCGCAGCTGGGGCTTTACAGAAGCCAGCAAATTTGGGATTGAGGGCAGGTCTTATGTTTCCCTCCGTAGATTGTTGATCTCAAATTGTGTGGTACACATTAATGCCAGCACATCCTGCTGGCAGGTATCCATCTCCGTGGTCTCCACGGAACGAGCAAAGGCTGTGATGGCTGACGTCAGGAGCCTTAGGATCCGCTGTAGCTTGAGTTCTTGGGTCTGGATGTGTGACCCACATGCCCCCAGATTTGGCTGTTGACACTTTTTACTTTGAGGGCCTCACCGTTTTCTGGTGCTGTGTTGTTTCAGCACCTCAGCGAGCACCTTTTCCAGTAATGGTTGATGCTGGCCGCCATTCTTGGTTCCAGCGGTGCTCCAGCCCGTGGGGTTGCTACAAGCGGTCCATCACACCCAACAGCTCTTCATGTTCCTGCACCCCTGGCATACTCCCGAATTCGTCCGCCTGCCCCTGTTCCAGACCAGCCCAGCCCTGGTCACCAATGCTAGCCTCCAGTAATGAGGGAGCAAAGGGCAGTGCATGAGGCACTGTGGAGGGGGTGCCTGACCTCCCTCCGCGAGAGCGCTCTTTCTGCGCATCTCGCTGGAGCTGCTCCAATTGCTGTTGGATGCAGCTCAGGCGGCTGTCTCTCCTCCATTTAGGTTGAGACATGTCCCCGTCCGACGAATCGGACGCCACCGGCCGGATGCCTGTTCGGATGGCTAGACATCCAGCCCGCAGTTCAGGCACTAGCGGGACTGGGCTCGGCGCGGTGATGGGGATAGCGGGGCGACCGGTATTTGTTCCTACCGCCTGTTGCTGCCCCCCTTGCAATGGAACGCTCCTCCGCTGGAGTCGAGCGGGGGACAGGTTCTTCTGGAGCTTTTGTGCCTTGTGTAGCGAGAGCGCCCCTCAAGCAGCGCGTCTCGCAGGCTCCTGCTCCGTGAGTCGCTCCAGCGGCTCAGGCGGCTCTCTCTCCCCCCGTGCGGGTGGAGAGACGTCCCGTCCGACATCGGGAAACACCTGCCGGATGCCTCTCGAGTGGCTATGCGTCCAGCCCGCTGCTTCAGGTACTAGCGGGCTGGCCTCGGCACGGTGTCGGGGAATTACGGAACACCGGGTCGCTCCTACCGCCGTTGCTGCCCCCCTCCCCGACGGGAAAACGGGGGACAGTTTTATCCAGAGCCTTTTTCTCTGCCTGTAAAACACAAGCAGAAAAAGGCTCACCTGTAAAGAAAACCCGACCTCAGGATACTCACCTGACGGTCCGGTTCATCCTGTAACGAGAGTGCCTAGCTCCCGTTGCAAGCCGCTGTTGCACTGCTGGCGTAATGCCGCGCCTGCGCACTAAGCGGGTTCTTCACGTAGTCACTCACGTGACTCCGAAGTAAAATCAGTACCCTGTACCTGCTTTTTCCCCATATCCCTTGATTCATTTAGCCCTAAGAGCTAAATCTAATTCTCTCTTGAAAACATCCAGTGAATTGGCCTCCACTGCCTTCTGTGGCAGAGAATTCCACACTCACAACTCTCTGTGTGAAAAAGTTTTTCCTCATCTCCGTTCTAAATGGCTTACCCCTTATTCTTAAACTGTGGCCCCTGGTTCTGGACTCCCCCAACATCGGGAACATGTTTCCTGCATCTAGCGTGTCCAATTCCTGAATAATTTTATATGTTTCTATAAGATTCCCTCTCATCCTTCTAAATTCCAGTGAATACAAGCCCAGTCAACCCATTCTTTCATCGTATGTCAGTCCCACCATCCCGGGAATTAACCTGCTAAACTCTCTCAATAGCAATAATGTTCTTCCTCAAATTAGGAGACCAAAATTGCGCACAATACTCCAGGTGCGTTGTTACCAGGGCCCTGTACAACTGCAGTAGGAATTCCTTGCTCCTAAAGCCAAATCCTTTTGCATGCCATTAGCTTTCTTCACTGCCTGCTGTACCTGCCTGCTTACTTTCAGTGACTGAAGTACAAGCACACCAAGGTCTCGTTACATCTCCCCTTTTCCTAATCTGACACCATTCAGATAATAATCTACCTTCTTGTTCTTGCCACCAAAGTGGATAACCTCACATTTATCCACAATATACTGCATCTGCCATGCATCTTCCCACTCACCCAACCTATCCAAGTCACCCTGCAGCCTCATAGCATCCTCATCGTGGCTCACACTGCCACCCAGCTTTGCGTCATCCGCAAACTTGGAGATGTTACACAGCTATAACATCTTTAACAAACAACTAAAGCTTACACTTAACAACTTCTTCTTTGACCTTCCACTTCCTCCAAATCCAAGATGTAGCTATGGGCACTCATATGGGCCCTAGGTATGTCCGCCTAGGTATGCCCGCCTCTTTGTAGGGTACATTGAACAATCGCAGTTCCAGGCATACACGTTGTATGTTTTATGTGTCATTCTTAATTGTTACAGTATGTCATGTTGTTACTTGCGAGCAGAGCACCAAGACAAATTCCTTGTATGCATGCGTACATACTTGGCCAATAAACTTGTTCATTCATTCAACTCTATCTCCGCTACATTGACATTGCATCGGTGTTAACTCCTGTAGCCATGCAGAACTCATGGACTTCATTAACTTCACTACTAATTTTCATACTGCACTCAAATTCACGGACCATCTCCGACATCTCCCTAATGTTTCTTGATCTCACCGTCTCCATCACAGGAGATAGACTATCGACTGACATCTATTATAAACCTACTGACTCCTACAGCTATCTTGACTTCTTCCCATGCTGCCTCCTGCAAAGACTATCACCTACTCCCAATTCCTCCATCTACGCCGCATCTGCGCCCAAGATGAGGTGTTCCGTAGCACGATATCTTCTTTAGGGAAATGGGGTTCCCCTCTTCCATCATAGATGAGGCCATCGCAAGGGTCTCCTCGATACCCTGCAGCTCCGTTCTTGCTCCCCCTCCCTCCCTGTCGCAACAAGGACAGAGTCCCCCTCATCCTCACCTTTCACCCTATCAACCGTCACATACATCAAATAATCCTCCGACATTTTCGTTACCTCCAAAGGGATCCCACCACCAGCCACACCTTCTCATCTCTACCCCTTTCCGCAGAGACCATTCCCTCCACTATTCCCTGTTTAACTCGTCCCTTCCTACCCAAACCACCCCCTCCCCAGGAACTTTCCCCTGCAGCCGCAGAAGATGTAACACCTGTTCCTATATCTCATCCCTCGACTCTGTCCAAGGACCCCAACAATATTTTCAGGTGAAGCAGAGGTTTACTTCACCTTCTCCAACCTCATCTACTGTATCCACTGTTCAAGGTGTGGACTCCTATATATCAGCGAGACCAAGCGCAGGCTCGACGATCGTTTTGCTGAACACCTCCACTCAGTCCGCCTAAACCTACATGATCTCCCAGTTGCTAAACTCTTTACCTCTCCCTCCCATTCCCACACTCACATTTTTGTCCTGAGCCTCCTCCACTGTCAGAGTGAGGCCCAGTGCAAATTGGAGGAACAGCAACTCATATTTTGCTTGGGCAGCTTACACCCGAGTGGTATGAGTTTAGACTTCTCGAACTTCGTAACCTTTGTTTTCCCTCACTCTCCATTCCTCCCCCTTCCTAGTTCTCCGACCAGTCCGACTGTCCCCTTGTTTCAACTTCATCTCTATGCCTTCTCCAAGCTAACTATGATCTATTCTACATTTTCCTTGATTCGCATCACTTTTGATGTCTCACTTATCTCTGCCTCTTATCTTACTTCCTTATCTCTGTCTCTCCCTCTCCCCTGAATCTCAGTCTGAATAAAGGTGTCGACCCAAAAAGTCACCCAGAGATGAAGTCTGTTCCGCTGTTCCTTGTGTATTCTTCGGTGTAAACTGCAGTTCCTTCCTACACACACTTTTATTATGTCTTGCATCCCCAATTGAAGTATTCGAAAGTGTTGCTACTTTCAATGGACGTTTAATTCACTAAATTTTCTTGCAATCCCAATATCACTGTTTATGTTGGCTGCGTTTGGTAATTGCCCTTGGTCTATCTGCCCTTATACAACTTCCTATTTCTTACTGAAACAGAAATGAGAAATGTTATTTTTGGAGCATGCAGAATGGGACTTAGTCTTTATAGAGTTAATGAGGAGAAAGACATTGCTGGCATAAAATAATAAATGTGAAAAATTGGGAAGATTTTAAGAATAAAATGCATGGTGACTAATTTGAGGTTAGTGGAGATTTTGACATCTGGACGTTGTTTGCTGGAACCACAATATGGACCAAAAGAGACAACATTTAATGTGCTCTGCCAAAGAATGCAAATAAAATCAAGGTATCAAGATTCGGTTAAAAATGTATTTGAAGGAATGAATTTTAACACAAGGAACTACAGATGCTGGTTTACTAAATAAGACACAATTTGCTGGAGTAATTCCGTGGGGTCAGGCAGCATCTATGGGGAATTTTTGGTGTGGTGTGGTGATGTTCAGCTATGGTGACGTTTTGGATCTGAAGAAGGGTCCCAACCCAAAATGACACCTTCCCATGTTCTCCAGAGATGTTGTCTGTTGCTCTAGCATATTGTCTTTTTCTGAAGGAATGTCTTGCTCGTTAATAAGAATGTAAGGTGTTCTAATAAGAACTTTGAGCAAGTGCAATAATAGCAGAGAGTAATGTTTTTGTCAGAACTGTAAGATAAAATACCAAGAGGAGATAAAATACCAAATTTGGTCTATTTCCTTCCTGAAATTGCACACTTGCAAGAGGGAGGATGAAGTTGGGATGTATTTTGATTTCAAAGATTAATCGGGTATGATAAGTAAATTAAGTTTTCATATTCAAAACATTGTAGAGGAGGGCTGGAGAGCAGTGTATGGAAGGAACTGTTCAATTAGATAATATTAAGCTCCCTGATATCAGCAGAGTAGCAAAACAATCTCGTCTCAGAGGTGCACAGCAAGACCAGAGCAGCGGATGTACAAATAACATGTCATGACTATGGATTAAGCCAAAATTTTCCAAGTGATGGATAACCATTTAATGGCTTCTGTTTAAATCACAATATACAGAACGCAGCTGTGATATCATCCTGTTCCTTTTATTATCCACAGATGCACCGCACATTCTGTAATAACTAACAATCCACAACAAATTGAAGAAATCTGACCTGCTAGAAACAATTGCAAGAGTAATTTCAGTGAAAGAATAATATAGCTCAAATTCATTCTGGCATCTTCTTTCCCTGTCAAAATCATTACCCTGGATTGTTGTTCCACCTGATCTACAATTTTGTTAAAAACCTTGATTTCTTATTTACAAACCATTTTAAATTGCGAAAGGCAGGACACTAAGAGCATCACTGGTAGTGTGGCTGTCCTTTGTAAAAATTCAAATGATAAATATTAAACAATCATTAATCTTACCTGGTTGAGTAAACAAAGTCGACTTTTAACCTTCCCTGTGCAGGTGTTGAGTCGATGTTTCTGCCCTAAGCATGAGTTAAATAATAATAGCTTATACTTTCCTTTGGTTAGGCCAGATTTAACTCTTCACAATGCAAGCTATTTGATCAGAAAATAGACTGAGGGAAATCACTCCGTTCCCACTCTTTCCATCCCTAGGATTTGAATGTATGTGTTCTTTAAATGAGAAGTGCTTTATAGTTGTAACCGGGTTTAAAAAAATGCCACAAATTTGGAATCTTGCTTAAGCCATGACTGATCAGTGAAATCTTATACCAGTGTGGCTGCCCCAGCCTTGGTCAATGAGATAGTCAAGAGTCAAGTCAAGTCAAGAGAGTTTATTGTTATGTGTCCCAGATAGGACAATGAAATTCTTGCTTGCTGCAGCACAACAGGATATTGTCGGCATAAATACAGATCAGGTCAGTGTGTCCATATACCATAGAATATATAAATACACACATAAATAAAGAGATAAAGTGCAATAGGCTGTTATAGTTCAGTTTGTTTGAAGTTGTGTTTAACAGTCTGATGGCTGTGGGGAAGTAGCTGTTCCTGAACCTGGATGTTGCAGATTTCATGTTGCACGTTGCCTTCTACCTGATGGCAGCGGAGAGATGAGTGTGTGGCCAGGATGGTGTGGATCCTTGATGATGCTGGCGGCCTTTTTGAGGCAGTGACTGGGATAGATCCCCTCGATGGTAGGGAGGTCAGAGCCGATGATGGACTGGGCAGTGTTTACAACTTTTTGAAGCTTTTCCGCTCCTGGACGCTCAGGTTGCCGTACCAAGCCACGATGCAACCGGTCTGCATGCTCTCTACCGTGCACCTGTAGAAGTTCGAGAGAGTCCTTGACATACCGGCTCTCCAAAGTCTACTCAGGAACAAGAGGCGCTGATGTGCTTTCTTTATGATTGCATCAGTGTTCTGGGGCCAGGAGAGATCTTCAGAAATATGCACGCCCAGGAATTTGAAGTTCTTGACTCTTTCCATCATTGACCCGTTGATATTAACGGGACTGTGGGTCCCCATCCTACCCTTTCCGAAGTCCACAATCAGTTCCTTGGTTTTGCTGGTGTTGAGAGCCAGGTTATTGCGCTGGCACCATTTGGTCAATCGGTCGATCTCACTTCTATACTCTGACTCGTCCCCATCAGTGATACATCCCACAACAGTGGTGTCGTCGGCGAACTTGATGATGGAGTTCGCACTGTGACTGGCTACGCAGTCATGAGTATAGAGTGAGTACAGCAGGGGGGCTGAGCACGCAGCCTTGCGGTGCTCCCGTGCTGATTGTTATCGAGGATGACACATTTCCACCAATATGGTAGTCTGTGAATGAGGAATTCAAGGATCCAATTGCAGAGGGATGCGCAGAGACCCAGATCTGAGAGCTTGGTAACCAGTTTGGAGGGGATGATGGTATTATTGGAGGAGGAGCCATCTTGGGGAACGGCTGCTAGCCAGCAGCCGTCCGTTTTAATTCGCTTGTTTTAAAGTTTTTAGTGAGCTGTTTTTTGTCCGAAGGGGATATGGACTTTTTAATGTGGGGGGGTAGGGGTTAATTTTACTTCTAGGTCCCTACCTGGTCGGTGAGGCAGCTTTTTCTCCGGGCTGCCCGTCGACCCGTCCTCGTGGCCTACCAGCGGGCTTGGAGCGCCGTTTCCTGGCGGGGACCGCCCAGCACCTCGGCCTCGGTGGCGGCACAGCGTTGGAGCGCTATCGCGGAGCGGAGCGGGCGATGCCTTGCCTGGGTCGCCGCGCTGGATCGACGCGTTGGAGCTCTGGTGAGCTGAGACCGCCGTGTTCAACACCTCCGGGCTGCGGGTCTGCGGAGCGGAGTGGGCGGCGCCCTTTTCAACATCGGGAGCCTGGGAGCTCCAAACCGGCGCGGCCTTGTCGGCTTCGGAAGCCGCGGTCTCCAGCTAGATAGCGGCCGTTCCAGGTGGCCCAGCCGCTGAGAGGACTCTCCCGACGCCAGGGCAAGACCACCCGGTGAGAATGGCCAGGAACATCGGGCCTCCGTAGAGGCAATTGCGGTGGCATCAATAGGCCTGACTTTGGGGTGAACTTGGGATAGGGACTGGACATTGTGCCTTCCCCCACAGTGGTGTCCATTGTGGGGGGATGATTTTTTGTCTGTAAGGTAATCCTGTTAGTCTTTGTCCAAGATGGCTGCCGTGAAGGGAGAGTGGACGCTGGCGCGCTTTAGCTGCCGCTGCTCTCTCTTCACATTGTGTTTTTGATTTTTGTTTTTGGACTGAATTCTGTTTTTAATTTGTGTTTCTGTGATGTCTTTATTATTTATTTTATTCTGATTATATGTTTATATTTCCTGTTAACCTATGTAAGGTGTCCTTGAGATGTCTGAAAGGCGCCCAATAAATAAAATTTATTATTATTATTATTATTAAATGCCGAACTATAGTCAATAAATAACAGCCTGACATGAGTTTTTGTTGTCCAAGTGGTCCAGTGCGGAGTGGAGAGCCAGAGAGATCACATCCACCATTGATCTGTTGTGGCGGTAAGCGAACAGCAGTGGGTCCAGGTTTTTGTTGAGGTATGAGTTGATTTGCACCATGATCAGCCTCTCAAAGCACTTCATCACCACAGACGTTAGTGCCACTGGTCGATAGTTATTGAGGCATGTCACCTTGCTCTTCTTGGGCACTGGTATTATTGATGCCCTTTTAAAGCAGGTGGGAACCTCAGACCTCAGAATTGAGAGGTTGAAATTGTCCGTAAAAACTTCCAGATAGCAAGAAAGAGATATCCTCTTCCTAAGTGGGGCCAGGATGCCCTCAAGGCAAATAGTTAAATAGCAGTGAGAAATGGATGTAAATGCTAGGAGTCAAGCCCCGAGGACAGAAAAGCATTGTAACAGGTTTCATAACTTCACACTGATAGTCAAACTGAGTAAATCTAATACAGGATCGTAGCTCCCACTGTTGGCCATTCACTCTGACACAGTCAGTCTGGGACTGAACATTTCTTATGTCCAATCTCACTATTCCACACTATCATTAACTCAGTCATTACACACACGGGCGGCACGGTGGCGCAGCGGTAGAGTTGCTGCTTTACAGCGCTTGCAGCGCCAGAGACCCGGAATTAATCCCGACTATGGGTGCTGTCTGTACGGAATTTGTACCTTCTCCCTGTGACTGGCGTGGGTTTTCTCCGAGATCTTCAGTTCCCTCCCACATTCTAAAGACGTACAGGTTTGTAGGATAATTGGCTTGGCACAAGTATAAATTGTCCCTAGTGTGTGTAGGATAGTGCTATTGTTTGGGGATCGCTCGTCAGTGCGGACTCGGTGAGCCGAAATGGCCTGTTTCCACGCTGTATCTCTAAACAAAACTAAACTAAACTAAACATGCACACATGCTCACACACACACGTACATATACAGATTCATTAACATACTTTCACTGAAGAAAGACAGTGACAATGGCTTCAGCAGACCAGTTTGGAGGTTGGGGAAGGGAGGCTAGCAAGGTGAATAGTGAATAGTCAGACCCAGTGGTTCTCTGCATTGGAGGTGAGTGCTGTTCTTTCTTGGAATGATTTTGTCAGAATTAGGACCAAGACTATTGAAGCTGATGCAACTAACACCTCATGTACAATCCTGCTTATTTTCCACCACATGAGTGCCTCCAATGTTCTTGTACCAACATACATCTCCCATGTATGTTGGCCTCGTTTCACTGATATCAAAGGTACTCTGCCATTGTACTCTAGTGGCCAAGTGTAAACTTGTTGTAAATCCCCAGCTGGGGAACCTGCACAGTGAATCTGTGCAAAACCAGTATGGGAATAGCGTCCATTTCATGGTTAGAAAGGAGAGGATAAGGAAGAAATGGTTTAGATTTTTCTGAATTAATTGTATTTAATTGTTTAAAGTGTTTTTACTATATTTTGTATATCTAATACTTTTTTTAATTGCTTCATTTATTTGTAAACGGTTTTGAATATTTTTGGCAAAGTTTTCATGGATGGTCCTTGTTTTGGACTGACCATGTAATAGAATCATGCAAAGCTCTTCATATACCAGGTCTTTCCACTTTGAACAAGGACAATTGCAGGTTGACTGGCAGATGTGGAAAAGGTAAGAACAAACTCAAGAGGTAGATCAAGTTCTGGCCTGGTGTTACAGTTCAATTAAGTTTCATATAGAGTTGAAAAGAGTTAGCTTGTTTTAAGTGCAATAAAAAGAAAATAGGAAAAAAGAAAGAAAATTCCATAGTAAGGTAGTCAGAGTAGAGAAAATTTGTAAGAGACAAAATTGATGGCAGTTTATCTGAGTGAAGTCTGATTTTGTAGTAAGGTGGACAATAAATTGAAATAAATAAGCATGACTTAAAGAGGATTTATCCTGGCAGGCAGGATGCATAGTTGTGAAGTGACGCATTCCCTCCACAGCCTATGCAAGGCTTCAGTGTATTCCCAATGCATGACTACCTAGTTCTTAATACCTTCCTGAACATTCTTTCTCCATTTTGAGCCAAGGATTCCAGGAGTCACTGGAGATGTTCCATTCCTTAAGGAGACCTCATTCTTGAATCATTTTGCTTATCTACCTAATAATCTTCATTTCTTTATCTACTTCAGTTAACTGCCATTAAAACTTTACTCTGAAGATGAGTTTAGTAGTGTTTAGTTTATTTGTCACGTTTAGTTTATTGTCACAACCAGAGAGCAGTTCTGAACTACTATCTCTTTGGTGACCCTTGGACTATCCTTGATCACACTTTGCTGGCTTTACCTTGCACTAACCGTTAATCCCTTATCGTGTATCTATACACTGTAAATAGCTCGATTGTAATCATGTATTGTCTTACTGCTGACTGTATAGCATGCGACAAAAGGTTTTCACTGTACCTCGGCACTAAACTAAACTCAACAAAAGTGTACCGAGGCACTGTGAAAAGTCACTTTTTGATTGAGAGCTGAGAGGGTTGTACCCTTATTACACAAAAGCTGTGCATCTGAAAAGTTGCTCATTATTATTAGTCTGTTCTTCCTTGTGATTGCTCGAAGACTGATGTTTGTGCTGCTTGTTATTTAACAGTTCAGTTAATACTCAATGTTTGCAATAGTTTTTTTCCCCTGGGCCAGATTGGAGCCAAATAAAAGTGAAATTATGAGTTAAGCTCCAGACAGGGTGTAAAGCATGGCCTTGAAATTCTCCAGACACACCACAGTTCCAAACCACTATCTCTCATTATTAAATTTCAGCAAGGAGAGAGACCAATAAAATTCACCTTGCCTAAGGAACAAAGTGTTTGTTTATATTTTCCATGCTACTCCATAACTGAGGAATATAACATCTGTTATAGGCACTTGCAGTCATTAATGCTCTTTTTAATATTATCTCTGTATAATGGGGTTTCTTTTCTAAATAAAAGTTGATCCTGTTATTTGACGTAGATGTGACAAGTCCTTGATATTAACCCTTGTTGCCTTGTATGATATTAGCAAATATTTTATTTGCTCATTTAAAGCAGTGCTCTTTTAATATTTTTAATGCTAGCTCGGATATTGAGGGGCTAGAATAAATGAAATTAAGAAATCTCTCTTTTGCCTTCAGTAAAAATTAAAAATGAGAATGGTATTACAGTAAACCCTCGTTATAACGGATCATGGGGTGGGGGGTGGTCTTTGTTATTGCTGATTGGCCACTATAACCGGGTTATGTACTATTGTATGTAGTTGAAACAAAGAACTGCAGATGATGGTTAATGCACAGAAGGACACAATGTGCTGGAGTAACTCAGCAGGTCAAACAGCATCTCCGGAGAACCCGGGTCAGGACGTCAGGACTCTTCTTCAGATTGATTCAGTCTGCTGAGTTATTTTTATCATTTCACCTTTAAACTAGTTGCTGATGCCACTGGTCTGCACCAGTGAGCCCCTCTTCACCAGCTACCGCACAGTCCGGATGTCGTGTTTGCGACTCACGTTGTAGCCCCTGTGAACAGCTCTTTCTTCAGGTCGCTGCCAACGACAAGATGCACCCGATCACCATGGGTCTCCCTCCCCTCCAACCGGCTGCCGCATCTTCCTGTTGGATGTCGCCTTGTGCACTACTCCAACTTCTCCCCCGCAGTCGCTGTCCTCTTCCAAGGTGGAGTTGCTGCGACTCTGGGGGTGAAGGAGGACGAGATTGCGGTGAAGGCCCAGTGGATAGAGCAACGGAGAAGAAGGAAGCAGCAGTGCAGCGGGGGTAGACAACGCAATGGCCAACAGGTAGAAGCGGCAGCTGGTCAGAAGGGAGGGAGTCCCATGGTGACTGTCGAAAGTGCTGTCTCCAGGGGCTCCAATGTGAGCCACAACAAACACCCACGTTAACCGGACCTTGTGGTGGTTGAAGAAGGGCTCACTGGTGCACCTATTGAGCCAGGGTTGGCGATGGAAGCCGGGGCTGTAAGCGGGTGGGGAGGTGGCACGAGCCGGGAGAGTGTGGGCAAGTTCCTCTGCTCTAACCCAAACCCATTATAATGGGGTCTGTTAAAACATGGGTCCACTGTATTTAATTACCAAGTCTTTGGGTGGTTTTATTTGGGGAATAGAGCTCCACATCACTCCTTCCACCATCATATTATGCATGGGTGTCATGATGGTATTAGAATAATAAATAATGAACTTGCAAAACAAATGAAAAAGCTGGCAATTACTTTTAGGAAAATATTGCCCTTTTTAAAATTATGGATACATAAGTGAAGCACAGTTAGAGCTTAGCACAATATTTCCACTATTGTCCATCAAATAGTAGTGAAGAAGAGTTCTTTGAACATTGTTGCAACTTATTAATGGCCGAATACTACAGAGGACAGTCTGGAATGGGGAGGCTGCCTTGTACGTTGAGGCAGAAGATTGAAGATTGAATGTGGGAGGGTAGATATTGAGCTGCATTTTGGGGAAATGAAAGAGTAGTCGGTCTGTAGAAAGCTCTAAGCATTACCTACTTTCTAAAACAACAAAAATCAATTTTTGTGATGCATAAGCAGTCTTTTAATTAATATTTTAAAAATTGGTAATTTAGATGGAACTTGGGCTAAAAATACCTTATTTTGTCTTTTGCACTTAAATATTCATGTAATCATGACTTTAATGCTCCAAAATAACTGAATAAATGCAGTATAATTCACATTCCTTAATATGCTATGAGCATCTAATTATTTGTTTTTTCATTACACCTGCTGACCTCTCCAATTTTTATGGTTATTGGTCAGATTTTCTGGGTTATGACCACCCCCACCACTGTTTGGGCAAAAAAAACTTGCCCCACACGTCTCCTTTAACCTTTAGCCAGGACAGGAAGGCTCTGCAGGAACGGAAGGGACGTCACGACCGTGGTGCCACAGGTGCTGTCGCCGAGGGAGGACGGACGGAGCCGCGGCTCGAGAGACTCGAGAGACTAACAGAGACTAACAGAGGCAAAGAGGTTTGCCACGCACTGCAAGGGAGCAGTGGACCAGACAGGAAGAGCGGAAGGAATTACCACTAGACAGCCAAACCAGTAGGTAATTTACGGCTGGGGTGAGTACTTTCCCATTTATAGGAGGTAGGATTATATAAATAAGGGGTGTATCAATACAGTAGGGGATTCTTAAATAGGACCAGTTAATTACTTATATAAGATGGGCGGTCAGGAGATGTGCCAATACTGCGAGATGTGGGAATTTGTCGACACCATTGATGTAGATGATCCCTACAGCTGCAGTAAGTGTTTGAGGCTAGAGGAACTCCAGCTCCGCATTGATGAGCTGGAGACCCAACTTCATACGCTGCGGTACATCAGGGAGGGGGAGTATTACCTGGATGTTTTGTGCCAGTGGATGGTCACACCGACCAGTTTAACTAATTCAGTAGGCAGTGAGCAAGGAAAGGAAGGTGTGGCCATAAGCGAGGCAGGTAGGGGGAACCAGGAGGAGATGCGGCAGGAGCCACAGCCCTTGTCCCTGACGAGCATGACCGAGGCTCTTACTCAATGTAAGGACGGGATCAGGGGCTGTGGGAGGGATGAGCAACCTGGCTGCAGCACCGTGGATCAGGAGGCCATTCAAGAGGGGGGAGTTAGAAGAAATGCCGTAGTGATAGGGGATAGTATTATTCGGGGGGTAGATAAGGTTCTCTGCGGCCAGCAGAACATGTCCCGAAGGCTGTGTTGCCTACCCGGTGCTAGGGTTAAGGATATCTCTGCGATGCTGGAGAGAAATTTGCAGTGGGAGGGGGAGGATCCAGTGGTCGTGGTCCATGTGGGGACCAATGACATAGGAAGGACGAGGAAGGAGGATCTGCTGAAGGAGTTTGAGCAGTTAGGGAATAAATTAAAAAGCAGAACCTCGAGGGTACTGATCTCCGGATTGCTACCTGAGCCACGGGCCAAATCGGCGAGGGTACGTAAAATTAAAAAGCTAAATGCGTGGCTCAAAGACTGGTGTGGGAATAATGGGTTTGGTTTCTTGGGCCACTGGCACCAGTACTGGGACAGGGGGGATCTGTTCTGTAAGGACGGACTTCACCTGAACGGTGCTGGGACTGGGGTCCTGGCAAATCATATAACTAGGGCAGTAGAGAGGTCTTTAAACTAAGTAGCGGGGGGGAGGTATCAAGGGGGGTAATAACGGCAGGGGTAGAGGAAATAGAGCAGGGTATCAGTGGGGAAGCGGAAAGTCAAAATGTGACAGGAGACAGAATGTGTGAAGATAAAGCTCTAGATGTAAAAGGGGCAAAAACGGAAAGGAAGGGTAGTAAAAATCATCTGAAAGTGCTTTATCGAAATGCACGGAGTATTCGTAATAAGATAAATGAATTAACGGTGCAATTAAGTATATATAGTTATGATATCGTGGCCATTACGGAGACATGGCTGCAAGGGGATCAGGACTGGGAGTTAAATATAGAGGGGTACTCGACAATTAGGAAAGATAGACAGGAAAGAAAGGGAGGAGGGGTGGCCCTTTTAATAAGGGAGGGAATAACGGCAATAGAGAGGAAGGATATTGCGTTGAAGGATCAGGATAGTGAAACAGCTTGGGTACAGATAGAGAATAATAAGGGGAAAAAAAACACTAGTGGGTGTAATTTATAGACCTCCAAATAGCTGTGACGCTGTTAGTCAGAACATAAATCTGCAAATAGTTGACGCATGTAAAAAGGGAACTGCTGTAATCATGGGGGACTTCAATTTTCATATTAATTGGGCAAACCAAACTGGGCAGGGTAGACTAGAGGAAGAGTTTATAGAATGTATTAGAGACGGGTTCCTAGAACAGTATGTCACAGAACCGACAAGGGGGGAGGCAATCTTGGATCTGGTCCTGTGTAATGAAGCAGGATTAATTAAAAATGTCATAGTTAGGGACTCGTTGGGAACAAGTGACCACAATATGGTCGAATTCCATATTCAAATAGAAGGGGAGCAGGTTGAAACTCAGGCTAGGGTGCTTAGTCTAAATAAGGGGGATTATGAAGGTATGAGGACTGAGCTGATCAAAGTTGACTGGGATAGCAGACTCAAGAATAAGACGGTACATGAGCAGTGGTGTACGTTTAAGGGTATACTGTATAACCTTCAAGAAAAATTTATTCCTATGAAGAAAAAAAGGGGTAAGGGTAAGAACAGTCAGCCATGGCTCAGTAAAACTATAAAGGATAGTATTCGGCTGAAGGCAAGGGCATATAAGGTAGCCAGAGATAGTGGGAGGGTAGAGGATTGGGAAGCATTTAAAGGTCAGCAAAAAATAACTAAGAGATTAATTAAGACGGGGAAAATAGACTATGAAAGGAATTTAGCGAACAACATAAAAACTAATAGTAAGAGTTTTTATAGCTATATAAAAAGAAAAAGGGTGGCTAAGGTGAACGTTGGTCCATTGGAGGGTGAGACTGGAGAGTTGTTGGTGGGGAACATGGAAATGGCAAAGGCATTAAACGAGTATTTTGTATCAGTCTTCACCATAGAAGACACAAAATATATTCCAACGCTGGATAAACAGGGGGCGGTAGGAATGGAGGAGCTAAATACTATTAAGATCACCAAGGAGGTGGTATTAGGGAAATTAATGAGACTGAAGGAGGATAAATCCCCTGGGCCTGATGGATTACATCCAAGGGTCTTGAGGGAGATAGCGGTGGGGATTGTGGATGCATTGGTGATAATTTTCCAAAACTCCCTGGAGGCAGGAACGGTCCCAGTGGATTGGAAAATGGCCAATGTAACACCTATATTTAAAAAAGGAAGTAAACAGAAGGCGGGTAACTATAGACCGGTTAGTCTAACATCGGTGGTGGGTAAAATGTTAGAGACAATTATTAAAGAAACACTAACGGGGCACTTGGATAAACATGACTTCATCGGACAGAACCAGCATGGTTTTGTGAAGGGGAAGTCCTGTTTAACGAATCTGCTCGAATTCTTTGAGGAAGTAACAACCCGGGTGGATAAAGGGGAACCGGTGGATGTGGTATACTTGGACTTCCAAAAGGCTTTTGACAAGGTGCCACATAAGAGACTATTGCTAAAAATAAAAAATTATGGGATTGGGGGTAATATATTAGCATGGGTAGAGGATTGGCTAACAAATAGGAAGCAGAGAGTGGGGATAAATGGTTCATACTCGGGATGGCAACTGGTAACTAGCGGGGTTCCGCAAGGGTCGGTGCTGGGACCCCAGTTGTTCACAATTTATATAAATGATTTGGAGGAGGGAACCAAGTGTAATATATCAAAATTTGCGGACGATACAAAAATGGGAGGAAAAGTAGGGGATGAGGAGGATAGGAAGAGTCTGCAAAAGGATATAGATAAGCTAGGTGAGTGGGCAACAACTTGGCAGATGAAATTTAATACTAATAAATGTGAAGTCATTCACTTTGGGAAAAAAAATGATAGGGCAAGTTATTTTCTAAATGAGGAGGAGCTGCGTTGTAATGCAACGCAAAGGGATCTAGGGGTATTAGTACATGAATCACTAAAAGTTAGTATGCAGGTGCAGCAAGCAATCAGGAAGGCCAATGGAGTTTTGGCCTTTATTGCTAGGGGGATTGAGTATAAAAACACGGAGGTCTTGCTGCAGCTGTACACAGTATTAGTGAGACCACATTTGGAATACTGTGTACAGTTCTGGGGTCCATACTTAAGAAAGGATGTACTAGCCCTGGAGGCAGTGCAGCGAAGGTTTACAAGATTAATTCCTGCAATGAGGGGATTGACATATGAGGAAAGGTTAAGTAGGCTGGAACTCTACTCTTTGGAGTTTAGAAGAATGAGAGGCGATCTCATTGAAACATATAAGATCGTGAGGGGCCTTGATCGGGTGGATGCACCGAGGATGTTCCCAATGATCGGGGAAACTAGAACTAGGGGACATAGTTGCAGAATAAGGGGGGGCTCTTTTAAAACTGAGATGAGGAAGAACTTCTTCACCCAGAGGGTGGTTAATTTATGGAATTCACTGCCCCAGGGAGCAGTGGAAGCAGAAACTTTAAATATATTTAAGACTAAAATAGATGGTTTTTTAGCTGCCAAGGGGATAAGGGGCTACGGGGAGAGGGCAGGGATATGGACCTAGGTATGGTTAGTATAGTAAGACCTGAGTGATCTCCTGGACAAGTGTCGATCGCCTGGATTGGGGTCGGAGAGGAATTTCCCGGATTTTTTTCCCGAATTGGACCTGGGTTTTTATCCGGTTTTTTGCCTCCCCCAGGAGATCACGAGGTTCTTGGGGTGGAGAGGGGTGATAGCGGTATAAAGGGGAGGGTAGTGTCTTGTGTTCTGTGTCTTGTGTCTACTGTTTGTGGGTAAGTGTGTCTGTTTAGTGTTCAGCCATGAGCGAGTGGCGGTGCGGGCTCGACGGACCTGGTGGTCTACTCTCGCACCTACTTTCTATTACATAAAGTTCAAATTCATGCCTTCTTTTCTCGTCCCTATTCAGTTCTTTATATCTTTTGCTGAATACCTGCCGCAACACAATTTTCTGCTTACTGGTTTTGTTAACAGAGCAGCAGTGTGATAAATACCACTGTTCCTTGCCCAGAATGTAATCATTATTATATACAGTGTTGTATGAATTTGTAACGGGTGTGGATTGAAAGAAGCTGCCATTTACCACACTTTCTCCACCGGCTCCTCCAAATTACAGGTCATTAATCAAAATGCCTCGCTGTTCCTTGCCATTTTGCTGTCCGTTTCTTAAGCTGTTTACATTTGTTTTGTGTCTGGACCTAGATAGGAATGAAAAAAGAAGGAAATGTATAAATCCACTTACACTGAGTTTTCTATAATAACGTGGACATTTCTAATTTTAGTACCGTGGCAATTTTCCACCCTGATGACATTGTGAACTTTCCAAGTGATGCTGATAAAGCAAAAATATCTGTCAGAAAAGTTAAATAATGGGAATGAAATGGGTGCCAAATATCTATGTCTGAGTGGGTTTACTTACTTTATCTAAAAGATGTCGAAGAAAGCACTAAGAACTAATTGTCCAAATGGTTTGCTGCTCCTGATTAGCAGGCAATTTCCTGCACCAAAGTAAATCTCAGCTAGCCACTAAAGCACATTTTTTTTTAAATTCCTATACAGGATGTTGGGTTGGCTGGCAAGGCTATCATTTATTGCATCCTTAAATGGCCCTTGCCGATGTTATTCAGAGGGCAGTGAAGAGTTTACCACTTTGGTATGGGGGTGGAGTCACATATGGACTAGACTGGATAAACATGAAAACAATCATCAATACGATGATCATGAAGCAATTTTTGGAAGAAAACAGTAATTTAATTGCAGCTGTTATTGACACTAACTTGTATTTCAGTATTTATCCCAAATACTAATCCTGCATTGTGTGCACTTAGAAACATAGAAAATAGGTGCAGGAGGAGGCCATCCAGCCCTTCGAGCCAGCACCACCATTCATTGTGATCATGGCTGATCGTCCCCAATCAATAACCCGTGCCTGCCTTCTCCCCATATCCCTTGATTCCACTTGCCCCTAAAGCTCTATCTAACTCTCTCTTAAATCCATCCAGTGATTTGGCCCCCACTGCCCTCTGTGGCAGGGAATTCGACAAATTCACAACTCTCTGGGTGAAAACGTTTTTTCTCACCTCAGTCTTAAATGGCCTCCCCTTTATTCTATAAGACTGTGGCCCCTGGTTCTGGACTCGCCCAACATTGGGAACATTTTTCCTGCATCTAGCTTGTCCAGTCCTTTTATAATTTTATATGGTTCTATAAGATAACCCCTCATCCTCCTAAACTCCAGTGAATACAAGCCTAGTCTTTTCAATCTTTCCTCATATGACACTTCAACATTTGTTGATAGAGATGGGCCAGGGAATGATCTTATGTACCACAATCCTTGTCATCCAATGGTACACTTCCAATGCAAGGAATGTCATTGCAATGATTATACATCCATATTTTCTGGTAGACACAAGAGACAGCAAATGTTGGAATCTGGAATGACAAACAATCTGCTGGAGAAAGTCAGGGGGGCGAGCGGCATCTGTGGATGGATGAGAATCATCTACGTTTCAGGTTGGAACCCTGCATCAGGACTAAGGGTGGAGTGAGAAGATATCCAATGTAAAGAGACAGAGGGATTAGTGAGGCAGGGTCCAGTGGGCAAGGAATGGTGAAGGATGGCAAACAGATGCAGCCAGGTAGGGGAATGCTAGGGTGGAGTTTGGAAACAGAAGCAGATGGAGAGATGGAGACAGGCAAAGGTAGAAGAAAAGAAGAAAAAATAAAATAGCCTTTGGATTCCTGCTTATCTTTTCCTTTACATAGCCTTTATGATCATGTGTTCACCCTCCAGCAACTATCTACCCTTCACCCTCCACATACACATCGCTGCTCCATTTGTTCATTTGTTTCATTTTCTCGTCTTAGTCTGTCTGTCCCCATCCATTATCCATCTGCCTCTGACTCTCAACATCCCAATGTCCCCATCCCTGACCTACAGTAGTTCCATTTGCCTGACATCCTTGGCCCACCCATCACCTACCAGCCCCCGTCTCATCCCTCCCACTCTCCTCTTTATACCGGCTTTCTTCCTTCTCCACTCTCAGGGCTTGGACCCCGAAACGACCATAATTCATTACCACCCATAGATGCCGCACGACCCACTGCGTTCCTCCAGTAGATTGTTTCTCTTCATGGTTTCTGGTATGTTGGAACTGAGCATAGTGGTAACTGTATGTTTTTCGAGATACAGCACAGAAACAGGCCATTTGGCCCATTGAGCCTGCACTGACCAATGATATCCGCACACTAGCACTATCCTACACACTAGGGGGAATTTTACAATTTTACTGATATCAATTAACCCACAAACCTGTACATCTTTGGAGTGTGGGAGGAGACCAGGACACCCAAAGAAAAAACACATGGTCACAGGGAGAAAACACAAACTCTGTACGGACAGCACTTGTAGTCAGGATCAAAGCCGAGCCTCTGCCGCTGTAAGACAGCAACTCCAGCGCTGTGCTACCGTGCCGCCCGAAATCAATGTCTTCAATGATTTGTTCAGATTTATCTTTACACCTCAATAACATATGAAATTTTCCACGCCTGTCGGGCTGTTAGGGACTGGAAGTTGAAAAGATTCAAATGACCAACTCACTATTCACAATTTGCAGATCCCCTGCAGCTGAGACTCCCTGGGGCTTGTTTTTTTTTAGATCCCTCTCTTTCTGTTTTCATCCACTCCTGACTTACCTGAACTCCAATTCCCCTGGTTTGGTATGGAGGCTTTTACATTATATGCCTCACTCCTCACCCATGACTGCACAACAGTTCTAACCCACCTCAGTGGGCAATTATGGGCTCCAACCTTCTTTGGTCATCTGTTGCCAGACCTGATTTGTTCTGGCATTTTAACATCTCGGATGACATGTTCAGAACACAGTGCATAGATGTAGTCATGAAGAAGGCCACCAGTACCCCTTCCTTCTTATAATACTCTAGCAAACATCTACTGGTATGCTGTGGGAAGTATTCTGACTGGTTTCATCAGGGCCTGATACAGTAATCTAAGGCAAGAAACTGCAGAGTGGTGGATTCAACCCAGTTCATCATGGGAACAGCCCTCCACACCATCCAAAGCATCTAAATGAGGCACCATTTAGATCAAAGCATTTACTGTTAGGCATGAGGTACAGAACGCTGAAGTCCCACACCACCAGGTTCAGGGACAGCTACTTTCCTACAACAATTAGGTTAATGAAGCAACCCACAAAATCCTAATCCTACCTCAGCAACAGATCACCACGGGCATGTTTGCATTTTATAATTGTATTGTGCAGTAATATCTTTGGGATTTTTAGCATTAACTTTTTCTTTTTACCTTCTTGCAGAATGTATGTGTAATTTATCTATAAATTATGTATAATTCATGTTAAAATTGTGTTTCTATGTGTTGTCTATGTGCCGATGATGCTATTGTAAGCATGATTTCCACTGTACCTGTACCTCATCATGCTTGTGCATATGACAAAAAATGACACAACTTGCCCAGAAAGTGAACAATCGAGGTTTTATTCCTTCATATTGCTTTGAGATTTAAAACTATTGAATTTTTTTTTCAAAAATATATTGACCTATTAAATAATTATCACAATTTCTGTTGTTATTTTACATGTTTCATAATGTTTTTCTTCCTATCTATTCCTTATCTTTCTCTTAATCGAATCTAATTCCTCTTTCTGCATCAAATGTTACAGTCTAATTCACCGCATTTCTCAATCCATGCCTCTTCATTTCTTAGGTTTTTAATTTACTTGGTTAGTTTAGAAATTGTCAGATATTTCATCAGCTTTCAGTTGCTTTCATTGTTGCACTAGCCGTGTGCACAACCCAAAATATTGTAATTGAAATATTTAATGAATTTTCCTGTTTGAATCCAGCTTATATTGAATGCTGTGAGATGTTCTACATCTGTATAAGCCAAGATAATATAAATAAACAGTTCCTGCTTAATTTCAAGATCGTTTTAGCAACCGAACATTAATATCAAGTACTAGTCTGGTCAGTAATGTTTTTATCTTTGCACAATGTAATAAATATATTGGTTTAAACAAAATAATGTGAAGCAGTAAACTATTGTGTGGCTTTGCTACATACGTTAGATGTTTTACATCTAACTACTTAATATAATATTCCTTACTGAAAATAGGTTTAGAAAAGCAAATTTTTCCCTTCAGACATTTTATTGCCAACTTTATCATTATGACGAGAGACAGGTAGCATATGGCTAGTTTGGGTGCCAAAACTGTGCATTTAAAGATCTATTAGCAGCCCATTGCATGACTTCCTGCCAGACACATTGTGGTGATAACTGCAACTGCCTCTCTAGCACCTCCTACACTTTGTGTGATCACAGCCAACAGTAACTAAAGCTCATTCTCCCAATTGCACATGCACAGTACAATGAAAGGAAATTTAATTGTATTTCATGTCCTCCCTAGAGTTCAGCACAGGATAACACAATAAAAACGAGAAACGCACAATGATATATAGTCAGGATATTGCAAAGCCAAAGTTATAGTTTGACAATTTGTAAGAACAATTAAATTCAAGTGAAGACATCAAATTGTTTACAATCTCATTTTCTGCATATTCATGAGATACAAATATACCTTCATGCACATCAATTTTCACATTATGACATATTACATTTAAGAAGAGAAACATAATTTTACTATTTTTAACTTTTTTGGACAGAATAGTATAGACAGTGCAGACATTTTATCGCGGACTGAATGATTCTGGTAATATCTTCTAGTAAAGTAAAGTAAAGTATCCTTTATTGTCATTCAGACTTTTCAGTCTGAACGAAATTTCGTGCCTTGCAGTCATAACATAGAATAAAATAGTAAGATTAAACGAGAACTTACCAGTTCGAAGTTTGATCGTTATTTTATGAGGAGTACGTTGAGGGAATACGTGAAGAACCCCACCAGGATGCATGCGTGTCATTCTTCAAAGCAGCAGTGTGAAATCACAGATAACTGTAATGCCTAAACATAGTAAGATTAGAGAAGAAGATACCAGTTGACTATATGATCAAGGGTGGGAGCGGAGGGCACGTATTCCCTCAAGGTAATCCTCATAAAATAACGATCAAACTTCGAACTGGTAAGTTCTCGTTTAATCTTACTATTTTACTTTGGAGTCACGTGAGTGACTACGTGAAGATTTTAAAGCTGTGATTTCATGCCGTGGAAACGAGTCCATGCATCACATCTGCCTTGATGATTATGGGAAGAATAGTGTTAACAATATTAGACATGAATTCGACGTTGAAATCAACGATAAATTTATTAACACCAAATTATAGCCCCTATTTATGGGGTAAAATTATATTACAGAACTTTAAATTGTTTCTGCAAACGTTCCAGGTTTAATTACTGGTTTGTGATAAAATCGTTGGAAAGTTTTCTCCGTTGACCATCCTGCTGTCTTGAGGATTTGGTCCATCGGAACATCCAACTGCATAGCTGCTGATGTAGCTGCAGCCCTGGTGGAGTGAGATTTTAAAATGTTAGTATCCACTCCAGCCTTTATTAGGACCTGTTTCAGCCATCTCGAGATGGTCTGGACTGTCACTTTTTTGTGTGGTTGTTTGTGGCTGATTAAAAGTGCCATTTCTTTGCATCTGATGATTTTTGTACACTCCATATATAATAGTAAGTGTCTTACTATACAGAGACGATCATCTGTCGGGTAGGCCCTAAATTCTATTTTTAGGCCTGCTGACCCCTGTCTGTTCTGCTTGACTAAATCATTGATGTGAAAAGTTAAGTTTCCAGATGAAGAAGTCATGTTGTCCAGTCTTAATTTATGTAGCGACTGTACCCTTTGTGCCATGACCAAGGCCATCAGCATGACTGTTTTCAGTGTCAGTTTCTGTAGGGACAGAGCTGTAGCTGGAGACCAGTTCCTTAGCATGGTCAGTATAATGCTCACATCCCATATTTGGGAGTACCTGGTTCTTGGGGGATTGACATTAAAATTTCCCCTCATAAGTTTAGTTACCAGGGGGTGTGTACCAACAGAATGCTGCCCTGTTCCTTGCCATAGGTATGTTGACAGAGCACTTCTGGCGCAGTTGATGGCACTATAACTGAGCCCCTCATCGTAATGGAGGCCTGCCAGGAATTCCAGAACAGACGGGATGTTCATTGATCTGTGGTTGATGTTGTTGTTGTGACAGTACATTTCCCATTTCCTGATGTACACCAGGTACTGTTTTTTGGTGGACTGTCTGTGGGCCGCTGAAATAATGTCCACTGTTCGGTCCGTCAGTCCCAGATGCAGTAGAGGTGCTTTTAAACTCTACAAATTAATAAGTTCATATGGTTATGACATGGGTGGCTTTCCCTTGTTACGGGATGAACCAGTAAATTTGGTGATGCATGGTTCTAATACCATGTCGAGTATCACAGGGAACCATGGTTGAGTACGCCAATCGGGTACTACCAAAATACCAGACGCAGAGTCTTGCTGTATTTTCCTCAATACCCGACTGATGAGGCAGAAAGGAGGGAATGCATAAATAAACAATCTCCCCCAATGCAGCGAAAATGCATCTGTCGCCGCTGCCCCAGGGTCTGGTTCCCATGAAACATAGTTTGATAACTGGTGATTAAGCCTGGATGCGAATAGATCGATATCTGGTGTTCCATACCATGCTGCAATATCAGCAAATACTTTTTTATCCAACATCCATTTGGTGTTTTCATTACATTTGCGTGACCTGGTGTCTGCCATTAAATTTAGTTTACCTGGTAGGTAGGTAGCTGATATCCAAATATTTTTCTGGATACACCATTGCCAAATTGTGTTGGCCAGATTGTCACATGATGTCGATTTGTTTCCACCCATGTGGTTGATATATGCTACCACGGTGGTATTGTCAATTTGTAGTCTAACATGCTGATGATATAACCCAGAACAATATGATTTAAGGCCATGAAATGCACCCAACATTTCCAGGTAGCTTATGCCCAGTGTTTGTAATAATGATGCCTCCTGAGCATTCCATCTACCTCCACAGCTGGAGATGGAATTGGTAGCACCCCAACCAAGTGCACTGGCATCAGTTTGTAGTACCATAGACTGGTTGCTGATAATGATTGGGTTGGAACAATGCCGAATGTTATCTTTCCACCATTTTAGTTCCATTATGGCCTCGGTTGGTAGCTTCATCGGTCTGTCAAAATGACCACCATTAATTTTGAGTGCTCATATTTTTGCCCTCTGTAAATTTTGATAATGTAAAGGTCCGAATTGTGTGGCTGGAAAGGCAGCCACTATTTTGCCAATTATTCTTGCTACCAATCTGATGGATGGTTTACTGATGTCAATGAGGTTACTGCAAGCCTCTGTTAAGGCTGTAACCTTTTCCTTAGGCAAAGTCACTGACATGTGAACTGAGTTAATGGTGAACCCCAGATAATCCATTGTGGTAGAAGGCGTTAATTTAGATTTAACTGGATGGATGATAAAACCCAGTTTTTCAAATAATTGTTTTGTGGCTGTTACCGTTTGTTTAGCCAATTCCAAAGTTTTGCCCACAATAAGTATGTCGTCTAGATATGCCATCACCATATGTTTTTGTTTCCGCAGAAACGATAGGGCTGGTTTCAAAATGTTTGTGAACAGCCTGGGGGCTGATGTTAGACCATTAGGTAGTGCTCTGTACTGCCAAAGCTGACCCATTCAGTTGAATTTTAAATAACATCTGTGGTCACCTCGTATAGGTACTGAATAGTAAGCATCTTTTAAATCGATGCTTGCCATGTAGTAACCTTGGGAAACAAAGGTTTCCATCTTGAAATGAATATATTGTACGAAAGTATTCAAATTAGTCAAATCTATGATGATGTGACAACCACCATCTTTTTTGTTTTTGTTAAAGATATTGGACACGAATTCCATTGATTCGTGTTGGGTTTTTTCAATTACCCCTTTTTCATAAAGCCGCTCCAGTTCAGCGTGTGCTTTTGGTTTTTATTTGCCTGAAAGCACGAACATTCGGTTCGGTACATGCTGAACTGAAGGGTTATGTTTATGTATAAATTCTATGGTATATCCCTGGATACTGCTTAAAATATAAGTGTCGGTAGTTAACTTATTCCATGCATCCAGATAGAAGTGTAATCTCCCACCAACCTCCATGCTCCCTTTAATTCGTAAGGAACCAGACCCACCTACCTCCATGGTTACCAGTGGTAGGTTTACTTCTTTCTCGGTATCCTTCGTGGACGTTGAGGCGCCGGTGTCTGGGTCTGTGGTTGGGTCGGTGTTGTGGGTTTGTGCATCTTCCACGAAGGCCGGTCTGGGCCATGGCCTAAAAAAGACCGACGTTCGGTGTACCTGGCCTTTGAGCTTTCACCAGTTTGTCTTGTTCGACTGGTGGGTGTATAAGGGTGCTGTTTATGGCCGAAGTAGGTTTTAGCTGATGTTGCTTTGATGAGCCCCAGGGTTTTTGCCTCCTCATTGAGTTCTTTCACTTGTTTGGATAGATTACCTCCAAATAGTAGAATTGGTGGTTTAGGGGTTCCAGGTTTGCACAGACCTGCAAATTTAGGGTCTAAAGCGGGTTGGATGGCACTCTTCCTAATACTGTTTATTTCGTATTGGGTGTTACAGAATAAAGCAAGCGCATCCTGTTGATCCTGTGACATGTCTTTTTTATCTATTGTGCGGGCGAAAGCTGTAATTCCCGCTGTTAGGACCTTCAGTACTTTTTGGAGTTTCAAGTCCCTGGCTCTAATTGCTGCTCCGACATGTTTCCATATGCACTGGTTTACAATGAGAACATTCAGTGATGTACAGTTCCCTGGTGGTAAGTGTCTTGCTGTGGTGTCCATTAATGCCTGTCCTTGTAGCTGCTTAAATGACATATAGTCAATACTGGCAGCTAGTTTTGGTTCCAGGTTTTGGCCAGTTAGGTCTGGTTGTATGAATTGGGACACCATGTCCAGTACATTTTCGTTTTCTTGCACCCCTCGCACACTTGGTGTTTGTTCTGCAAACCCCTCTTCAGGGTCAGCCCAGAATTGACCCCCAGTACTCCCCTCTGACGAGGGAGAAGCACTGTGCAGCCCTACAAGAGGTACTGCTGTAGGACTTACAAATTGCCCACAGTGACTAGCCTCCATCTCCCGGAGCCTGTCACGTTGGAGCATTTGCTCCATCAGCCGCTCCAACCGGCTCCAATGCTCTCGGTCACTGGCCGCTCTCGGTCACTGGCCGCTCGCGGCTGCTGAAAGTCGGACTCATCGGAGTCAACGACTCTATCAGATTTTTGCTTTGCCTTACCGCCCGGCAGCGGTGTAGATCTGGCCGGTGCGGGGGCGAAGTCGGGCACAGCTGTTCCCATTACGGGCGATTCGTGTGCCGTTGGCCGCTGCTGGCTGCCCGCAACTCCGCGGTCCTCCCCCGCCAGCTTTATCGCAGCCTTCTTATTTTTCTTTGTCCTGTCCATTGGCTCCACCTGTAACACAGTAAGTGGAATAAAAAAGAACGCAGAGTATTTCTTACCTGCAGTTCCCGGCTTTTAAATTCTGCCGCTGAGGGGGAACGTCGTTCCACCTGCATGACTGTTTCGCAATGCGTGTAGTGATATGACATGCATGCGTCCTGGTGGGGTTCTTCACGTAGTCACTCACGTGACTCCGAAGTAAAATAACAAAACACACAATAAACCCAGATTTAACATCCACCACAGTGGGCGGCGCAACTCTTGTCAGCAGCGGCCTCTGCAGTCCGTCTGTCTTTTTATTGTTTTCTGTCTTGTTCTATGTAGTTTTTATTGTTTTTTTGTCGGGGTATGTGTGTGGGGGTGGGGTGGGGTGGGGGAACTTTAAGGTCTTTCCCCTGCACGGGAGACCCAACCTTTTCTTTGTCGGGTCTCCGTTGTCGTTGGGGCTGCAACATGGAGCGGCCTCCAACAGGAATGACCTGGGGCTCCAGTCGCGGAGCTGCGGATTTACTCACCATCACGGAGCTGGCCGAGTCCGGAGTGGGTGTAGCTGTGGTGGAGCGCTGCTGTGACCCGACACCCGGAGTTTCGGAAGCTTCTACCGCAGGTCTGTGGACAATGATGCCGGGAGCCCGCGGGTCCCTGGTGGGAGACCGCTTTTTGGGGCTTCCGCAATGGCGACTTCTCTTGCCCGAGTTGCGGGGTTGAAGCTTACCTGGAGCGGGGCCTACATCACCGCCCCGCGCGGCTTGGAATGGCCGCGGGACTTTGTGAGCGCCCGCCGGGGCTCCAACACCAAGAGCCCGCCGGGGCTCCAACACCAAGACCCGGTGCGTGGCCTTGCATCACCCGGCGTGGCTTTAATGGCTGCGGGACATTTAACATCGCCCGCCGGGGGCTTTGACTCTGTCTTTGACTCTGACATGGGGGGGAGAGGGGAGTGCAGGGGAGAGATATGTTTAAGTTTTGCCTTCCATCACAGTGAGGAGGACTCACTGTGATGGATGTTTATGTGAATTGAATTGTGTTGGTGTGTGTCTTGGTTCTTTTTTTGTATGGCTGCAGAAACCAAATTTCGTTTGAACCTCATGTGAGGTTCAAATGACAATAAAAGGTATTGTATTGTATTGTATTGTATTGTATTGTATTGTATTGTGAGTCTACCAGGCCCTCCTCACTGTGATGGAAGGCAAAAGTCTTAAAGTCCTTGTCTCTTCACTCCTTGTTCTCCCTCTGCGTTGAGGCGATCCAGGCATCCGATGTTGTGACCTCGCCGGGTGATGGTAAGTAAGTCCCGCGGCCGAATCCGAGCTCCGCAAGTTACTTTGTAGATTGTGTTTCCTTTGTTTGGACAAAACTTTCTTCAATTTTAAATCTTTGACACAAAAAATTATCGTGAATCCAAATGTGTATTTTTGCATAACCCTGGTAACAATGTATTTTGATTCCCTTCCAATAAATACCAAGGAAATATGTTCCAAATTTCAGTGATATTGCTGTCGCTAAATCAATGAAGAAAATAATCGATAATGGGAAATGTAGGTGCAAGGGTTTGAAGATTCAAAGTTCTAAATGTGGTATGGTCCTGCCTTCCTTTTCATATTGCATTGATATGAAATTTTCATGAACTCATGATGTCTCAAAATGGTACTTAGCTGATTAAATGTTTTTTTGAAGTCTATTCACTTGCTCTCTCTCCCCATCCGCCCACTCGAAACAAGGGCAGAGTCCCCCTAGTCCTCACCTTCCACCCCACTAGCTGTCACATAAATGGGGGTTCCCCTCCCTTACTATAGATGAGGCTCTCACCAGGGTCTCTTCAATACCCCGCAACACTGCTCTCTCTCCCCATCCCCCCACTCGGAACAAGGGCAGAGTCCCCCTAGTCCTCACCTTCCACCCCACTAGCCGTCACATACAACCAATAGTCCGTCATTTTCCCCACCTCCAACGTGACCCCACCACTCGCCACATCTTCCCATCTCCCCCCCTATTTGCTTTCCACAAAGACCACTCCCTCCGTAACTCCATGGTCAATTCTTCCCTTCCCACCTTTCCCACCCCCTTCCCGGGCACTTTCCCTTGCAACCGCAGGAGATGCTACACTTGTCGCTTTACCTCCCCCCTCTACTCCATTCAAGGACCCAAGCAGTCATTCCAGGTGCGACAGAGGTTCACCTGCATCACCTCCAACCTCATCTATTGCATCCGCTGCTCTAGATGTCAGCTGATCTACATCAGTGAGACCAAGTGTAAGCTTGGCGCTCGTTTCGCCAAATACCTCCGCTCGGTCCGCATTAACCAACCTGATTTCCGTGTGGCTCAGCACTTCAACTCCCCCTCCCATTCCGAATCCGACCTTTCTGTCCTGGCCTCCTCCATGGCCAGAGTGAGCACCACCGGAAATTGGAGGAGCAGCACCTCAGTCTGCACCCCAGCGGCTTGAACATTGACTTCTCCAATTTCCGGTAGCCCTTGCTGTCTCCTCCCCTTCTCAGCTCTCCCTCAGCCCTCTGGCTCCTCCTCTTCCTTTCTTCCATACTTTAGTTTCTGGATAGGGTCTTGAATCCACAAGCAAGATCGCTACTGAATGAAGTAGATGACCTATCTTGTTTTAGCAGATCAATCTAGTCTGTCCTTGGGGGAGTGTTTGCTAGTGCTGTCGGGGAGGATTTAAACTAATGTGGCAGGGGGATGGGTACAAGAGCAGAGAGGCAGGGGGGTGTAAAATGAGGGTAGAAGCAATAGGTAGCAAGGTGAAAAGTAAAAGTGGCAGGCAGACAAATCCAGGGCAAAAATCAAAAAGGGCCACTTTTCAACATAATTGTATAAGGGGTAAGAGCGTTGTAAAAACAAGCCTGAAGGCTTTGTCTCTCAATGCAAGGAGTATTCGTAATAAGGTGGATGAGTTGAAGGTGCAGATAGCCATTAATGATTATGATATAGTTGGGATCACGGAGACATGGCTCAAGGGTGACCAAGGCTGGGAGCTGAACATCCAGGGATATTCAATATTCAGGAGGGATAGAGAGAAAGGAAAAGGAGGTGGGGTAGCGTTGCTGGTTAGAAAGGAGATTAACGCAATGGAAAGGAAGGACATTAGTTTGGAGGATGTGGAATCGGTATGGGTAGAGCTGCGAAACACTAAGGGGCAGAAAACGCTGGTGCGTGTTGTGTACAGGCCACCCAACAGTAGTAGTGAAGTTGGAGATGGTATCAAACAGGAAATTAGAAATGCGTGCGACAAAGGCAAAACAGTTATAATGGGTGACTTCAATCTACATATAGATTGGGTGAATCAAATTGGCAGGGGTGCTGAGGAAGAGGACTTCTTGGAATGTATGCGGGATAGTTATCTAAATCAACATGTAGAGGAACCAACGAGAGAGCAGGCTATTTTAGACTGGGTATTGAGTAATGAGGAAGGGTTAGTTAGCAGTCTTGTTGTACGTGCCCCCTTGGGCAAGAGTGACCATAATATGGTTGAGTTCTTCATTAGGATGGAGAGTGACATTGTTAATTCAGAAACAATGGTTCTGAACTTAAAGAAAGGTAACTTTGAGGGTATGAGACGTGAATTGGCCAAGATGACTGGCAATTAATTCTAAAAGACATTTAAAGACTGCATGGATGAACTACAAAAATTGTTCATCCCAGTTTGGCAAAAGAATAAATCAGGGAAGGTAGTGCATCCATGGATAACAAGGGAAATCAGGGATAGTATCAAAGCGAAGGATGATGCGTACAAATTAGCCAGAAAAAGCAGCATACCAGAGGACTGGGAGAAATTCAGAGACACGCAGAAGAGGACAAAGGGCTTAATTAGGAAAGGAAAAATAGATTATGATTATGAAAGAAAACTGGCAGGGAACATAAAAACTGACTGCAAAAGTTTTTATAGATATGCGAAAAGAAAGAGATTAGTTAAAACAAATGTAGGTCCCTTGCAGTCAGAAACAGGTGAATTGATCATGGGGAACAAGGATATGGCGGACCAATTGAATAACTACTTTGGTTCCGTCTTCACTAAGGAAGACATAAATAATCTGCCGGAAATAGCAGGGGACCGCGTGTCAAAGGAGTTGGAGGAATTGAGTGAAATCCAGGTTAGTCGGGAAGTGGTGTTGGGTAAATTGAATGGATTAAAGGCCGATAAATCTCCAGGGCCAGATAGACTGCATCCCAGAGTACTTAAGGAAGTAGCTCCAGAAATAGTGGATGCATTAGTAATAATCTTTCAAAACTCTTTAGATTCTGGAGTAGTTCTTGAGGATTGGCGGGTAGCAAACGTAACTCCACTTTTTAAGAAGGGAGGGAGAGAGAAAACGGGGAATTACAGACCAGTTAGTCTAACATCGATAGTGGGGAAACTGCTAGAGTCAGTTATTAAAGATGGGATAGCAGCACATTTGGAAAGTGGTGAAATCATTGGACAAAGCCAGCATGGGTTTACGAAAGGTAAATCATGTCTGACGAATCTTATAGAATTTTTCGAGGATGTAACTAGTAGCGTGGATAGGGGAGAACCAGTGGATGTGGTGTATCTGGACTTCCAGAAGGCTTTCGACAAGGTCCCACAGAAGAGATTAGTATACAAACTTAAAGCACACGGCATTGGGGGTTCAGTATTGATGTGGATAGAGAACTGGCTGGCAAACAGGAAGCAAAGAGTAGGAGTAAACGGGTCCTTTTCACAATGGCGGGCAGTGACTAGTGGGGTACCGCAAGGCTCAGTGCTGGGACCCCAGCTATTTACAATATATATTAATGATCTGGATGAGGGAATTGAAGGCAATATCTCCAAGTTTGCGGATGACACTAAGCTGGGGGGCAGTGTTAGCTGTGAGGAGGATGCTAGGAGACTGCAAGGTGACTTGGATAGGCTGGGTGAGTGGGCAAATGTTTGGCAGATGCAGTATAATGTGGATAAATGTGAGGTTATCCATTTTGGTGGCAAAAACAGGAAAGCAGACTATTATCTAAATGGTGGCCGATTAGGAAAAGGGGAGATGCAGCGAGTTCTGGGTGTCATGGTACACCAGTCATTGAAAGTAGGCATGCAGGTGCAGCAGGCAGTGAAGAAAGCGAATGGTATGTTAGCTTTCATAGCAAAAGGATTTGAGTATAGGAGCAGGGAGGTTCTATTACAGTTGTACAGGGTCTTGGTGAGACCACACCTGGAGTATTGCGTACACTTTTGGTCTCCAAATCTGAGGAAGGACATTATTGCCATAGAGGGAGTGCAGAGAAGGTTCACCAGACTGATTCCTGGGATGTCAGGACTGTCTTATGAAGAAAGACTGGATAGACTTGGTTTATACTCTCTAGAATTTAGGAGATTGAGAGGGGATCTTATAGAAACTTACAAAATTCTTAAGGGGTTGGACAGGCTAGATGCAGGAAGATTGTTCCCGATGTTGGGGAAGTCCAGGACAAGGGGTCACAGCTTAAGGATAAGGGGGAAATCCTTTAAAACCGAGAAGAGAAAAACTTTTTTCACACAGAGAGTGGTGAATCTCTGGAACTCTCTGCCACAGAGGGTAGTTGAGGCCAGTTCATTGGCTATATTTAAGAGGGAGTTAGATGTGGCCCTTGTGGCTAAGGGGATCAGAGGGTATGGAGAGAAGGCAGGTATGGGATACTGAGTTGGATGATCAGCCATGATCATATTGAATTGCGGTGCAGGCTCAAAGGGCCGAATGGCCTACTCCTGCACCTAATTTCTATGTTTCTATGTTTCTATGTTAGAAAAGAATAGACTGTCAATTTGCAATTCAGCAGTGGAACGCATTACTTGAAGCTAAATTTCCACTTTCTTCTAACCCAAATTCAACACTTTTGCTTGGTTCACAGAGTGTTTTTGATGACACAAAATAAACAGGCCAGTTTCAATGCATTTTGCTTGTTACTATAGCTTGTTTAATAACCGCAAGGAAAACTGCCATTTTCTCCTTAAGGTAAAGCTCCATCGTTTACTTAGAAAATGTATGAGTTCAAGGTCCATCCAAGGTCTTAAATAATCAAAGTAACACTTGAATGAATAATGAGTGAGCTGAGACTGTGATTCCCTTTCCGTGTGAATGTAAAAAGTCCTGTGGTCTTATCCAAAGCAAACATGAAAACTTGGCAATTCTACATTTATCCTACAGATCCAAGTAAAGTAATAGATGCTGCCTCACCCGCTGAGTTTCTCCAGCATTTCCGGCATCTGCAGTTCCTTCTTTTTTCCTTTTTTTTAAAAATAATTTATTTATTAGAAGTAAGTACAATAATGTGGCACCTTTTTTCAGGTGCCAAATATATATTGGCATGTTACATTTTATGTACAGCTTCTTTTGTTTTAAAATGAAAGAGAGAAAGAGAGACTAGATAATAGAGAATAGAAAAACATGTGATGTATAGTGTGTGAAAAAGAAAAAGGAAGAAAGAGAGAAAGTGAGGAAAAGAAGAAAGGAAAAAAAGAGAGAGAGAGAGAGAGAAAGAGAAGATAGGAGATAGAAGATGAGTATTTATATTCTTGACCATCTTTCACCCAGTCCTGAAACAATTGTTTTTTTACGATTTTGTTGCACCATATGCTTCCAAGAAGTCAATAAATGGAGACCAACTCATAGAAACATAGAAACATAGAAATTAGGTGCAGGAGTAGGCCATTCGGCCCTTCGAGCCTGCACCGCCATTCAATATGATCATGGCTGATCATCCAACTCAGTATCCCGTACCTGCCTTCTCTCCATACCCTCTGATCCCCTTAGCCACAAGGGCCACCAACTCGTTAAGAATTGGTCTGGTTTATCTGTTAGGAGGAATCGCATTTCTTCAAGATGTGCTATGTCCAACATATTTATAATCCTTCTTAAAGATTGTTTTGGTCATTTCTCTCCTTGCTATATCTGGATATTGCTGTGTGCAAGTCTGCTTGAGATTCGAGTCTAAAATAAGCGATTCGTCCATAAAAGTGATTCATTCATTGTGGAGCGTGTCCTGAGAGGGAGAAGCCGTACAAGGTCACAGATTCTTTATTTCAGATGTAGTCATTTTGAATTGGGGAAATCATGATCTGGACCATTGTCCGCATGGCATCAAGAATATATTAATAAATCTCTTTAAATAAATCTCTTTTAAACTGGTCAATACATTCAATTGTGGAAATTGGTTCCCGACCAGGTATACCATCCAGCAGCCGACTAGGTATACCATCCAGCAGCCGACTAGGTATACCATCTGGGCCAAATACTTTGCATGGATTCACCCTTTTGAAGGGTGCTCTGCCATCAGCTTCAGAGACTCAGATCACAGGATCGTCAGTGGGTGTGGGGACGTGTAGATGTGTCATTGTTCTTCCTTTCAGAAAGAAGTTAATTTGTTTTAAACACCACGGTTCTCACATCATTAAAAAGGAGAATTATCCTGTTAATTACTAAACTGATTTTACATAGGCAATGCACAAGTAAAGTACAAATATTACACATGAAAAAATTTGTTGGGATTAATATCACTTTCCTCTTTTCACCTAACCCTGAATCCAACACATGTAATCAAGGACAGTTTCTTCATCAATGCAAATTGATCTGGAATTCCATTTATCTGTTGGTCTACCAGTCAAAGGGAATTGACATGTCTACAGGTAACCTTGTCGGAATCTGCTACATCGCTGAGAGGTGGCAATATGTATCCATGACCGTGCCAGCTTGTTACTTGACCAATCGATGGTGCAGCTCTTCCAATTTCTGCGCCAGTCTTCATTTATTAATACAATGCATTTTCAGGGAGGATCTGGCCATGTGCCTTTGTCATCTCCAACTTCAATGCAGGGTTAATGCTGGGTGGTCTGATTTTGCATGTTTTTTGTAGCAGTACAATACAACAGAGTGGCTTGTTCAGTTATTTATGTGGGTAGTTAACATTGTTGTTCATTTTGAGTTATACATGATCTCATTAAGGATAATACAGCAATGAAGATGTATCTCTGAATTACATTATTTTACCTGGTTGAATGTATTTTGTTAAGCAACAAAGTTGAATTTAAAACCCACACACTTACTGATGATTGGATGCTGATCAAATGTGTTGATAAACTATGTAACCTAAAGTCACAATTGTGAGTAGCCTGGAGGTCTCATATCTAATAGATGGCAGACATAATTTCTGAGTTGGGAAAATATACAATCACATAATTTTGATAGCTGTTTTTACATTTAGTCTTTTCTGCAACACTTAAAATAATAAGTATTTGGTATTTTATGGTTGCAGATTGTGGATTTAAAACTAATTTATTGTTGTTTTTTTCTGCTTCTAAACCACCGTTAATAAACTTCTCTCGATGTCAGTGCAGTGTACAAGACTGCTAAATCAGCCAGAATCTAAACGAGCAAATGTTCATGAAAGAAAGGTTAGCTCTAAAAATACTAAGAGGAGTTTCTGTTTAGATAAATGTGAAAGTTAGTCTGCATCTGATTAAACACAAAAGGAAAATGTTAATAATTAATATATGTTAAATTACACAACCCCTTTTTTCAATTACTGTTCCATTACAGATGTTTCCTGGTGCTATGAGCTTTGATGTTATTTTGACTGAACATCACAACATTCAATTTAGTTTTTATTATTTTTGACTCCTTTCTCTTCAGCTCGTTGTTTTGATGTCTGTGCAATAATTATGAAAAGACAAACAATGCTTAAGTATAGGTGGACACAAAATGCTGGAGTAACTCAGCGGGCCAGGCAGCATCTCTGGAGAGAAGGAATAGGCGACGTTTTGGGTCGAGACCCTTCTTCAGAATGTAATCCAGTTTGGTGTAATCCAGCATCTGCAGTTCTTTCTTACGCAATGCTTAAGGATAGTTGCCTTCATGAAAATGTAATGATTAAATATTTCTGATGAAGTTCTTTGCAGAGAGAATTACACAAGTATATTAAGAAAGATTAATTTCTCAAAGGTGTTTTGAGATGCAGTGTGAGGGTGCGAGTGGTGTTGTGGGAATGCTGTCTATTCCCCCATTGTGTAGGAAGGAACTGCAGATGCTGGATTACACCGAAGATAGACACAAAATGCTGGAGTAACTCAGCGGGTCAGGCAGCATCTCTGGAGGGAATGAATGGGTGAAGTTTCGGGTCGAGACCTTCTTCAGACTGAAGAAGGGCCTCAACCTGAAACGGCACCCATTCCTATTCCCCCATTGTGCAGGCTCTGTGTGTCTGATTCAGAGCCAATACAACTTTACATTCCACAATTTCATGGAGTGAATTAGCAAATGTACCTCCTTGAATTCATCAATAACACCTTCAACTGTCAAAGCTCCACATAAGGATTGTTAACTCGTACATGGGACATTTCCTCAGTAAACCTGAAAGAGGAGGAAAAAAAAAGAACTTTCTTCTCGCAATCAGTCTTGGATCAACTACAGCATTCTTGCTCGTGTGCCATGAAGTTATGAATTCAAATCCCATTTTGACACTGAGAGTGAGTATCCCAAGATGGCCTCAGTTAGCACGAGATCCTATCAGTCTTTGACAGAGGAGCAGGAAATTCTTTTGGTATCGTGATCAAAATTTATCTCTTGAAGAACAACTGCAAAAAAGATAATCTGATGATGTATCCTGTTGTAAGACCTTTATATATGTAAATTGACAAATCATTCCCTGAATTACAAAAAATACTCATAGGCTATGTAGTGGTTTGAACAACCAAATTATGTGAAGGGACAGGGGTAGTTGTATTAATTAGCAGCATCCAACAGGACTCCATTCTTAAAGAGTTACATCTGTTTGGAGTAAAAATAAATCAACGAATCAGCATATTTCTTTGGCCCTTTCATTTCTCTTAATAAAATGAAAATGAAATTGTAACAGAGCAGAGGTCCTCATGTACAATTCTATTTTAACATGCGGATCTTGCGAACCCGAGGGCTAGGATGCACGACTTTTGAGGCAATTATACTTTGATGCATTTTTTTAGTCCTGCAAACTGTTAAATTATTATTTAAGATTAAAATACTGTAAATGCTCTCCAGCTCCCACATTTTACCATGGGTTTCTTTAAACTTCCTTTTTACATTTTTAGTTTTTAGGTTTAGGTTTATTATTCTCAAGTGTGGTACATTCAAGAGCGTTGGGAACATAGAACACCATAGGGAGGCACGGTGGTGTAACGATAGAGATGCTGCCTTACAACACCGGAGACCCGGATTTGATCCAGACTACGGATGCTTGTCTGTACGGAGTTTGTACGTTCTCCCCGTGAGTTTTCTCCGGGATCTCTGGTTTCCTCCCACACTTCAAAGCCGTACAGGTTTGTAGGTTAATTGGCTTGGTATAATTATAATGGTCCCTAGTGTGTGTAGGATAGTATTAGTCTGCAGGGATCACTGGTCGACGCGGACTCAGAGGGGCGAAGGCCTGTTTCCACGCTGTATCTCTAAAAACTAAAATAAAGAACACAAAACAGTGTAGCACGAGAACAGCCCCTTCAGCCTACAGAGTCTGTGTCGGACATGATACCAAGGCCATCTCTTATCTACCTGCACATAATTCCCTGTATGTCCATATGCCTGTCCAAAAGTCTCTTGAATGCCACTACCATATCTGCCTCAACCACCAACCTTGGTAATGCAATCAAGGCACTCACCACTCTCTGTGTAAAATAACCTGCCCTGCACACCTCCTTTAAACTTGGTCCCTCTCACCTTAAAGCTATGCCCTCTAGTATTTAATGTTTCCATCCTGGAAAAAAAAAGTTCTGACTGTCCACCCCCTCTATGCCTCTCACCATTTTATATACAGGTCTCCCCGCAACCTCTGGTGTTCCAGAGAAAACAATCCAAGTCTGTCTTGCCACTCCCTGTAGATAATACCCTCCTAACCCTTTCCAAAGCCTCCACATCCTTCATGTAGCGGGGCATGAAATACTCCAATGCAGCCTAACCAAAATCCAATAATGCTGCATCATCACTTCCTGACTCTTACACTCAATGCCCCAATCTATGAAACCAAGCAAATGCATGGAAAATGTTCCCATAAATGTTTCCTGTCCTACAGACAGGCGCGCGCAGAGAATGAAAGACGAGACTCAAATTGTAACATCTTGAGCGAAATTCATGTCTACCTTATAGGGTCAAACTAATTCATGGAAATTCTCAAATACTGAACAAGCAGGATGTTGCTACTGTAAACAGAAAAGGTAATCCTCTTGGCTGGAATCTCCATCTGGAAGCAATTAGTTATGCAAATGCAAGAGCTTTTTCAGCTGTTCTCTTATCTTGCTGTAATAATGGAAATAAAGTGTTTATATTTTGTGACAATTTTTGGGACTTTAAAGCATTTTGGTTTATGCTACAGGTGTAGGGGAAGGAAATTTCAGCATGAAACGACACAAAGTGCCGGAGTAACTCAATGGGTCAGGCAGCATCTCTGGACAACATGTAGTTTTGGGTCAGGATGAGACTGATGAAAGTATGAATCAGTTGTATAAAATCATAAAAGTACCACACATGTAGAATGTACAGTACCAGTTGAGATAGTGCACTAAAACTGGTCCTTATGCCCAACTCATTTATACAGGCCAAGGTGCCTACCTGAGCTTATCCCATTTGCCTGCATTTGACCCAGGGGGTGGAGAAATGTATGTGCAGTGGTGTGGGTGTTGGTGGGGACTAGGAGGGGAGAAAGAAAAGTGGGTTTGAGGGATTTCACTTGAAATAGGAGAATTCAATATTCATACCATTAGGTTGTGGATTACACAAGCTGTATCTGTACGTAATACTTCAAATGTGGTGTCACCTATATCTTGTACAGCTGTAACATTTGCCACAATTATTGTACTCAACACCCTGACCAACAAATGCCTTCTTCACCAACCTGTCTACCTGTGTCACTGGTTAGTCATAGAGTCAAACAGCATGGAAACAGACCATTCAGCCCAACTTGTCCATGCTGACCAAAATGCCCCATCTAAGCTAGACCCATTTACCCACATTTGGCCCATATCCCTCTAAACCTTCTGTCCATGTACCTGTCCAAATGTCATTTAGATCTTGTAATTGTAGCTGCTTCAACTACCTTCCTCTAGAAGGTCGTTCCATATACCCACCATCCTCAGTGTGAAAACATTGACCCTCTGGCCCCACAGGTTCCTAATTAGTAGAGGATTTTTGGTCTATATGTAACGCTGAAAAACAGACCACATTGTCCCGGCTCAATGTCCATATTTTCTTTGAAGGTCCTTGGAATCAAATGGAACCATCCATGAATCCACTTTTCTTGGTCCTGCATGGGCACATGGGTTTTTTCATATGTATTGGGCTTTCAGTCATGTCTTGGTCCAAGGTGCACCAGATAAGAAATCAACAGTGATGGATCTTAGTCGCATGTGGAACTAGTTACATTGTTAGCTACTGTGCAATTTAACTGGTTCACCAACCAAGTGATCACCAACTTCAAGAATTCCATCAAGGATGTACATATCCGGAAGTGGCGGCGCTGTGATACGGCTGCGGCTCGCCTGCAGTCTGTCTGTTTTTACTTTTTTGTGTTGTTTTTTTTTGTCTAGTTTAGTAAATTTTTTGGTTATTAGGTGGTGTTATGTGTGTGGGGGGGGTGAAACAGGGCTTTCTGTCTCTCCCTTCGGGGGAATGCAACTTTTTTGTCGTATCCCCCTTCTCTTCCCCCGTCTGCGCTGAGGCCTAATGGCGGAGCTGGCGGCCTCCAACCTGCGACCGACCTCGAGGGTCCGGAGGTAGAGCCAGCCAGGACTCACCAACGCGAGGCTGGCCGTCTTCGAGCTGTGGCGACGTCCGGGCAGCGGCACGACTCGGCGCTCCGGTGAGGGTGGACGGCGCGGGGCTGAGACACTCCCGTGCGGGCGGCACGGCTACCGGCTGGAAGGCGCTCCCGTGTGAGCGGCCTGGGTCCCGGCTGGAAGGCGCTCCCATGGGGGCAGCCCGGTGCGGGGCTGAGACGCTGCCGTGTGGGCGGCCCGGTGCGGGGCGGAGACGGTGCTCCGGCGGCTGAGGCGGCGTTCTGGCGGCGGCGACCTGGATCCGGGGCTCGGCCGCGGGCCAGTGGATGACAATGTCGGGAGCTCGCAGGTCACAGGCTGGTGCCTGTTTTCCGGAGCTCCCGTTGCAACAGCTGCATCCGCTGGACTGGAGGGCGGCAGCTTCGACCACCCCCGGGCCGCGGAGCTTGAACCGCGGGACTGATACCATCGCCCGGTGGGGTATCGCCTCGGCGCAGAGGGAGAAGAGGAGGGAAGAGACAGTAACTCTAAGACTTTTGCCTCCATCACAGTGAGGAGGTGTTTGGTGAACTCACTGTGGTGGATGTTAATTTGTGTTTATTGTGTGTTGTTATTATTACATGTATGGCTGCAGGCAACAGCATTTCGTTCAGACCGAAAGGTCTGAATGACAATAAAGGAAATCTAATCTAATCTAATCTAAGGATGAGAACAGTTATCCTGCAGCAGGTTTTAAAGAAGAAATATTGTGAATAACTAAACTATCAGGTAAATCTATTCAGCAAATCGCTTCCACCAGTACAGTTCTACATGTCACAGCCACTTTTTTTTGGCCTCCATCAATCACTGACCCACTTCAAAGTTCAAAACGGAGGTGTGCTCTCACGATTAGATCTTGTATATCACAACCAAATACTGTAGATGCTGATCGACATTCCCATTAGATCACTAAAAGCTCAGACTAAAGAAGAAAATGAGGGTGATTGGCGTATGGAATGAGCCGCTAGATTAATTAGTTGAGGCAATATACAATAGACAATAGACTAATAAAATTTGAGGGACATTTGTAAAGGTATGTAAATAGGAGATGCTTGGAGAGTTAGGGCCTGGCGCAGGCAAATGGAACTCGCTTGGATGGGGCACTTTGGTTGGCATGGACTAGTTGCGCTGTAGGATCTGTTTCAATGCTGTATGTGTCTTCGACCCCAGATCACTTTCATTCCATATTTAATTATGGCATAGGAGACTTACAATACATTAATAATTGATACAATTAACAGTACCAATTCCTTGTATGTGAATATATGGCCAATAAACTTACTTACAATTATTCAGCTGTGAAAAGTTTTGTAGAGTTATTTATTTTATTGTTATTCTTGCGAGTATTGCTTCTCTGGTTTATTAGATTGTGAATGCTTAGTTAAGGGCCTGTCCCACTTCGGCTATTTTTTAGGTGACTACAGGCTATTCGGCTGTCGCCACATGGTCGCCGGGGTGTCGCCTGTATGGTCGTGATTCTGTATGATCTCCTCAGTCAACCAAAGAGTCATAGCGTCTTTCTGGTCGCCGCTGGACTTTCAACATGTTCAAACATTTTCAGCAACAGTTGGCGACAGTGGGTTGGTGCCAATGAGCGTAGCTTGACTTCACCTGACGTAGGTGCTGTCGTAGTTTGTCGTCAGGTGACATAGGTTGTCGCTGGTGCTAACTTAGGTTAATTCCATTGGCGACTACCTACGTCAACCTACGTCAACCGGGGACAGGTACCGGCGAGTGAATTGTCTTCAGTTGTTGCCGACAGGGTCGTAGCTTGTCACGGGTGGACGTAGGTTGATTTTGGTTGTCATAGGTTGTCGCCTGTGTGGTCGCAGGTTGTCGTAGGTATGGTCGTAGGTGGATGTCCTAATGGGTCGCCGGTTGTCGGTAGCTTGCCTTTCGACTAGGTGGTAGGTTGTTGTAGCTTTCCGTAGACATTGTCGTAGGGGGGTCCAATCGCCAGTTTTTCAGCGACCTGCTACGACTATGACAGTCACCTAAAAAAATCACCTAAGTGGGACAGGCCATTTAGCTATGTAATTAAGCATGCTGAACAGTTAATATTCTACATTAATAGAGTGTAATGATAATATTGTGTTCTCATCTAATGAGTGGCAATTTAATCATATATAACACTAATTCTAGTTATGAGCAGTGGGATATCTGTAAAAGTACACTGATAAAATGTTTCCATTCCCCTTGGATCTCCCTTGAAACATCCTTCTCCTCAGGGTCAGAACAACAATCAATTACTTAACTAGGACTGTGCAGGAAGGAACTGCAGATGCTGGTTTAACTCAAAGAGACACAAAAAGCTGGTGTAACTCAGCGGGTCACACAGCATCTCTGGAGAAAAGGAATAGGTGATGTTTCGGGTCGAGACCCTTCTTCAGACTAGGTCTACTGCATTCTGTTTCTGTATTCTTGTCTCTTCAATTTACAGTTTCAATAAACTGGATGTTGCAGGCAAGCTCCCAATATGAGATGTGTAGGTAGGAACTGCAGATGCTGGTTTACACAGATGATGGACACAAAATGCTGGAGTAGCTCAGCGGGACAGGCAGCATCTCTGGAGAGAAGGAATGGGTGACGTTTCGGGTCGAGACCCTTCTTCAGACTGAGTGAGTGTAAGTGAGTGAGTGAATGTGAGATGTTCTCTTTCCATGGAGTTCACTCAAAACATTACAGTTAAATTAATAGTGAATATTAGGAAGGGGCTGGTGCCAAACTGTAACAGCTCTGCTGTTCCTTTGGATTGATCAACGACGTGGAGAGGGGAGATGTGCTGATCAATCCAAAGCCTGTCATCTATATGACATCGCCCAGGCTTGCATCTGAATACACACCACCTGCAAACCTACACCTACAACCTGGAGAGGACACTCCAGTTTCGCCTGCGGCGTCGACACAACAAGGGGATCAACAGTTACCGGTTATAAGTTATCGCTAGATTGGCGTAAAGCGAGGCGCCAGGTGTTGCTCCCGACGGTGGGAGGGATTTTCGGATCTCACTAGACAGCCACCGCCTGCCTCATGCTGGGCAGCCCCCAACTAATAAGGTGCTTTCCCGCCACGGTCTGTTATCCTCACCGGGTGCACGGGGATTAGGAACCATTAGGATACTGAGTTGGATGATCAGCCATGATCATATTGAATGGCGGTGCAGGCTCGAAGGGCCGAATGGCCTACTCCTGCACCTATTTTCTATGTTTCTATGTTTCTATGTTTCTATCCGAACAGCAGATCGCAACCTTCGCACCTACCAACAAAAGAACACATCAAAAGAGACCAGCTCTAAAACTAGGAACTTGGAATGTCCGGACAATGATGACCGGCCTCTCTGAAAACCATTAGCGATTGCAGGAAAACAGCTGTCATAAACAAAGAGCTCAAGAGACTCAACATAGACATAGCCACCCTTCAGGAAACAAGGCTGGCAGACTCGGGCACATGGAAGGAGAAGTAGTACATGTTTTACTGGCAGGGGAAGCACTCCGACAAGCCCAGAGAGCACAGAGTAGGCTTTGCAGTAAGGAACAGCCTGCTGAACACGGTGGAACCAGGCAGTAATGGCTCAGAGCGACTCCTGACTCTCCACCTCAACACCACCGCAGGCCCAGTCACCCTTGTCAGGGTGTATGACCCGACACTGTCCTCCCCAGACACAAAGGACGAGTTCTATGAGATCCTAGCATCCATCACCAGCAGCATCCCCAGCAAGGAAGAACGTGTTCTTCTGGGTGACTTCAACGCCAGATTGGGCGCAGACCACGAATCATGGTCTTCCTGCCTTGGGCAGAGTGGGCAAAATGAATGAGAACGGAGAGCGACTGCTTGAGTTGTGCACTTACCATGACCTGTGCATCACCAACTCATACTTCTAGACAAAGCCCCAGCACAAGGTTTCCAGGAGACACCCATGCTCAAAGCATTGGCATCAACTGGATCTGATCCCAGTCAGACATGCCACCATCAAGAACGTTCTCCACACACGCTCCTACCACAGTGCGGACTGTGACACAGGCCACTCCTTGGTGTGTTGCAAGATCAGGCTGCAGCCAAAGAGGTTTTACCGTACCAAGAAGCAGGGGAGCCCTGCATCGATGTCAGCAAGATGCCCCGTCCAGATCTCGTGCAACAGTTTGCAGAGGCTTTTGAGAGAGAACTTGGCACCTCGTATCCTGGAGACTCTGCAACAGAGAAGTGGGGAATTCTGCGGGACACCATGCACCGCACAGCCTTGGCTAACTTTGGGACCTCGAAGGCACATGACTGGTTTGAGGACAAGTCGACGGAGATGACTCCCGCCATTGAAGACAAGCTCGCCGCCCTAGCCGAGTGCAAGCGGTCAGCTAACGAGAAGAACCTGCAGATCCTCAGGGCTGCCAGGAGCAAGGTTCAGCAGACTGCCTGATATTGTGCCAATGACTACTGGACACAGCTTAGTGAGGACATCCAGATGGCTGCCATAACAGGGAACATCAGGGGAATGTACAATGGCATTAAGAAGGCATTAGGACCAGTCCATAGCAAGACAGCCCCTCTCAAATCCTCCACTGGGGAAGTAATCACAGACGAATGCCAGCAGATGGAGCGATGGGTGGAACACTACTCCGACCTCTACTGGAGAGAGAACACCGTGTCCCCCTCAGACCTTGATGCCATCGAGTGCCTGCCGACTATGGATGAGTTAGATGCACAGCCGACAGTAGAAGAGCTCAGCAAGGCCATTGACAACCTGGCCTCAGGCAAGGCCCCAGGCAGCGAAGGGATTCTCCCTGACCTGATCAAGCATTGCAAGACTACCTTACTGCTTCCTTTGTATGAAGTCCTCTGCCAGTGCTGGCAAGAAGGAGCTGTACCGCAGGACATGAGGGATGCCACGATCATTACCCTCTACAAGAACAAGGACGAGAGAAGCGACTGCAACAACGACAGAGGCATCTCCCTCCTCAACATCGTTGGCTAGGTCTTTGCTCAGGTCATCTTAATCCGCCTGCAGAAGCTGGCAGAACGTGTCTACCCAGAGTCACAGTGCAGTTTCCGATCTGGAAGGTCAACAGTAGACATGGACTTCTCCCTTCGCCAGCTCCAGGAGAAATGCAGAGAACAGTGAATTCCCCTGTATGTTGCTCTCATTGACCTCACCAAGGTGTTCGACTTTGTCAGCAGAGATGGCTTATTTAAGGTTCTGCCAAAGATCGGCTGCCCACCAAAACTGCAGAGCATGATAGAATCCTTCCACATCAACATGAAGGGGACAGTGCAGCTCAATGGCAGCTTCTCGGAGCCCTTTGACATCTGCAGTGGTGTCAAACAAGGCTGTGTCCTCACTCCTACACTCTTTGGGATTTTCTTCGCTCTGCTCCGGAAACATGCCTTTGGCACTGCAACAGAGGGGATCTACCTGCGTACTAAATCAGATGGCAGGCTCTTCAACCTCCCCCATCTCAGAGCAAAGACATAAGTACGTGAAGCTCTCACCAGAGACATGTTGTTTGCCGACGACGCTGCAGTTGTGTCCCACACCCAACAGGAACTACAGTCACTGATGGACCGCTTCTATCGGGCATGCAAGAAGACAAACGTCTTGGGGCAGGATACAGAGGTGCCGCCTGTCATCACCATCGACGACTACAAACTTGATGCCGTCCATCAGTTCACGTACCTCGGCTCCACCATCACCAACCACCTCTCCTTGGACACAGATTGATAAGAGGATCGGGAAGGCAGCCACAACTCTTGCTCACCTCACAACTCAAGTGTGGACCAACCCAAAGCTGACAGTGAAGACAAAGATAGCAGTCTACAACGCCTGTGTCATCAGCATGCTGCTGTATGGCAATGAGACATGGACTACATATGCCAGGCAGGAGAGAAGGCTCAACACTTTCCACCTGAGAAGCATCCGCCGTATCCTGGGCATATCCTGGCAAGACAGAGTATCCAACGCCGAGATCCTGTCTCGTGCTGGCCTTCCCAGTATGTACACTCTACCCAGGCAGCGCAGACTGTGGTGGCTGGGCCATGCCCACCGCATGGAGGATGGCCGTATTCCATAAGGCATCCTCTATGGAGAGCTGACATCTGGGAGGAGAACAATCGTCCGCCTCCAGCTTCATTACAAGGATATCTGCAAGAGAGATATGAAGGCGCTAGACATCGATGTGGAGTCCTGGGAGAGCCTAGCAGCTGACCGCACGAGGTGGAGAGGTACCCTGAACCAACATCTCAAAACGGGGGAAGAGAAACTGTTGAACGCAGTGGCAGACAAGCGGGCGCATAGAAAGGAGCGCGGCAACTTCAACAAACCAGAGACCACACACAAATGTGACCTTTGCCACAGAGACTGTCACTCCCGCATTGGTCTCTTCAGCCACAAGCGACGCTGCTCTAGCCGAGGTTTGGAGCAAGCAGCCAACAACTAGGATGCATCACCCATGGTCAGTCATGACCGAGGGGGGCCTACGATTTGGAAGGGGTCAATGTTCTACTTTTATTGAGATCACAATCCTCACTCCTCACGAAATTCTGCCTATGCTTATTTCTCATTTAGGTTCCCAAATTGATTTGGAATTTATAAGTGGGGCTTAGGAGAATGAGACAGCACAAACCCATCTCACTGCAAGCACAACCCCGTGCACCCACCTGTCCCTTAGGGTCAAAGCTTCAGTGCTCACTGAAAACTGGGGCGGAACGAGAGGCAATGCACTCCTTTATATTTATTCTCTTCAACCCTTTATGAACGATCACACATTTAAAACTTTAAATCACTCTGCCTTTTGAAACATAAAGCATCTCTTTTGATGGATATTTCCTACTGTAGCCAATAAATCTTTTCTGAGTTGGCACAAAAGTTTCCCGATATAAATCTCCATTTCTTGTAGTTCACAGAGAAACAGGAACTAACAACAGAGGGAGTCCTCCCCCCTGGTGATTTGGCTGGTGTTATAAGGGATGTATAAAGGCCGCATTCCTAATTGAAGAAATGGAGATCCCTAAATTGAAAGTAAAAGCTACCAAATCTAAGTCCCATTGCTATTAGGCCAATTCATGAGACCCCCCCAGGAATCTCATGAATTGGCCAGAGTGAGGACCACCGTAAATTGGAGGAGCAGCACCTCATATTTCGATTGGGCGGTATGAAAATTGACTTCTCTAATTTCAGGTAGTCCTTGCTTTCTCCTCCCCTTCTCAGCTCTCCCTCAGCCCACTGTCTCCGCCTCTTCCTTTCTTCTTCCCACCCCCCCTACCCCCACCCGCACATCAGTCTGAAGAATGGTCTCAACCCGAAACGTTGCCTATTTCCTTCCCTCCATAGATGCTGCCTCACCCGCTGAGTTTCTCCAGCATTTTTGCCGACCAGTCTGTTAAGTGCTTAATGGGTTAAGAACTCATGTGCAGAGGCTCGGATGTGTAAAGAACTTTTAATTCTGTCAACATAGATAGTAGTATGCCCATCTTAGTTTTCCAACTAACTCAGTCATACAGTATCTATTATCTTTGGGCCAGGCTCGCCCACGATTCTGCTTCTTTGTTCCTATGATCCTGGTTTAATATGTTGCCAAGGTAGAATGCTACTGAACTTCACATTCTGCTTTACACGCTAAACAAGGTCACTCGTGGGAGTGTAACACGACCTCCTTCGTTTTATGGAAAATATCAAAACAATCTCACGGTTTTAATTAGGACTCAATATTTGATCGATTGCATGGGCTGTCCTCCTTGCAATGCCTCATGCTGATAAAGCAAAGCACAAGTAAATTGAGGATAATGGTTAGAGGAAAATAACTGCAACAGTGGCTGCCTTATTTTTCAATTCGATGTCAATTTCAATTTGATCTCATTCTGTAATTGCCTTAGTCAGATACTTTGATAATGTCCCTTCTGTTCGTTATCAGGTATAAATCTCCCCCACGCATTTTTTTAAGAACAGATTAATCTAATTGTTCCTTAAATCTTCATCTCTTATCGTTCCATTAATCTATATGAATTCAGGCAAAATATATGATGATGATAAATTTAGCTTTTGTTTTGGTTTTAAAGGATAACGTTGTTGATGAAATAACACTGCAAGTCTTTTCTACATGAATAATTACCATGATTTTGCAGAGTTTAGGGCAACACATATCATGCTTAGGCACTCGAAAAGATCAAAATGTTGCGGGGGCATAAAGTGATACAGCTTGGAAACAGACTCTGAAGCCCACTGAATCTGTGCAGACCATCAAGCAACTTTACACTTATACTATCCAAACCCATTTTATTCCACCCAACATTCCCATCAACTCCCCCGAAGATTGCACGATTCATCTACACACCAGGAGCTATTTACATTATAACAAGGACTAGTCAAATAAACTACCAACCCACACATTTTTGAAATATGGTAGGAAACTGAAGGAAAGGAAACCCACAGGGTCACAGGGAGAACATGCAAACTCCATGCAGATAGTTCCAGAGGTCATCAGTGAATCCAGATTCAATCCTGACCTCTGTGTTGTTTTGCAGGATTTTACCATGCCACTAATTGCTTTCATCAGGGACATTTCTTGAAGTTAAGTTCTGTGTTTGGATCACATGAGAATTTCAACTCTGCATGTCACGGAAAGGGCAGTCAGTCGAGCAGGAACATATTGTCCAGGCAAAGCTTGCCAATTTTCCTTCCATTGAGTTAAATGAACATTGGATGGGCTCCTTGACAGACATGAGCTCCTCCCTGTGTTCAATCAGGACTGCCAAGCGACCCCGTGGCCCGACACGAGAACAAGAAAGGATGACCTTCATTTGTTCAAGTGATTTGGACATACAAAAAAAATCTGTGGCACGGTGGCGCTGCGGTAGAGTTGCTGTCTTACAGCGCTTGCAGCGCCGGAGACCCGGGTTTGATCCCGACTACGGGTGCTGTCTGTATAGAGTTTGTACGTTCTCCCCGTGACCTGCGTGGGGTTTCTCCGAGATCTTCGGCTTCCTCCCACACTCCAAAGACGTACAGGTTTGTAAGTTATTTGGCTTGGTAAATGTAAAAATTGTCCCTAGTGTGTATCGGATGGTGTTAATGTGCGGGCATCGCTGGTTGGCGCGGACCCGGTGGGCTGAAGGGCCTATTTCTGCGCTGTATCTCTAAACTAAAAAATTACTAAATGGGAAAGTTAATGTATAAAAGCAGACATTCTCAAGTCAAGGTCTGAAGAAGGGTCTTGACCCGAAACGCCATTGATTCCTTTTCCCCAGAGACGTTCCCTGACCCGCTGAGTTACTCCAGCATTTTGAGTCTTTGGTATAAACCAACATCTGCAGGTCCTTCCTACGCATTCTCAAGCTGAAATGGACACTTACTGTAGGTTGTCAGAGTGGAACAGTGACAAGGACTAGCCATGAAGGATAATTCTGATGCAGCTTCGAACAGCAGCAAACGTGCTTATCGGACCACTCAGCACTAGCAAATGTTAATACTTAAAAACATAAGAAATAGAAGCAGCTCCTTGTGCCTGATGCAGCATACAATAAGACCCTCTTGCACCATCATTATTTTCCTTGGATCTATTTGGATCTAAACATTTATCACTCTTTGTGTTACACACATTCAAGCCTCCACGGCCCTCTTCGAACATACAGCACAAGGCCCTTTGGCCCACAATATCTGTGCTGCACATGATGCCAAGATAAACTAATCTCATCTGCCTGCACATGATCCATAACCCTCCATTCCCTCGATATCCATGTACCTTTCTAAAAGCCTCTTAAATGTCACTAAGGTATCTGCCTCAGCAACCACCACCAGCAATGTGTTCCAGGCACTCACAACCGTCCGTGTAAAAAAAACCTTCCCCGCACATCTCTTTTAATCTTTGTCCCTCTCACCTTATAGATATGGCTTCTGGTCTTTGACATTGCCACCTTGCGAAAAGGTTCGGACTGTCTACCTTATCTATGCCAACTCATGAATAGTAAATTCCAAAGATTCCATATCCCCCAAGTCAATATATTTTTCCTCTTATTTCAGATCCCTTATTTTGACACTGCCCTCTGGTTTTCGACTCTTAAACCAGTGGTATCATTATCACAACATCTGCCATGATCATAATAAGTGGCAGAGTATATTCAAAGATCCAAATGGTGTGCTTCTATTCTTATTTCTTATGTTTTCTTTTGGTTTTTCTAATACCCTGTCAACCCACGCAAGAGCTTTATTTACTTCAGTGAGATCACATTTCAATATCTTAAACTCAAGAACATGTGGCGGCTCTGCTAAATCATCTCTCACATGAGCATGGAATGAATCCGGTGAAATTTCTCCACACTCCAACACATAGAAAGAATAATTGGACCCACTAGAGATGTTTCAGGTACATTGTGGCTGATTACTACAGCAGCAGAAGCTGGGCAGCTTACAACCCAACGGTATGCATATTGATATCTCTAATTATGAGTAACCCTTGCATCCCGTCCCTCTCCATCCCTCCCCCATGCTATTCGTCCTGCTAGTTTCACTGTTCGTATTCGTTCATTATCACCTCTTCCACAGCCAACAATGGGCTCCATACAATTCAATTTATTGTCATTTGGACCCCTTGAGGTCCAAACGAAATGCCGTTTCTGCAGCCATACATTACAAACAAATAGACCCAAGACACAACATAATTTACATAAACATCCATCACATCGCTGTGATGGAAGGCCAAAAAAACTTATCTCTCCACTGCACTCTCCCCCCCGATGTCAGAGTCAAAGTCAAAGCCCCCGGCGGGCGATGGCGATTGTCCCGTGGCCATTAAAGCCACGCCGGGTGATGCAAGGCCGCACACCGGGTCTTGGTGTTAGAGCCCCCGGCGTGCGCTCGCAAACTCCCGCGGCCATTCCAAGCCGTGCGGGGCGATGGTGCAAGGCCCCGCTCCAGGCGCTCTTCAACCCCGCAACTCGGGCGGGAGAAGTCGCCGTTGCGGGAGCCCTGAAAAGCGGACTCCCTCCAGGGACCCGCGGGCTCCCGGTGCCGTCCGCCAAACCCGCAGTTGCAGCCTCCGAAACTCCAGAGGTCGGGCCGCAGCAGCGTCCACCACAGCTCCACCCGCTCTGGACTCGGCCAGCTCCGCGACGGTGAGGTGAGTAGTCGGCACCAGAGCCCCCGGTCTTCCTGTTGGAGGCCGCTCCTCGTTGCAGCCCCAATGACAACGGAGACCCGACAAAGTAAAGGTCGGGTCTCCCGTGCAGGGAGAGATTTAAAAGTTACCCCCAACCCCCCCACACCACCCCCACCCCCCCACACACATACCCCAACAAAAATAACAAAAACTACATAAAAACATAGACATAAAATAATAAAAAACGCAGAGGCCGCTGCTGACGAGAGTCGCGCCGCCCACCGAATCCATCTTTCCTGCGTCATCGGTGCCGTCTCTGGTCTCGACGCAAAACGTCACCTATTCCTTTTCTCCAGAGATGCTGCCTGACCCGCTGAGTTACTCCAGCATCTGCTGTTCCATCCTACAAATCAATAGGTCCAATATCTGCTTCTGAAGATTGACAAGGATAAGAATTCAAATATCACTGCTGTGTTGAATTTGACCTATAATAGTACCCCTCTGTTTTCTTGAGGCTACAACACTTAAAGATTTTTTATGGCATCACCTCCATTGAAAATGTTTACACAAATTTGTAAATAGCTTCATGGCACCACCACTTTCTGTCTCTGCAGCCTCTCCCAGCCTTACTGTCCCTACCTAGGAATTCTTTGTTTTTTAATTCACTAGAAGTCCCTGCCACAAAGTGTGACTACCACAAGGGCTGAAGGCAAAGCCTAGATAGCAGACAAAACAATGAAGAATGGTCTCCACCCAAAACGTCACCCATTCCTTCTCTCCAGAGATGCTGCCTGTCCCACTGAGTTATTACAGCATTTTGTGTCTACCTTCGATTTAAACCAGCATTTGCAGTTCTTTCCTACACGAGCCAATGTTATGTTTTGCTTAATTTAATTTAGTTTAGATTAGTTTAGTTTAGTTTAGTTTAGTTTGTTTATTATTGTCTCGTACCGAGGTACAGTGAAAAGCTTTTGTTGCACATGATCCAGTCGAAGAAAAGACATAGTTACAATCAAGCTATCACAGTGTGCAGATATAGGATAAAGGGAATAACGTTTAGTGCAAGAAAAAGTCTGTTAAAGTTAGTTCAAAGGTCTCCAATGAGAAAGATGGGAGGTTAGGGACTGCTCTCTAGCTGACGAGAGGATTGCTCAGTTGCCTGAAAACAGCTGGGAAGAAACTGTCCTTGTACCTGGAGGTGTGCATTTTCGAACTTATGTACCTCTTGCCTCATGTGAGAGGGAAGAGAGGGATAGATCGTGGTGAGACTGGTCCTTGATTATGCTTGTGGACTTGTTGAGGCAGCATGAAGTGTAGATCATGGAAGGGAGGTTGGTGTGTGTGATGGTCTAGGCTGCATCCACAACTCTCAACAATTTCTTCCCATCTTGGATGGAGCTGTTCCCAAACCATGCTGCAATGCATCCTGATAAAAAGTTTTCTAAGGTGCAACTGTAGGTTAATGAGGGTTGTTGGGTACATGCTGAACTTCTTAAGCCCTCTAAGGAAGTAGAGCCATTTGTGTAATTTCTTGGCCATTGCTTCGATGTGGCCGGTCCATGAAATGGAAGGAGATAATTTGTTGGCAGTTGTACAGGGTCTTGGTGAGACCACACCTGGAGTATTGCGTACAGTTTTGGTCTCCAAATCTGAGGAAAGCCATTCTTGCCATAGAGGGAGTACAGAGAAGGTTCACCAGACTGATTCCTGGGATGTCAGGACTTTCATATGAAGAAAGACTGGATAGACTCAGCTTGTACTCGCTAGAATTTAGAAGATTGAGGGGGAATCTTATAGAAACTTACAAACTTCTTAAGGGGTTAGACAGGCTAGATGCAGGAAGATTGTTCCCGATGTTGGGGAAGTCCAGGACAAGGGGGTCACAGTTTAAGGATAAAGGGGAAATCCTTTAGGACCGAGATGAGAAAAACATTTTTCACACAGAGAGTGGTGAATCTCTGGAACTCACTGCCACAGAAGATAGTTGAGGCCAGTTCATTGGCTATATTTAAGAGGGAGTTAGATGTGGCCCTTGTGGCTAAAGGGATCAGGGGGTATGGAGAGATTGCAGGTACGGGATACTGAGTTGGATGATCAGCCATGATCATATTGAATGCCGGTGCAGGCTCGAAGGGCTGATTGATCTACTCCTGCACCTATTTTCTATGTTTCTATAATGCAATTGAAACGTTAGCATGATAAACATTGGTGATGCTGAGTCTTGGGGTGGTGAATGTGCTAGACTCTGTTAATCATTGTGTGCTTTGTAGCCCAGCAGGAAGACTACATTTGGTAATATATATATATATATATTTAGGTCTAGAATTAATGTTCAGGTAATATGATTAGGTGTAAAGCCAATTTGAATTTGCTGAACATTTGCCAGTGAATGCATTATTTTCCATTGAATCAATTTCCTGTGCAGGGGGTTTTAAATTGGCCCACTTATGCCAATGATCCTTATTCAAACTAATGTACGTTGATTTACCACCAAGTGTCAGGCAGTGAATTTTTTTACTCCAAAATAACATTGGCCAAACAAATCTATTTCTTCCAGACGTCATTTTAACTCGGAGCAGCTGTAAGTTTGAAACAAAAGACAAATATAAAACTTCAGGTTCCTGTTTGTGAAGTGTCCAAGAGGAAGGTGAGCATAAGCAAACATCTGAACTAGAAGAAACACTTCACCATGAGGGTGGCATTCCAGTCCCTGCTGAGGAAGTGATGATACTTGCCGTGGCGACAGTACTAAAGCAGACACTGTTTATTGTTTATTCAAACCTAAGTACTCGTTAAAGAATCAAGAGGTCGGGAAGAGGAGAAGCAGTCATTATGTTATTAGTATTCATTTAATCTAACAATATTTTTGTATTTGAGCAACTCAAAAATGTTTTGCTAATTATCAATTAGTATAAAATGTTAAACTATCAGTGGTCTTCCATGCGGTCATCGTACAATTAATTAATGGTTTGAATGAAATGAGAACATTAAAAATACGTGCCAAAATTCAAATGGGATTATCATCACAGTTGGACTGCAAGGAAACGCAGTTGATTTAATGTAAAGAGGGAGAGAGGGCCTTTTTACTATATGTAGTCACTTTTGTTTCATGTTTCTTTTGCTGCCGAAAAATGGAGCATATAAGAAAGTGGTTTACTAACCAGTGACTGAATGGTCTTTAGCCTGAAAAATGAAAAAGTACGCTTTGATTTGTTTTAAGATTAAGATTTTCTCATCTTGAAAGATCTCATTTGCAGAGAATTCTGAAAAGCAATGTTTTTCACTGGAAATGGAAATTAAACAAGAGGGGAATATCTTGCTTGGTAAATTTCCACTATGAGGTTGACCCAATGGGTAGTAATTACTCCACACCAGATTTATTTTACATTAAGGCAATAGTGTGGGTCACTTTAGCACTGTTTGTCAACGTTGCATTAAGACTGAGAAGTTAGTTGCATGGTCTACAGAACAGTGGTGTTACGTTTCCTTGTGAAACACAGTAGTTATACATTGAACACTGTCATTTTAAGATGGCATTATGTTAACACTCTGCTGATTGCACGATTGCCACAATCAAACACAACAGGTACAATATTTGCAGCCGTTTTAAAGAGGCACACTATATTATGCCATATTCAATACAGTAGATGATGGGAGGTGAGAGAATGTCCTCCATGGTGAGAGGAAACTGCACAGGATGAACATCACCTCCCACAGGCATGTTCTTTGGGTATGAGGGAGGTCCTCTAAGGCTGTCACCAGGGCTCCAGTCATGAGTGCCGTCTACAAATGGCTACATTCTGAGGAGCATGGGAACTGCACCAATTCTGTTTTAGAGATTGATTCTGTGGACAACTCTCTATAATAGTGTCTTTAACACACTTTCAGTTAATTTCACAAATAACCAAAATGCCACTTTGCTCGTTGACCTATCTGTTTGTGCTCTCTTACAACAAGGCCAAATGTAAGATTGGGTAACATCACCTCATCTTCTGCCTGGGTATAATGCAGCCTGCTAAACTCAATACTGAATTCTCAAACTATAGTTAACTCACTCTTTCTTTCTATTGCATCAGAATTAGCCATTTCTGCATGCCATAATTTTAGCTTAGTTTTTTTAAACTTTTTTTTAGCTTGCTGGGCATGTCCCATAGATTTATCATTAGCAATACATCACACAAACTAAAGCAGCTTCATCGGATTTTAACTGCCCCTAATTGCCACATTAGATCATCCAGTCTCACTTCTGTATTGTGAGATTAGTGCAAGCTGCAAGGATGAATATCTACCTTCTCAGTTAAAGTACACCTCTTTGATCAAGTGCCTGGTCAACTTTTCTCATAGTTTCTTTATCCTTTCATTCAGCCATAAATTATAATCTGATTATACCTCGAGGAATTACCTCAGGACTTTATACTAGAATAATGATCAAATGCAAGTTCATTTGCTGCTTTTTAATTATGAGATTGATCTAGAGGGTGAATGACATGTATAATACAACAGATACACGATGATTTTGTCTTCCATTCAAAATGAATACACATAAGCAAAGACAACAAACTATTTAATGGAAACCTGATGGCAATTGCAACAACATCTGGAAGATGACCCTACCAGGTTATTTCCTGTTACTCTACCCTATCTCCAGAAACCTATGACTTTGTGAGCTTTGAACTAATCATGTGGGTTTGTTATGTGAAACTAGATAAAGATGCATGAAAGTAAAAGTCACCATATCTGTCGAAAGTGGGATATTTGTTCTCAACTAATTAATCAATTCATATTAGGACAATAGACATGTTTTTATGTCAAAAATTGAATAATAGTGTATTTTCAGACAGGCATCTGTGTTTTCACTTATTCTGTAAATAGTGGCCCATAGCGTGGCAGAAATAAAGGACATTTTTTCCAAAGAAGCCTCAAAACTATCCATATGCCTCCATCTTTGCTGATGATTATGACTGGACCTTGTACATACTGGCCAAGTTGCCATATTGGACCAGTCCTATATGCCTGTATTTGACATTAGCCTTTAGAGACATAGGGTGGAAACAGGCCCTTTGGCCCACCAAGTCAGTGCCGACCAGCGATTACCCCATACACGAACACTATCTTACACAATAGGGACAATGTACAATTTGTAGCAGCCAATTAACCTACAATCTTACACATCTTTGGAGTGTGGCTGGGAATCCGGAACACCCAGAGAAACCCTACACGGTCACAGGGAGAATGTACAAACTCCATATAGACAGCACCCGTAGTTAAGATCGAACCCGGGTCTCTGGTGCTGTAACACAGCAACTCTAACGCTACACTACTGTGCCGCCCTATGTTTGGTCAGCAGGGCAGTGAAGAAAGCGAATGGTATGTTAGCATTCATAGCAAAAGGATTTGAGTATAGGAGCAGGGAGGTTCTGCTGCAGTTGTACAGGGTCTTGGTGAGACAACACCTGGAGTATTGCGTACAGTTTTGGTCTCCTAATCTGAGGAAAGACATTCTTGCCATAGAGGGAGTACAGAGAAGGTTCACCAGACTGATTCCTGGGATGTCAGGACTTTCATATGAAGAAAGACTGGATAGACTCGGCTTGTACTCGCTAGAATTTAGAAGATTGAGGGGGGATCTTATAGAAACTTACAAAATTCTTAAGGGGTTGGACAGGCTAGATGCAGGAAGATTGTTCCCGATGTTGGGGAAGTCCAGAACAAGGGGTCACAGTTTAAGGATAAGGGGGAAATCTTTTAGGATCAATATGAGGAAAACATTTTTCACACAGAGAGTGGTGAATCTCTGGAATTCTCTGCCACAGAAGGTAGTTCAGGCCAGTTCATTGGCTATATTTAAGAGGGAGTTAGATGTGGCCCTTGTGGCTAAAGGGATCATGGGGTATGAAGAGAAGGCAGGTACAGGATACTGAGTTGGATGATCAGCCATGATCATATTGAATGGCGGTGCAGGCTCGAAGGCCGAATGGCCTACTCCTGCACCTATTTTCTATGTTTCTATGTCCATTGCCCTCTAAACTCTTCCTTTCAATATCTCTTTGAAAATATCTTTTGAAAGTCATAATTTTATCCACTTCTGTAGCTTCCTCTGGCAGCTTATTCCCGATACAATGAAAACATTGCCCTTGAGGTCCCTCAAATCATCTGAAGGCCATACCTTCCAGTTTAGGAATCATCTACTTGGGAATAAGACTGTGTGTTCACAGTCAAGCTGACTATACAGTGCATTCAGAAAGTATTCAGACCCCTTCACTTTTTCCACATTTTGTTACGTTACAGCCTTATTCTAAAATGGATTAAATTCATTTATTTTATCATAAATCTACACACAATATCCCATAATAAAAAAGCAAAAGCAGGTGTTTAGAAATGTTTGCAAAGTAATTAAAAAGAAATAACTGAAATATCACATTTACATAAGCATTCAGACCCTTTACTCAGTACTTTGTTGAGGCACCTTTGGCAGCGACTACAGCTACATGCTCGGCACACCTGTATTTGGGTAATTTTCCCCGTTCATCTCTGCAGATCCAGAGATGTCAGGTTCCACAGCTATTTTCAGGTCGCTCCAGAGATGTTTGATCAGGTTCCAGTCCGGGTTCTAGCTGGGCCACTCAAGGACATTCACAAACTTGTCATGAAGCCACTCCTGCGTTGTCTTGGCTGTGTGCTTAGGGTTGTTGTCCTGTTGGAATGTGAATCTCCGCCCCAGTCTGAGGTCCAGAACACTCTGGAGCAGGTTTTCATCAAGGATCTCTCTGTACTTTGCTCCATTCATCTTTCCCTCGATCCTGACTAGTCTCCCAGTTCCTGCCGCTGAAAAACATCCCCACAGCATGATGCTGCCACCACCATGCTTCACTGTAGATATGGTATTGGCCAGGTGATGAGCGGTGCCTGGTTTCCTCCAGACGTGACGCTTGGCATTCAGGCCAAAGAGTTCAATCTAGGTTTCACCAGACCAGAGAATCTTGTTTCTCATGCCTTTTGGATAACTTCAAGCAGGCTGTCGTGCCTTTTACTGATTGGCTTCCATCTGGCCACTCTACCATAAAGGCCTGATTGGTGGAGTGCTGCAGATATAGTTGTCCTTCTGGAAGGTTCTCCCATCACCACAGTGGAACTCTGGATCTCTGTCAGAGTGACCATCGGGTTCTTGGACATCTCCCAGACCAAGGCCCTTCTCCCCCGATTGCTCAGTTTGGTCGGGCAGCCAGCTCTATGAAGAGTCCTGGTGGTTCCAAAGTTCTTCCATTTAAGAATAATAGAGGCCATAGGGGGCGGTACAGTGGCGTAGCTGGTAGAGCTGTTGCATCACAGCACCAGAGACCCAGATTTGATCCTGACCTCGGGCGCTACCTGTGTGGAGTTTGCATGTTCTCCTTGTGACAACTTGGGTTTCCTCTGGGTGCTCAAGTTTCCTCCCACATCGCAAAGACGTGTGGGTTTGTAGGTTAATTGGCCTCTATAAATTGCCCCTAGAGTAAATAGGATAACATAGAACTAGTGTGAACGGGTGATCAATGATCAATGTGAACTCGCTGGTCAGAAGGACCTGTTACTGTGCTGTGTCTCTAAACTAAACTAAACTTTCCCATCACTAATGTCAGGCTCACTGGCCTGTAGTCCTCCTTGCTGCCCTTCATAAATAAAGCTACATCATTAGCCACCCTTCAGTCCTCTGGAACATCATCCGTGGCTGATGTTGATGCCAATATCCCTGTAAGGGCCTCTGCAATTTCCTCCCTAGCTTCACAACAAGGTCCATGAATATACCTCGTTAAACTCCACACTTTAAAACTGGTAATTTGACTGATTTAAGGCATCACAACATCAATGCCTCGATTCCTTAGCTTTCCATGATCTACTCCACAGTAAAAATGGATAAGCATTCATCTAATATCTCCCTCATTTCCTTTGGTTTTACATAAAAATGGCCATACTGATCTTTAAGGGGACCCATTCTTTCCCTAGCCCCCTTTTTCATTTGGTATATCTGTAGAATCTATTAGGATATTCATTTACGTTGCCTGTCAGCTCCATTGCATGTCCTCTTTCTTTCCTCCCGATTGCATTGTTAAGTGTATTCTTGTATTTGTTATAATTGCGGTGTGATTCACTTGATCCTGACGGCTTAAATATCCTCCTTCTGTAGTATTGGTGTTAGTTGAAATCTATTGCATCTTAAATCCTTTGTATCCATTGTGGTTTTGGAATCTCATGAACCTCAGTGTTGGTGCTATAAAGGTTTTGATTGTAATGTCTACCATTACTCCTTGGTTTCCTAAATCTATAGTGTTGTGACTATAATGTCTATTGTGCCTGTAATGTTTGCTACCACAGTGACATTTTCATATCTCGAGCATCTTTTTTAACTATGATGTCTATTGGTATTGTAACAATTGTCAGAACTGTAGTCCACTGTGACACCAATATCTGCTAATTGTCATATATCTTCTGATGATGATGGGTATTATAGCAGCAGCCTCCCTTCATCCCTTGAAGGAATACTTCACCCAAGTTCTTCATCTCAGTTGGTCTGACTGAAGAAGGCTCCTGACATGAAACGTTGCTTGTCCATTCCTTCAATAAATGTTGCCTGATCGCAGAGTTCCACCAGCACATTGTGTTTTGCTCGCATTCTCAAATACTTAATTGTCTCGCCCCTAAATCCTTAAAGTATCCATAAATACTGGAAGACCTCAACAAATCTTGATCACAGCAAGCTGCAATGTTAACTAATTTCTGGCTTATTTCCCATTCTTTCCCATCACCTCTAACAATTAGGGCATTCTTTCTATCCTTTGCCAACACAGAGACCGTGCTCTGCTTCTGCTGCTTCCTCTTTCCCATCTTCACCAAGCCACATAGCTACTTTGATTTTCTTTCACTCTCGTATTGAAGCACTTTCTGGTTTCCCATCCATCTCTCACCCTCTACACCAAATGTCACTTGGCCATGAAGTCCACTTCTTGCTCCCTCAGTACCATTTCCCACCAAACTTCTGACCATATTAGCCCAATGCCAATTGACTTTCTAAATTGTCTCTTTCACAGCCTGTCTTCCTCCTTTTAAATCTCCTCACCAAATATCTACATATACTCAATCCTTCATTTCCTACCACATTGCCAACATCCCTTTTTACTTTTTTAGCCCCCTAGCTCCATGTTTATTCTTCCTGTTATTTCATCCTCGAATCCCACAGAACAGATCTCTATCTCCTCATAATGCTGAACAACATCATAGTTAAAGTGATGTGGAATGCCATATCCATCCTTTGCTTTGAATTTTGTAATGATGATTGGGCACCATTCTCCATGGTCCTGCTCAGTGAAACTGCCTCCAACTTCCAAGCCTTAGGAAGGATGTCATTAAGTTAGAAAAGGTGCAGAAAAAAGAAACAAATATGACACTGAGACTGGGGGGGGGTTGTGTTATAAGGAGAGATTGGATATACTGGAGCTTCTTTCATGGAGTGTGGGAGGCTGATGGATGACCTATAGAGGTACGTAAGATTATGAGGGGCATAGATACTGTAAAGGGCCTGTCCCACGAGCATGCGACTCCACGCGACTCCATGCGGCAAGTGCGACCTAAAGGGACTGTCCCACGAGCATGCGACTCCATGCGGCAAGCGCGACCTAATGTGGTCGCTTGAGCCGTACGGCCTCACGGGGTCGGTCCCACTTCGATCGGCGGAGCCGTATGGAGTTCTGCGGAGCTGGTCCCGACATCGCGCGGGGATCCGAAAAACTGACTGTGTTAAAAAATTCCGCGCGGCAACAGCCTGCCGGCCCGCAGCCGCCTCGACACCGCGGACTTCGCTCGAACTTCATGTCACTCACTCGACCTCCGCGCGGCCCCCGCTTCTGGTTTGGTCGCACTTGCCGCATGCAGTCGCATGCTAATGGGACAGGCCCCTTTAGGTCGCGCTTGCCGCATGGAGTCGCATGCCCATGGGACAGGCCCTTAAGTTGAATGCTCACAGTCATTCTTCCGATGTAATGGAGTCTGAAACTAGAGTCTATATATTTAGAGTCAGTGGGGAAAGATTTTTAAAAAACCTGAGGGGCAACTTTTTCACATAGGATATATGTGGAATGAGTTGCCAGGGGATGTAACAGTGGCAGCTACACTTACAATGTTTCAAATAAGTTTTTCTCTGTTTTTACCATGGAGAAAGACATGAGGACCAGGGAACTTGGGGCAGTTCATGGAAGTGCCTTGAGTCAAGTCAAGTCAAGTTTTATTCGTCACGCACATAAAGTGCAGTGAAATGAATTTGCCAGCAGCGGTACAATAAAAAAGAACACATAATACACAATAAAAATTTAACACAAACATCCACCACAGCATTTATCACTGTGCTGGAAGGCACAAAGGTTTGGTCAGTCCTCCTCCATTTTCCCCCGTGGTCAGGACCACGGTCAGTCAGTATTACGGTCGAGGAGGTGCTGAAGGTCCTGATGCACATGAAGATAGACAAATCTTCTGGGCCTGATCAGATATATCTGAGAACACTGTGGGAAGCTAGGGAGTAGGTAGGTACCCTGGCTGAGATTTATGTCATCATTAAATACAGGCATGGTGCCGGAAGACTGGAGGGTGGCAAATGTTGTGCCTTAATTTGACTGGGGCTGCAGGGAAAAGCCTGGGAACTACAGGCCAGTGAGTCTAACATCTGTGGTTGGAACATTACTGGAGAATATTCTAAGGTATAACGATATACATACATTTAGATAGACAAGGACTGCTTAGGGATAGTCAGCATAGTTTTATGCGTGGGAGGTCGTGTCTCACAAATCAGATTGAGTTTTTTGAAGAGGTGATCAAAATGGTTGATGAGGGCAGAACTGTAGATGCTGTGTATATGGACTTCAGCAAGGCATTCAAAAAGGTCCCATAGGCTACTCTGGAAGATTAGAGCATGGGATACAAGGAGACATAGCTGACTGGATACAAAATATAATGGCAGGAAGCAGAGGGTGATGGTGGAAGGTTGCTTCTCAGACTTGAAGCCTGTGACTAGTGGTGTGCCTCAGGGTTCAGTGCTGGGCCCATTGCTGTTTGTCATAATTGATCTCCTATCCAATGATTTGGATGAGAACGTGCAAGATATGATTAGCAGGTTTGCAGATGACTAAAGTGGGTGGTATTGTAGATAGTGAAAATGGTTGGTTGGGCAGTTGGGCTGAGGAATAGTTGATGGATTTTAATACAAAGAAGTGTGAGGTGTTGCATTTTGGGCAGTCAAACAAGGGCAGGATCTATACACTGATTGGCAGGGCTCTGGAAAGTATTGTAGAGTGGAGGGATCTAGGAGTGCAAGTACATAGTTCATTGAACGTAGCATCACTGGTAGATAGGGTTGTCAAAAAGTATTTTGGCACATTGGCTTAATCGGCCAGGGTGTTGAGTATAGAATTTGGGAGGTCATGTTCCTGTTATATAAGATATTGGTGAGGCTACATTTAGAGTGTTGTGTTCAGTTTTTTGGTCACTATGTTACAGTAAAAATGTTGTCAAACGGGAAAGGATGCAAAGATGTATGAGGATGTTGTCAGGTCTCCAGGGCCTGAGCTATAGGGAGAAGTTGAGCTGTCCAGGACTTTATTCCTTGGAGTGCAGGAAGATGAGGGGTGATCTTATAGAGGTGTACAAGATCATGAGAGGAATTGATAGGGTAAATGCATAGAGTCTTTTGCCCAGAGTACGGGAATAGAGAACCAATGGACATAGGTTTAAGGTGAAGGGGGAAAGATTTAATAGGTACCTGACGGGGAAACCTTTCTACAAAAATGGTAGTGTGTATATGGAACGAGTTGTTGTAGGAGATAGTTGAGGTAGGTACTATCATGACGTTGAAGAGACATTTGGACAGGTACGTGAATGGGATAGGTTTAGAGGAATAAGGGCCAAGAGTCAAGAGTGTTTTATTGTCATATGTCCCAAATAGAACAATGAAATTCGCACTTGCTGCAGCACAACAGAATATGTAAACATAGTACACTGTAAACAATATGATAAATGAGAGAGAAAAAAGTTAAGTGTGTATATATACACATACTCACAAGTACACACATACTGTATATATATATATATATTTACGCATATTTACACACATACATATATATACATACACACATCCTCAAAAAACAAACAATAGTAGTGCAATAATAATAGTAATAATAGAATGGAATAGAATAGAATGCCTTTTATTGTCATTCAAACAGCTTGTTTGAACGAAATTGCATAGTCTACAGTCTTACATTACAAATAAACCCAAGACCCGCACTTAACACACTTTACACAAACGTCCATCACAGTGCATCTCCAACACCTCTTCACTGTGATGGAAGGCAAAATCTTATCCCTTCCCTTTGTTCTTCTCCCGCGGTCCAGCGGTCCACCTGCAGCGTCGAGGCGAACTGGGGCTCCCGATGTTAAAGCCCCCGGCGGGTGATGGTAAGTCCTGTGGCCGTTTAAGCCGCGCCAGGCGATGTTAGGCCTCGCTCCGTGTCCTTTAAACCCAACGTTTCCAGCAGGAGAAGTAGCCGTTGCGAGAGCTCCGAGAAGTGGCCTCCCACCAGGGACCTGCGAGCTCCCGATGTTCCTGTCCACCGGGCCTGCGGCCGGAGCCTCCAAATCTCCAAAGTCGGGTCGCAGCCGCGTGCCACCACAGCTCCTCCCGCTCCGAAGTCGGGCAGCTCCACGATGGTGAGTCCGCAGGCTCCGTGACTGGAGCCCTTAGGCTGGTCCTGGCCGGACGCTCCTCGATGTTAGGCCCAACGACACCGGAGACCCGACAGGGAAAACGTCGGGTCCCCGTACAGGGAAGAGACTAACGGTTCCCCTCCCCCCCCCCCCCCCCCCCACATATACACAGCTAAAAAACAATAAAAACTAGAGTCAAGTCATGCATTTAATGAGACAAAAATTTAAAAAATGACAGACGGACTGTAGTCAAGCCGCTGCCGATAGGCGCTGCCACACCACATCAGACATAATAATAGTCTATTGCAGTTCATAGCTTATTTGAGGTTGAAGTGTTTAATAGCCTGATGGCTGTAGGGAAGAAGCTGTTCCTGAACCTGGACGTTACAGAACAAGGGGTCACAGTTTAAGGATAAGGGGGAAATCTTTTAGGACCGAGATGAGAAAAACATTTTTTCACACAGAGAGTGGAGAATCTGTGGAATTCTCTGCCACAGAAGCCAGTTCATTGGCTATATTTAAGAGGGAGTTAGATGTGGCCTTTGTGGCTAAAAAGGATCAGGGGGTATAGAGAGAAGGCAGGTACAGGATACTGAGTTGGATGATCAGCCATGATCATATTGAATGGCGGTGCAGGCTCGAAGGGCCGAATGGCCTACTCCTGCACCTATTTTCTATGTTTCTATGTTACACTGTTCCACCCCTATTTCACCATAGTTGTACTCCAATATCCTCCAACCTACATAATTGTCAATTGATGTAAACGTCTACAGACAGTATCATATTCTGTTGGTGGACTTCTCCTCTCTTTCTTGCCCCACATGAGCTTCTGGTCCCCAACATCTCCACCAACTTGACTTTTCAGTGAAACTATTTACTAGAATTTCTTTCTTTCCCGATATCTCTCCAACTCCTTTAATTTAAAATGAATGTTGTCATTCCTTCCCTTTTTATCGGCCTTGAAATGTTCCATCTTACTCACACCTTAACACATTCTCCCACATCATTTATTTATAAGGATAAAACTCAATGCACTTTAGTTATGTGTTTTGATTATCTCTCATAATAAAGTCAACCAAAATTATAATTAAGTGTAAAAGTTACTAATGCCCCTGTCCCACTTAGGAAACCTCTGGAGACTTTGCGCCCCACCCAAGGTTTCCGTGCGGTTTCTGGAGGTTGCAGGTGGATGCCGGAGGTTGCAGTTAGTGGAAGCAGGCAGGGAGACTGACAAAAACCTCCGAGAACTGCATGGAAACCTTGGGTGGGGTGCAAAGTCTCCAGAGGTTTCCATTCAGGTTTCCTAAGTGGGACAGGGGCATTACAAATCAAAGATAATCAAAATTAATTCTAGAAAAAAATGCTATGTTAAATTAAACAAAACAGCCAAAGCTTAGTGTTAAATTATCCCTTTGGGGACCAGCTATATGTGTCTTCAGGCATGCTTCTAAGTTGTAACGAAAGTGACACAAGACCTGGCGAACTCACACAATCTGGTAAAATACCTCATGGAATTATATCCTGGTTCAATAGGGCATCTAAAGAAAGCAATAGGATCAGTACGACCAGGCAGTGCAAAGCCTTTGTTTGTGTGAGTGTTAGTTTTAAGATACCTGATCCGTTGCTTTTGGATGTGTTTGCTTGCTGCTCTGGGTCTCCCTGCCCTGGCCTATCCAGTCTTCTATCAATATTTTGCTAGTCACATATGTGCTAGAGTGCAGAAATGAGACCCAGATAGAAGTCTAACAGGAAAAGGTTTGCCCTTAGATTAAGTTTCATTGTTTTCCACATTAGGAATCATGCTGACTTTAAACAGTGTCTGGATTTAGTTGGCAATGCATGAAAAAAAAATGAAAGGTAGAATTAAACAAAAACCTTGACATCAATTAGTTAATCATGGTTTCCATTCTTACAAGGCTTCAATAAGGCTCTAAATAAAATGAAGCCAGTCTGAGATCAGATATCTCCAGAGTTTACATTTTGTTTTCAGAACTGATTCAATCTTGAAGTTTTACTGTTTAACAAGCACCCAAGGTGACGGGACCACCATTCATGTATCATATGGTCTATCAGTAATCTAAAGTCATCCAGCCGTGCCTCCCATAAATAAAACTCTTTAAATCACCAGACCCAGAGGATGTACAAAACAGTAGTCTGCCACTCTCCTTTGATGTCTTGAAGAGATAATTTGGAAACTTACAGATTGTTCCGTCCCAGCAAGCACTGAGACTGAACGATCTTATTGTTTATCGGAATGGATTCAATCTCTGCTGAGTAGCAATATGTCAAGGCTCCCTGTTATCAGGTGCTGGAAGGCTCTTTCCTGCCTTACACATTGCACTGACAGTTATCCAGACTGGCATGTCTTTCTTTCAATTGCTAGATTAACACCAGATAAACTAAGCATAATCAACATGTACTGCTTGATATAATAGGAATTGTAGGACAGGATTATTTGTGGACAATATCTACGTGGTAATCTAAGTGGACAAGATTATTTTGAATTATTCCTCCGATTAACCCTTGCATCCTCACTCTAAAAAATTGATAGCCACGCTATTTGTGAATTCATGAAATATGTATGACAGGCTTTATCTGCACATTAAACAATGCACGCAAACTCTTACTCTAAATAAGCTATATTAGAAAAATCTTGAGAAGCACAGCAGTTCATTCAGCATCCATGAAGAGAATGGACAAGTTCTTGTTTTAGGTATAGATGTTTATTTTAAGAAAAGTCTGCATCCAAAATATTTCTTGCCTGTTTTCTCCACAGATAATTGGCTAAACTGTTGTGTTTTTATCTGCATTTTTAGTATTGTTTCAATATCCTGCATGTGCATTATTTAGCTTTTTACTATAGTGCCTTCAGGTTTTGCATTAAATGAAAATCACAATCCACTGTGATGTTCCTATCATTGCATCTAATTAATCCATATCTATTTCTGAAGCTCAAATTCCTGTTGACCCTTTTAAGTATCTAATGCAAACAGAAGGAACATAAATTAAGATTAAGCCTAAGATCTTGCAATCAATGTATTTACTGGTATCTAAATTATCTCCTTAAAACATATGGGGAGACTGATGATATCAGTTCAGTATGACTTCAATCTCTCTGCTCCATTGAGTAAAGGGCTTCATTTGGTGCTAAAGCAATGAGATAATTTATGGCTTCAATGGAAATCAATTGTAAATCAGATTTATCACTACCCTCATTTATTTTTAGTGACAATAAACCAAGTTGCTTTCACACATTTGTTTCCAGAGTGGCTTTAACTTTCCGTCAGAATGCACAAGAAGCTGCAATTATATACATATTAAAAAATGTTTAATACTTTGAAATAATATGGGATAAAAATAAAGAGTGTCCTTAACTTCGGAAGCTGGAGGATATCTGGAATGTTGTTTAAATTTGCATATTGAGGACTATATTCTCTTAAGTGGTGGATGTCGTAGCTTGAAAGTTCTCCACCCTGCTGGGTGGAAATGGATATCTATTTATCTTCTTTTCCATGACACAGTCAACATCAGGAAGACACCTCATGTAGAATTATAAGCTCTCCATAACATCTTCCGAGGCAGCAATATTGGTAGCATTTTCCCATCCTCATAGGTTTTTATTAATATTGTTTTTTCTCTGTTCCTTCCATCATTATTTCTTGTTTGTATATTTTCCCATTTTTCCTTTATTACTTTTCCATGTGGTTATATTGTTTCCCTTTCCTCTTGTACTTCTCTCAGTTATAGTCATAGAGTCATAGAGTGATACAGTGTGGAAACAGGCCCTTCGGCCCAACTTGCCCACACCGGCCAACATGTCCCAGCTACAATAATCTCACCTGCCAGCATTTGGTCCATATCCCTCCAAACCTGTCCTATCCATGTACCTGTCTAAATGCTTCTTAAATGTTGGGATAGTCCCTGCCTCAACTACGTCTTCTGGCAGCTTGCTCCATACAATACAATATACAATACAAATTTATTGTCATTGTCAGCTTGCTCCATACATCCGCCGCCCTTTGTGTGAAAAAGCTACCCCTCAGATTCCTATGAAATCTTTTCCCCGTCACCTTAAACCTATATCCTCTGGTCATCAATTCACCTACTCTGGGCAAGAGACTCTGTGCATCTACCAGATCTATTCCTCTCATAATCTTATACCCCCTCTATAAGATCAACCCTCATCCTCCTGCATTCCAAGATAGAGTATTTTCATCTGTTTTCTCGCATGTCTATATATATTTATCCTTAAAGATTAATTATTTCACCACTCAGCTTTTTGCTCATTAACAAATCACATTAACTCACTTCTTTACAAATGATATTTGCCAGAGCTACCAGGCGGCGCGACTCTCGTCAGCAGCGGCCTCTGCAGTCCGTCTGCGTTTTTATTATTTTATGTCTATGTTTTTATGTAGTTTTTGTTATTTTTGTTGGGGTATGTGTGTGGGGGGGTGGGGGTGGTGTGGGGGGGAGGGGGTAACTTTTCAATCTCGGGACCTTTTCTTTGTCGGGTCTCCGTTGTCGTTGGGGCTGCAACGAGGAGCGGCCTCCAACAGGAAGACCGGGGGCTCTGGTGCCGACTACTGACCTCACCGTCGCGGAGCTGGCCGAGTCCAGAGCGGGTGGAGCTGTGGTGGACGCTGCTGCGGCCCGACCCCCGGAGTTTCGGTGGCTGCAACTGCGGGTTTGGCGGACGGCACCGGGAGCCCGCGGGTCCCAGGAGGGAGACCGCTTTTCAGGACTTCCGCAACGGCGACTTCTCCCGCCCGAGTTGCGGGGTTGAAGAGCTCCTGGAGCGGGGCCTTACAGCACCGCCCCGCGCGGCTTGGAATGGTCGCGGGACTGCGAGCGCGCGCCGGGGGCTCTAACATCAAGAACCCGGTGTGCGACCTTGCATCACCCGGCGTGGCTTTAATGGCCACGGGACAATTCGCCATCGCCAGCCGGGGGCTTTGACTTTGACTCTGACATCGGGGGGGGGAGTGCAGTGGAGAGAAAAGTTTTTTTGGCCTTCCATCACAGCAATGTGATGGATGTTTATGTAAATTATGTTGTGTCTTGGGTCTATTTGTTTGTAATGTATGGCTGCAGAAACGGCATTTCGTTTGGACCTCAAGGGGTCCAAATGACAATAAATTGAATTGTATTGTATTGTATTGTATTGTAAGAGATTGGCTGAAACTAATCCTGATTTGATGGAAAATTAAGATTCAAGAGTAAGTGTCTGTGGCGATCGCTGGTTGACGTGGACTCAGTGGGCCGAAGGGCCTGCTTCTGTGCTGTACCTCTTAAGTGTAAATCTAAATCCGATAACAATCAAGCCAAACTCAATGATATGTTGACAAAAGGAAAAAACTGAGTGCAGACCATAGATCTCAACATTGTAGCACGCCAGTTCCACTGACAAAGTTCAATGTTTACCATGAGGTAGAGGTGAATGGTGCAGTACTCTAGCTTGTAGAAGAACCGTTCAGGACCTTGATATCAGAGGGGAAGAAACTATTCATGAGTAATTTCTTCACTATCCATTATAACGTCCCCAGTTTCTGACTGTCAGGGAACATCTTTTGTCTTTTTCTAATCTTTTTACTGTTCATATATCAATAGAATTTTTTACAGTCATTGTTTCTGTTCCTTGCAAGCTTACTTTCACATATTTTTCCCATCTTAATTAATCCCTTGGTCCTCCTCTGCTGAGTTTTAAACTTTTCCCAATCCTCCAGTTTGTTACTTTTCAAGCCAATGTATATGCTCCTTGAACCATCCTCTATCCCTAATTCCCTGTATTAGCTACAGATGAATTATCTGTCTTGTTTTATTTTTGTGTTGGCATGAATAAGCAATTGTCCCTCTTTGGTCACATCTCCGTAATCACAATTATATTGTATTGGTTTGCTTCTATTTCTTTGGTTAATTCATCTACTTTATTCCAAATATTCAGTTGACATAAAGCCATCATGCTTGTTTTTATTTAACATTCTTCATACTCTTAGAATTATGACCAAACTGTCCAAACTGAGGCGTATGTATCACCTTTCCGATGAGACATTAAATTGAAGACCCGTCTGGTCTCTCAAAGGTAAAAGATCCCATGGCACTATCTTGAAGAAGAGCTGCAGAGTTATCCTTGCAATGTTATCGTTTATTTAGCCTTCAGCCAATGTCATTAAAAACAGTTTAACTGGTCCCCATCAAGTAGCTGGTCGGTGAGGTTGCTATGCACAGATTGACTGCTCTGTTTCACATTACAACAGTGACTGTGCACAAAAAAATTGCATCGGGTTTTGGATATCCTAAAAGAAATGCAAACTATGTAATATAATTGGAGGCATTTTCTTTTGGTGCATAGATGGATATTGGTGAGAAAGGACAGGAGCGTGGGAATTCCCAGGCAGAGTACACCCAAGGATCTCATATATTTTACTCCCCAACTTTCTTTCTTTATTCTCTTCTAACAGCCAAGTCTGCCCCTGCATCAGTGCAGGGGAAACATTCTTTAGTGGGACGCCCATGATCTCCATTGTTAGAGAGCTCAAGGTTCAGAAAAGGGATCTGAGCACATGGGAGGAAAAGACAAATCAAAGCTCTGTGGTTGAATCTGCTACAGGCATAGGTGTTTAACAAATCTTATGTTGATAATGTTACAGTACTTACAGTATTGTAGTAAAAATTATCACTGAAACTGATATTCTGTTTCAGTTTTATGTTGCCCATTCTCATTTGCTGACTTCTGAAGAAGGGTTTCGGCCCGAAATGTTGCCTATCTCCTTCGCTCCATAGATGCTGCTGCACCCGCTGAGTTTCTCCAGCATTTTTGTGTACCTGCTGACTTACATTTGAGTTTATGGCAAAGAATGGCAATAAAGGGGGCTTTTTCTGGTTGGAGTTCCGCAGGGACCGCTACTCTTCACTTTGTATAATTTGGATGAGGGGATCGAAGGCCACATTTGCGGATGGCACAATAATAGGTGGAAGGGCATGTAGTGCAGAGAAAGCAGGGATGCTGCAGAAAAACTTGGACAGGTTGGGAGAGTGGGCAGAGAAGTGGCAGATGGAATATAGTGTAGCAAAGTGTGGAGTCATGCATTTTGGTAGTAGGAATAAAGGCATAGACTATTATTTAAATGGGAAGAGAATCCAGAAAACGGAGGTGCAAAGGGACTTGGGAGTGCTGGCGCAGGATTCCCAAAAAGTTAATCTGCAAGTTGAATCGGTAGTAAGGAAGGTAAACACAATGCTAGCATTTATTTCAACAGGAATATTATACAAAAACAGGGATGTAATGCTGAGGCTCTATAAGGTACTGGCCAGGCCGCATTGGGAATACTGTGAGCAATTTTAAGCACCATATCTGAGGAAGGATGTGCTGATCCTGGAGAAGGTCCAGGGGAGGTTTATAAGAATGATCCTAGGAATGAGTGGGTTCGCATATGATGAGCGTTTGACGGCAAGTGGCCTGTACTCGTTGGAGTTTAGAAGGATGAGGGGGGTTCTCATTGAAACGTACTGAATAGTAAAAGGCTTGGATAGAGCAGATGTGGAGAGAATATTTCCACTAGTGGGAGAGTCTAGAACTAGAGGTCATAGCCTCAGAATTAAAGGACTTTCCTTTAGGAAGGAGAAGTGGAGGTATTTCTTTAGTCAGAGGGTGGTGAGTCTGTGGAATTATTTGCCACAGAAGGCTGTGGAGGCCAAGTCTGAATATTTTCAAAGCAGAGATAGATATATTCTTGATTAGTACAGGTGTCAGGGGTTATGCGGGAGAAAGAAGGAGAATGGGGTTAGGAGCAAGGAGGCAGGAAAAATATCACTGCTCAACTTTGAAATAATGCTGCAAGGTCTTCGCCATCCACCTGAAGAAACAGAGAGGTTTCATGTTTCATCCAAAAAATGGAGGTACAGTACTGTGTCAGTGCTACATTGCAGTGCAGACTAAATGTTGTGTTCACAATAATTTTATTGCATAGCTTTAGGCAATATTGATGGGGTTCCACACAGGAGTTATGAGACATAGAGATAGAGTTGTACAGCATAGCTACGAGATCCTCCACCCACATTATCTATGACGAACATGATGCCAAGATCAACTCTTATTGGCCCACATATAAATCATATCCTTCCATTCCCTGCATATCCATGTACCTATCCAAATTGCCACAACATATTTGCCTCCACTATCGCCCTTTGCAACACGTTCCAGGCACTCACCACCCTCTGTGTAAAACACTTGCCCCACATATCTCCTTGAAACTTTCCCCCTCTCATCTAAAAGCTCTGTCCTCTGGCAGTTGACATTTGAAGAGTGCATTCTTTGGGTCATTTTAGCCACTTTTAAAATCTGCTTTCAGATCAAAATAGATCAGAGGTCCTGGACTGCTGCAGGATGTAAATATTGTGGCACTTCCCCTCCGATTGGTAGACACTTGCAAAAACTAATTCTTCCAAGGTACACATTAATAAAATTGAATATTAGCAGATACCCTGGATCTGTGAGGGCACAGATTGCCACAAGTGTGTAGTTGATCACGCTCTCCATCTCTGAGAAGTCAATTGGTAAAACAAGTCTGAAATCCTACTTGTGCTGGTTAAGCCCACTTAAATGCTGTCTCTGGAAAAATGCTCATCAGTCGTTGTCCTGCCTCATGCATTTATGTGCAGATCCCAGATAATAACCAATAACATCCAGGAAGGATCTCTGGACAAGAGAAATGAGGTCACCAGGCAACTTTCACAGCTACCAGACTCAGCAGGCACAGCAATAGCTACTGATGCTTGCATACAACCAAATATGAGATTATAAAAAGCAAGATTCAGGCTGTACCCCCTCTTTGTCAGATTATGCTGCTTGTGAACTTAATGCATTTACCCCCTCCCCTCTCTGCCGTTCCTTTCTCTGCCACAGCTTAGTGCTGTACCACGTGGGGCTCTGCAATATAGTTGCTCCACTCTGCGCTACTCCTCCTCTGATGAACACTTCACATTCTCTCCTCAAATATCACTGCTGCAAAGAGTCATTTTAATTTTTAACACCTTTGGAAGTGAAAATGTGTCAGTTATTGATGCAAACAACTACCATTCCAAAAAACATAAATTTCTTGACAGGTGCTTGTTCATTTATCTGTCATGCGTCCACCTTTGTGGAAAGAGCATAAAGGAAAACTACTTTCATCTCAAAGGGGTAGCTTGCTGGCTGCAGATGGCTTGGATCCATCACCCTAGTGAACTAGAAAGAGACATTTAAAAAAGAAAATAGTGACAATGTCATTACCAAAGCTCAATTTCAAGTGACCTAATGGGCTCAGAACTGAAGTCCAATCCAAAAGCTATAATGCAATTCATCTTGATCTTTACATCACTTCATGTAATCTCCTCAATGCACCATTTTGCCAGCAATGTGGCAGCAACGTAGCTGTGAGCACTGGCCGTTCATGTCCATTTTCCTTCCTTTTAATTTGCCTCATAAAAAATTATGCAACCTTCTCACTCACAAGTTTCAGGAAATCAGTAATCATATGAAGATGGGTCACAAACAGCTATTCAAAATATAATCAGAAATCTTTTTAAACAAGATCAGCAATAACTTTTCTCTCCCGAGGGGCATCTGTGGATGCAATGAAACACACTCTTCCAAACCCACAAGTGGGTGCGTTGACATTGGTTTTCAATCACTTGTTTCTTTGCCCATTTTAATTACCCTCCAGAAGCAAAACCCACATCCAGCATTAAAATTCAGCCGTAAAATTCCTCTGTAATGGTAAGAATTATTCCAAATTATATGATAAAACAGAGTTTAGAAACAGAAACATAGAAAATAGGTACAGGAGGAGGCCATTCAGCCCTTCGAGCCAGCACCGCCATTCATTGTGATCATGGCTGATCGTCCCCTATCAATAACCCGTGCCTGCCTTCTCCCCATATCCCTTGACTCCACTAGCCCCTGGAGCTCTATCTAACTCTCTCTTAAATCCATCCAGTGATTTGGCCTCCACTGCCCTCTGTGGCAGGGAATTCCATAATTCACAACTCTCTGGGTGAAAATGTTTTTTCTCACCTCAGTCTTAAATGACCTCCCCTTTATTCTAAGACTGTGGCCCCTGGTTCTGGACTCGCCCAACATTGGGAACATTTTTCCTGCATCTAGTTGTCCAGCCCTTTTATAATTGTATATGTTTCTATAAGATTCCCCCTCATCCATCTAAACTCCAGTGAATACAAGCCTAGTCTTTTCAATCTTTCCTCATATGACAGTCCCGCCATCCCAGGGATCAATCACGTTTATAATGCAGCAGAGTACAATATTTGTCTTATCTGAGGTGTTATTAAGTGCAAATATTTTTATAATTAAAATTTTATAAGCATTTTTAATTTATAGAAAAATATATAGAAATTGGTTAACGATTAATTTTTCTTGTTAATACAATTTTAATTTATGTTTCAATCTCTACATGATAGTACTTTGGGCTTGGAACTAACTAACAGCGGGTTAATTACACCAACATTAGAGTTAGCATAAAATCTAATATTGCAGTATTGATTGCAATAATATTTCAAAAAAATAGGGTGAGATTTGACTGCCTTTTGTGATTGTAGCAAAGTGTATTCACAAAGAAGACTTGTGAAGACAAAGAAGACAGTGAACATGCAGGTTTGTATGTGTTACGAATACCATAAAAACAGAGTTATCTGACACTTCACTAACAGGCACTCGCTAGTGAGTGACGTGCGTCTGAGCAGCTCTGCCAAGGAATCACCGTGGCCAACATCAGAGCAGTGCTGACATCAGAGCAGCGCTGAAGGAGCACCTGGGCAGCCACCAGGGCAGCCCTGAGGAAGTACACAGCCCTACATCAGGACAGCAAGGAGGGAGTGCCCGGATCCACATCTTGTTAACCGGAAGTGGTGGATAACCTAACTTTCCCAGCACTTCCTAACAGAAAAAATCACACCTCACAATGTTATTCTCCAATATTAGTCAAGAGAGTCAAGAACGTTTAATTGTCATTTGTGCTGAAACAGACCAATGAAATTCTTACTTGCAGCAGCATAACAGGTCCACAAATACAGGGCACATAGGTAATAGGTGATATTAAAGATAGACACAAATGCTGGACTAACTCAGCGGGACAGGCAGCATCTCTGGATAGAAGGAATGGGTGACGTTTTGGGTCGAGACCCTTCTTCAGACTTGACCCGACCCAGAACATCACCCATTCCTTCTATCCAGAGATGCTGCCTGTCCCTCTGAGTTACTCCAGCATTTTGTGCCTATCTTCAATGTAAACCAGCAACTGCAGTTCCTTCCTACACAATAGGTGTATTGAAATTAGTTATCAGGTGATGTTCTAAATTTATGAATCACATATGAATAAAAATATTGGTATTGGTTTAATATTGTCATGTGTACTGAGACACAGTGAAAAGCTTTGTTTATGTGCTATTCAGTGCAATTATATTATACATACGTACACCTTTTTAGTCATACACAAGTGCAAGAGAAAACTACCAGAATGCAGAACATTGTGTTACAGCAATTATAGTGGCCAATTACAGAGAAAAAGTCCAAAGTCCACAATAAGGTGGGTAGGAAGATTGGGACTACACGCTAATTTATGGGATGACTGTTCAATAATCCGGTAACAGTGGGGTGTTCCTGAATCTGATGCGATGTGCTTTCAAGTTGATGTGCCTTCTGTCCAACTGGAGAAGGAAGAAGGGGGAATGGTCAGGGTGAAAAAGGTCTTTGATTATGTTGGCTGCTCTCCCTCTGTGTTCCCGCAGCAGCATGAAATGTACATGGTCTATGGTGGGGAGAGTGGTCTGTGTAATGGACTGGGATTCACCTACAATTCTCTGCAATTTCTTGTAGTCTTGGGCTGACATTTTGCATAACCAATCTGTGAAGAATCCCAATAAGATTGGTACATCTATTGAGGTTGGTAGGTGTCATTGGAGACAACCCAAACTTTCTTCATTTACTGAGGAAATTGAGTCACTAGTCTGCTTTCTTGTACGTAACATCAATGTGGTTTATCCAAGACAAATTGTTGATGATATTTATACCTCGGAACATGAAGCACTTGGCCACCTCCACCTGCACCATTGATGCTGATCAGACCCTTGCATCCTAAAGTCAATAACTAGCACTTTCATCTTGCTGACATTGAGGGAAAGATTGTTGCCTTGACTCCATGTTAGTAGATTCTCCATATCCTTCCTGTATCTTGTCTTTGTTCAAGAGTCGACCCACAGCAGTGGTGGCATTCTGAAAACTTATAAATTGAGTCATAGCAGATTTGGCTGGGCAGTTACGAGTATACAGAGAATATAGTAAGATGCTGAGAATGCTGCCTTGCGGGGCTCCGGTGTTGAGTATTATCGTGGAGGATGTTTTGTTGCCTGTCCTCACTAATTGTGGACTATGAGTCAGGAAGTCACAAATCCAGTTACACTGAGTTACTCCAACATTCTGTGTCTTTCCTTGGTAAATCAGCATTTGCAGTTCCTTCTTCCTACAGTCTGATGGACATGTCCTTCTTATCCAGATGTTCTGGCGATGTGCAGGGCCAGGGAGATGGAGTCTATCCTGGAGTTTTTGAAATGGTAGGAAACTGCAATGCGATGGCAACTAAATCACAAACTTTGGATTTTGTAACTCTATTCATGGCAACACCTAACCTTAAAGTTCTGAATACGATGACATTCAACTGAGTTAGAACTGATAAAATCATTATATTTTTCTGATGTAACTGAAGGATCTTCGACCATTAATTGTTTTTATACCTGGTATCACTGACTAGAATCTGGTTCAACTAATTTTGTAAAGTGGAAATAATAAATACAAATTTCAAAATTGAACTGGAACTCACTTCACATTAATTTGCAGGAAAAAAAAACAAATTTGGAACAGATTCAAAGGAGCCTGATTTTTCAACATTGTTTATGTTCACATTCAGTTGCTCTGTTTCCTCTCCATTGTATCCGGCTGGAAGATTCTCTTTTGTCTGTTACATAATGAAATGTAGCCGTGAACGCCGGGTATGGAGCCTTGTCAATCTGCACTATGTCTAATGGGGTGAGAAATATAAAACCAGTATGTGCAATGGCATCATCAAAGGATTGGAAAGGTTTCAGCTCATCTGGATTTTTGAGTTTCCTTTCTTCATACAGTAATGTAAATGGAGCCATAGAGTTATTGAGTCATCTAGCATGGAAACCGCCCCTTGGCCATGCTGAAAAAGATGCCCCATCTACACTAGTCACACCTCTCCGTGTTTGGCACATAGCCCTCTAAACCTTTCCTATCCATGTACCTGTTCAATGTATTTTAATTGTTGTTATATCACCTGCCTCATCTACGTCCTCTGTCAGCTTATTCCATTTACCCACCACCCTGGTGAGAAAGTTGCCCCTCAGGTTCCTATTAAATCTTTGCCCTCTCACCTTGTTGTAACACCAAGGATACCAGAAGAGCGAAGGTGGGTGACGATGAGGAAGGGAAGTAAGCGTGGAGTGTGGGAGACCCCGGTGGCTGTACAGGTACACCCTCGTGGAAGCTGTCGGGACAGACGACACTTCCAGTCCGAGCGGCGGACAGGACTTTTAATCAAATCCTGGCGCTGAGGCTCAACCAGCGACACCTACGTCAGTAACGCCGTAGTGGTAGGTGACTCAATAGCAAGAGGTACGGACAGGAGATTCTGTGGCAACAGGCGAGACTCGAGGATGGTGTGTTGCCTCCCTGGTGCCAGGGTCCAAGACGCCTTGGGGAAAGCAACCTCAAGGAGGAAGGGGAGCAGCCAGAAGTGATTGTGCATGTCGGCACAAACGACGTCAGGAAAAAGAGGAAGGAGGTTCTGCAACGTGGGTCTAGAGAGTGAGGAAGGGGGCTGAAAAGCAGGACCTCTCAGGTGGATTTCTCTGGTTTGCTTCCAGTACCTCGTGCTGGTGAGGGCTGGAACAGGGAGATAGGGGATCTGAATGTGTAGCTGCGGAGCTGGTGCAGGGGGCAGGGATTTAGATTTATAGACCACTGGGACCTCCTCTGGGGTAAGAGTGACCTGTACAAAAGGGACGTGTTGCACCTTAACTGGAGGGGGACCAACATTCTGGCAGGCAGGTTTGCTAGTGCTGCACGGGTGGGTTTAAACTAATAGGGAGGGGACGACAAATTGGAAGTATAAGGATGGAGTTAAAGGGAAAGGGAATACAGGTAAAGTTACGAAAGACACCCAAGTTAATGAGACGGAAATTTCAAGAAGGGATAAGAGAGTCAGGTCAAGTGAAATAGGAGCCGGTGTAAGGGGGGGAAGTGAAAACCGAATTAAAAGTGTTATTGAATTGAATTGAATTCCTTTATATATGAATGCGCGAAGTATAAGAAATAAAGTGGATGACCTTGGGGCTCAGTTAGAGATTGGTAGGTATGATGTTGTGGGAATTACAGAGACATGACTGAACTATTCAGGGTTATGTGTCCTATCAAAAAGACTGACAGGTGGGCAGAGGGGGTGGGGTAGCTCTGTTGGTAAGGAATGAAATTCAGTCCTTTGCGAGGGGTGACATAGAATCAGACGATGTAGAGTCATTATGGATAGAACTGAGAAATTGTAAGGACAAAAAGGCCCTAGTGGGAGTTATCTACAGGCCCCCAACAGTAGCCTGGATATACAGTAGGGTGCAAGTTGCATCAGGAGTTAATATTGGCATGTAACAAAGGTAATGCTACGGTGGTTATGGGAGATATCAACATGCAGGTAGACTGGGAAAATCAGGTTGGAACTGGACCCCAAGAAGAAAGTTTGTAGAGTGCCTCCAAGCAAGAGCGGAACTCGCTATCAAAACATGAAGGGGACGGGGGACACAATTTTTTGGCAGCCACGCGCACATGCGCACACACACGCGCGCGAGGCTTCGGAGGCTCAATCCAGCGCTAAAAGCGGAGATTTTCAAATCGGGATTACAAAAACTTGGGGGGGATGTCCCCCACCTCTCAAAACATGGGGGGGACGTGTCCCCTCTGCCCCCCCCCCCCCCCCCGGGTTTTCCGCCCCTGCCTCCAAGATGGATTCTTAGAGCAGCTTGTACCGGAGCCTACCAGGGAGAAGGCAATTCTGGATTTAGTGTTGTGCAATGTTGTGCAATGAGCCAGATATAGCAGGTAGTGAAGAAAGCTAATGGCATGTTGGCCTTCATAATGAGAGGATTTGAGTAATGGAGCAAAGAAGACCTTCTGCATTTGTACAGGGCCCTGGTGAGACCATGCCTGTAGTATTGTGTGCAGTTTTGGCCTCCGAATTTGAGGAAGGACATTCTTCCTATTGAACGAGTGCAGCGTAAGTTCACAAGATTAATTCCCGGGTTAGCGGGACTGTCATATGATGAAAGAATAGAACGACTGAGCTTGTATGCACTGGAATTTAGAAGGATGAGAGGATATCTTATAGAAACATTTAAAATTATTAAGGGATTGCTCATGCTAAACACAGGAATGATGATGGGGGAGTCCAGAACCAAGGGCCACAGTTTAAGAATAAAGGGTAGGCCATTTAGAACGGATATGAGGAAAAACAATTTCACACAGAGAGATGGAAATGCGTGGAATTCTCTGCCTCAGAGGGCGGTGGAGGCTGGTTCTCTGGATGCTTTCAAGAGAGAGTTAGATAGAGCTCTTCGGGATAGTGGTGTTAAGGGATATGGAGAGAAGGCAGGGACAGGGTACTGATTGTGGATGATCAGCCATGATCACATTGAATGGCGATGCTGGCTCGAAGGGCCGAATGGCCTACTCCTGCACCTAATGTCTATTGTCTATCCAGTCAAAGAAAATATTGCACAATTACAATTAAGCTGTCCATAGTGCACAGATAAAGGATACTGGGTATAACATGTAGTGCAAGATATAGTATTGAAGTCTGATAAGGTCCAATTAAAGATAGTTCAAGGGTCTCCAGTGAGGTAGATGGGAGGTCAGGAACGCACTCTGGCTGATCAGAGGACCATTCAGTTGCCCGATAACAGCAAAGAAGAAACTGCCCCTGAATCTGGTGGTATGCATTTTCAAACTTTCGGTATGCTTTCATGGCCAAAGCTCTACGTAGCTGGTGACAGACATAAAATGCTGGAGTAATTCAGCAGATCAGGCAGCATCTCCGGAGTAAATGGATCGGTGACGTTTCGGGTTAGGACGTTTCTTCTGACCACTTCTTCTTCAGTCAGTCCCAACCGAAACGTCACCTAACTATTTTCTCCAGAGCTGCTGCCTGACCTGCTGGGTTACTCCAGCATTTTGTGTCTATCTTTGGTATGAACCAGTATCTCCAATTCCTTTTTATAACAAATTGCCGGTGATATTTATTCCTCGAGACTTGAAGCTTTCGACCATCTCTACTTTCGTGCCATCAATGTATATAATAGAGCTGGTTAAAATTCACAAAAAGCTTTTACAATTTTATAAGCAATAAATTAGTACATTAGCACTGGAACAGACAATGACACAAAAAGATTCAGATGCAGAATAGCGAGGAGGTATTTCATATTCTGCAAATAGACTGCAAGTGCCCCCTGCAGGCTACTGCTGGGGCTACATGCTGAGAGAGTAGTCTCTCTTAAAAATTCTCAGGTGGCTGGAAAGGCAGATGATATGGGCAGTTAGTAACAGGTCAATGAACACTGTTTCCAAACACCAGCGACCTCAAATTCCCAAAGCATTTTATGCAAAAGAGTAACTTTTCTCTACTAGCTCATCATAATGTCAGAACAGGGGGAATTGAACCTAGAGAAAGAGGTATAAGATAGGGTCTTGCAATTTTTTGATGGTGGGGTGTGTTATGGATGTGATTGACTATAGAAAGGGGTGGGGGTTGAAAAATGTCAGAGTTACGCCTTTAGAAAGTACTGATGTGCTCGAGGCAGATCTAACACACAGATTTAGTTTTAAAGTTATAGTGGACCTGAGCTGTGCTCAATTTCAAATGACCTTATGGATTTGGACCTGCTCAACAACTTATGACAAGGTAAGGCCAGCATCACGAATAAAGGCCTGCCGCTGTGTGAATAGTCCATGACCTTGATGCATCATGCATGCATGAATGGAGATACTAGGCGTGTCACCAGACTTTCACTGTGTGCTTTAGTTGCCACTGCGCAAGTCCAAGTGCCTCTATATATTGAAGACACAAGACACCTTGGTGCTGTTTATGTATTTTACCAGCTGTTTTTTTTTACAATTTTAACAGATTTTCAGTTTTCACTTTCTCTGATCGTAAATGAATCCAAAATTACCATTCATTCTTATTAGAATCTTGGGAGTACCGATCACTTTCTAGATATAAAGATTCAAAACCAGATTTCAAGTATTGCACAAAAGGTAAAACTTTAAAATATTTTAACAAAGGATACAAGCAAACTGAGTTATTTCATCCTGTTTACCGAGCTTGAAATAACGGGGAGTCTGTCAATAGAAGAGCAAAACAGTTACAATTCCGCAGTAACCTATAGTACCAAAAATGTGTCCATAATTAGTATTGCAAGTAGGTAGTTTAAAGCTCTGAAAAGGAGTTACAATTTGCCTTCCACCACAACAGGATGTGATTTCGCTGGCTCTCCACTTTGCACTGTACCACCTGGACCATAATAACACATACATCAGGCTGTTGTTCATAGACTGCAGCTTGGGATTCAACAGCATCATCCAAACTGGTTACCAAGCTCACGGAACTGGGTCTTTGCACACCTCTCTGCAACTGAATCATAGAGTCATACAGAGTGATATAGAGTGATAGTGTGGAAACAGGCCATTTGGCCCAACTTGTTCACACCGGCCAACATGGCCCAGTCACACTAGTCCCACCAGCCCATGTTTGGTCTGTATCCCTTCAAACCTGTCCTATCAATGTACCTGTCTAAACTGTTTCTTAAATGTTGGGATAGTCCCAGCCTCAATTACCTCCCCTGGCAGCATGTTCCATACACTCACTACCCCCTGTGAAAAAGTGACCCCTCAGATTCCTATTGAATCTTTTTCCCTTCACCTTAAACCTAAGTCCTCTGGTCCTCGAATCACCTGCACGAGGCACATCTACATCTACCCAATATATTCCTCTCATGAGCAACTGTCTGGTTTCTTCCACTGGCAATAACATTAAATTCCACTGGCAATTTATATAACATTGGACATTTTTCTCTACTGTATATTACTTAATTCCCCTCTGAAGACTACGATGTCCCCTTCTCACCTGTACGCAGTACATTCCAGATTCCAGCCACACTTTATATTAAAAAGCTTTTCCTCATGTCACTCTTAAACATTTTCTTTATTTTATACCTATGACCTCTAGCCTTCACTCCCTCCTTTAATTTGGTCTTAAAGAACCGCATTGAATGCTCAGTCAACTTTGAGAAATTTAGTAGGTTGCATTATAATCACCTTTTTTGTTTCCTCATAGATTATTCTTTTCATTTCAAATGTCTTGGTCATACGTTTTTCTGCACACTAACTACAGAAATTTAACTAGACGTCGTATGCATAAAATAAATGAAGCAACCACTCACTATCCAATCTGTCCATACCCCACATCATTTTATATACCTCAACCAAATCTTCCCTAAGCCTTCCTTATAATGGGAAACAAGGAAATGGCAGAACAGTACTTTGGTTCTGTCGTCACTAAGGAAGACATAAACAATCTCCCGGAAATACTGGGGGACTGAGGATCTAGTGGGAGGGAGGAACTGAAGGGAATCCACATTAGTCAGAAATGGTGTTCGGTAAACTGTTGGGACTGAAGTCAGATAAATCCCCAGGGCCTGATGGTCTGCATCCCAGAGTACTCAAGGAGGTGGCCCTAGAAATTGCGGATGCATTGGTGATAATTTTCCAATGTCCTCTCGACTCTGGATCAGTTCCTGTGGATTGAAGGGTAGCTAATGTAATCCCACTTTATAAGAAAGGAGGGAGAGAGAAAACATGGAATTATAGACCAGTTAGCCTTACGTCAGTAGTGGGGAAGATGCTGGAGTCGATAATTAAAGATGTTATAGCAGCACATTTGGAAAGCAGTGACGGGATCGGTCAAAGCATGGATTTATGAAGTGGCATTCATGCTTGACTAATCTTTTGGAATTTTTTGAGGATGTAACAAGAATGGATAAGGGAGAGCCAGTGGATGTGGTGTACCTGGACCTTCAAAAAGCCTGACAAGGTCCAACGCAAGAGATTAGTGTGCAAAATTAGAGCACATGGTATTGGAGGTAGGATATTGACATGGATAGAGAACTGGTTAGCAGACAGGAAGCAAAGAATAGGAATTAACGGGTCCTTTTCAGAATGGCAGGCAGTGACTAGTCGGGTGCCGCAAGAATCGGTGCTGGGACCCCAGTTGTTTACAATATATATTAACGATTTAGACGAGGGAATTAAATGTAACATCTCTAAAGGGCCTGTCCCACTTACGTGTCCTTGGCACGCAAATTACGCGACCTCATGGTCGCGTTGAGGGGTACGGGCATTGTATGGCCACACAGGGCCGGTCCCACTTAGAAGCACAGAGGGGTATGTAGTTGTGCGCAACATCGCGCGGGGTTCCGAAAGTTTTGTAGTGAACAAAATCTTTGCGCGCCAACGGCCTGTCACGGAACTGACGGCTAAAGTGGGACAGGCTCAAGACCCTGGCGCGACGCAACGTCCCTCCTTCATCAGCAGCAGAAGCAGGCAGACGATCGCCAAACTCGGCCTGGGGCTCACGGCCGTTGCAGTCCGGATCTGCCCCCACTTCTACTCCAGGAGCGGGGCCAAGAAAATTGAAGATCGACGCAAAATGCAGGAGTAACTCAGCGGGACCGGCAGCATCACTGGAGAGAAGCAATGGGTGACGTTTCGGGTCAAGGCCCTTATTTTCAGACTGAAGAGTCTCGACACGAAACATCACCCATTGCTTCTCTCCAGAGATGCTGCCGGTCCCGCTGAGTTACTCCAGCTTTGAGTCCATCTTCAAATGTAGTCACGCACTCCACGAGGTCACGTAATTTGCATGCCAAGGACACGTAAGTGGGACAGGCCCTTAAGTTTGCAGATGACACAAAGCTGGGTGGCAGTGTGAGCTGGGAGCAGGATGCTATGAGGCCGCAGGGTGACTTGGACAGGTTGAGTGAATGGGCAGAAGCATGGCAGACGTAGTATAATGTGAATAAATGTGAGGTTATCCACTTTAGTGGCAAGAACAGGAAGGCAGATTATTATCTGAATGGTGTCAGATTAGGAGAAGGGGAGGTGCAACGAGACCTTGGTGTGTTTGTACATCAGTCACTGAAAGTAAGCATGCAGGTACAGCAGGCAGTGAAGAAAGCCTTCATCGCGAGAGGATTTGAGTTTAGGAGCAAGGGGGTCCTACTGCAGTTGTACAGGGCCCTCGTAAGAACGCACCTGGGTATTGTGTGCAATTTTGGTCTAATTTGAAGAAGGACATTATTGCCATTGAGGGAGTGCAACGTAGGATCACCAGGTTGACTCCTGGGATGGCGGGACTGACATTTGATGAAAGAATGGGTCGACGGCATGTATTCGCTGGAATTTAGAAGAATGTGAGGGGATCTTATAGAACCATATAAAATTCTTAGAGGATTGGACAGGGTGAATTCAGGAAAAGTGTTCCCGTTGTTGGTGGAGTCCAGAACCAGGGGTCACAGTTTAAGAATAAGGGGTAGGCCATTTAGGACTGAGATGAGGACAAACTTTTTCACACAGCGAGTTGTGAATCTGTGGAACTCTCTGCCACAGAAGACAACGAAGTCCAATTCATTGGATGTTATCAAGAGAGAGTTAGATTTAGCTCTTAGGGCTTAAGGAAATCAAGGGATATAGGTAAAAAGCCGGAATGGGGTACTGATTTTAGATGATCAGCCATGATCATATTGAATGGCGGTCCTGGCTCAAGGCCGAATGGCCTACTCTTGCACCTATTTTCTATGTTTCTATGTTTCACTTCTCCAAAGAGAGTAGCCATATACCATCTCTAATGCATCCTTGTAAAAGTAGTCCCTTGGTCTGAGAGCATTCTTGTCACTCTCTATTGTCTTTAGAGTTCTCCTATACAGGTATGTGCCAACCAGAACTGGTTTGAGGTACTTGATTTGAGGTCAGGCCTGTATTTTATATAGGTTCAGCAGAGAAGCCCTGCTTTCATAATCTATGTTTCTAATCATTAAGCCCAGCGTTGTGTGCCACTTCACCAGAGGAGTCAGTCAAGTGGCAGCCTAATACTATATTATGACACAGAAACAAAGCACGGTCAAATAGGCAGGTTTTAAGGAGGAGTTATGGGGATATTTATGGAATGAATCCCAGATTTTTGCTTAGGGTTTAAAGACATCGTTGTTATAGTTGAATGGTTAAAGTCAAAGACTCAACAGGCCAAAAATGGATGTGAATTTGGAGGCACCTCATTTAATTTGGTCTAAAGGAACCACATTGGATATTCAGTCATACTTTGAGATTTCAAGTCACATTTATTTATATAGCACATTTAAAAAACAACTCTCGTTGGCCAAAGTGCTTTACATTTGTTATAAGAATAGTATAAACAAACAAACTACATACATATATACATATAGCCCTCGCTCAGTGTACGTCAGGAAATGCTTGGGAGTATAGATAAGTTTTTAGTCTTGACTTAAAGGAATCGATGGAGGGGGCAGTTCTGATGGGAAAGGGGGATGCTGTTCCACAGTCTAGGAGCTGCAACCGCAAAGGCGCGGTCGCCCCTGAGCTTATGCCTAGACCGTGGGATATTCAGCAACCCCAAGTCGGCCAATCTGAGGGACCTGGAGGTGGAGTGGTGGGTGAGAAGACTTTTAATGTAGGAAGGGGCAAGCCCATTGAGGGCTTTGTAGACATAGAGGAGGGTCTTGAAATGTATATGGAACCGCACAGGGAGCCAGTGGAGAGAGACCAGGATCGGGGTGATGTGGTCCCTTTTTCAGGTGCCCGTCAGGAGTCTCGCTGCGGCGTTTTGGACCAGTTACAGGCGGGACAGGGAAGATTGGCTGATGCCAGTGTAAAGAGAGTTGCAGTAATCTAGGCGGGAGGAGATAAATGTGTGGATGATCTTTTCGAGGTCATCAAACTGGAGGAATTGTTATATTTAGTAATTTGCATTAAATTCACCTTTTCCGTTTCCTCGTAGATAATTATTTTCACTTCAAATGTCTTGGTCAGAAGTTTTTCTGTACACTAACTACCGTAATTTTTATGTGGCCTTCTTGCATCATGTCCGAGAGATCACAAAATGCATTAATAAAACAGCCAAGGTACGAGAAAACTCCCAAAACAACTTTTTGCCTATTTCTGTGGTTTTCTAATCAGGTCGAAGTTCTATCCCATATTCTTCTGGATTTCCAAACAGATTTATTGAAAACTTCTGTGTTGATGAGTGTGAACTCAAAAAGATGAAATAAAGACAATGAAAGAAATCATAGATAGATTGGTAGCGGCACAGTGGCACAGTGGGTAGAGTTGCTGACTTACAGCGCCATCGACCCGCTTTTGATCCTGACCACATGTGCTGTCTATATAGTTTGTACTTTCTCCCTGTGACCATGTGGGTTTTCTCAGGGTGCTCCAGTTTCCTCCCACGTTCCAAAGACGTGCAGGTTTGTAAGTTAATTGGCTTCTGTAAATTGTCCTTAGTGTGTAGGATAGAACTAATGTATGGATGATTGCTGATGCAAGGGACCACATCACCCCGATCCTGGCCTCTCTCCACTGGCTCCCTGTGCGGTTCCGTATACATTTCAAGACCCTCCTCCATGTCTACAAAGCCCTCAATGGGCTTGCCCCCACCTACATTAAAAGTCTTCTCACCCACCACTCCACCTCCAGGCTCCTCAGATCGGCCGACTTGGGGTTGCTGAATATCCCACGGTCTAGGCATAAGCTTAGGGGCGACCGTGCCTTTGCGGTTGCAGCTCCTAGACTGTGGAACAGCATCCCCCTTTCCCATCAGAACTGCCCCCTCCATCGACTCTTTTAAGTCAAGACTAAAGACTTATCTATACTCCCAAGCCTTTCCTGACGTCCTCTGAGTGAGGGCTACATGTATATATGTATGTAGTTTGTTTTGTTGTGCTATTCTTATAACAAATGTAAAGCACTTTGGCCAATGAGAGTTGTTTTTTAAATGTGCTATATAAATAAATGTGACTTGACTTGACTTGACTTGATGCGATTTTGTTAGGCCCACGGGCCTGTTTCCATGCTGTCTCTCTAAACTAAACTAAACTAAACTAAAATGAGGTTTATCAGCAAGATGTCAATAGTAATAGCTCACAGTTGTTTTATCACGAGCCTGAAATGAATGGACTAAATTCACTTTGATTTGACAACTAATGAATAATAGTTGTTCAAAGTCTGCTCTTCAAGATGGCTAATCTATGAGGAAACAGACAACGAGATTGTCTATAACACAGCCTACTTAATTTATCAATCATTAATCATGGATCATTAACCATTTTTTATGTGTACGAGTACATAATAATGTAGCAAACTATGATGTTTTAAATTGTTATCTTGAATACAGACCATTTCTGTAATATCACTACACAAAGAACTTCAAAGAAGAATCGGTTAGCAGATATTTTTATCCATAATCTTGTTCTTATCACCTTATTTATTTTTTTTGGCAGGTCAAGTTCAAACTGAACTTATCAGTTCTTGGAGCATCTCTGAAGGCAACAGATTGTGTTTATCTTGTGGCTGCACACCCTCCATCTCCACAAGTCGTGTGCCAGATGTACCGGCAGCTGCAGGAAGTTGTTTATCTAACCCCTCTGACCTGCACGAGGTGCTAGAAGATGACGGAATGCTGTGTCAGTTCCTCCTTAGGCTTTTGGATAAGTATGGAAAAATCAGCACTTAGTCACCCAGTAAATGAACTGCAGATGCCAGTGGATAAAGTTACCATTGCAAAGTGACACTTCTTGGTGATCTTTTCTTATTGGTTGCCCCGCTTACGTACCATGCTTTAGAACTATTAATTCCATTAACAAATAGAGAATTATAAGAAAATTGATTTTCTTTCTAAACATTTGGATTGCATCACTTTAAAAATGCCTTTGTTTTACAACTCAACCTTTTTCTCCAAATCTTTAGATTTATATTTTGATAACATTTTGTGATTAGGTTGGCTCAATGGAATGCTGTCTTTTTCATACAATAGCATAAAATAGATCAACAAAGGTGGAAATACCATGTAAGAAGAGTGAGAATGAACATAAATGGCCAGAGCATGTTATATGATGGGGTTTAAACCCATGAGATTACAACAGAGTAGCAATAACAAAGCCCTGATCTGAATATGGTAAAACATTACCATATTAATATTTCTGGATATTATTTTCACACAAGGCAAAACAGTATTCGGTATTGATCAAATACACAACCAGGGCACAAAAAAAAGTTGATGGCCCTGAGAATTTTAAGGCTGTATATTTGGTTAGAACGAAGAAGTCAAAGTCAAAAACTTTATTTACCATTTGTGCTTACACACATAGGAACTCTTGTGCGGCTATTCAGAGAGTCAAGTTACGTTAAAAAATTTAAATTAAAAAATTTTAAATTTAATTTTTTTTTAAAAAAGACACACAGAAGACACATAGAGCATTGTAGCTTGCACAAACACTATATCAGGACATCAGTTCATTTTGTTGTGTTTTGGCCAAGAGTCTCACTGTTGCAGGGAAGAAGCTCTTAAAAAAGCGTGTTCTTTTTGTGGCGATACTGTCCGCTCGTCTGTGCCTGAGGTTGTATGTGCAGTTTTTGTGTTTGAGCAGGGAGTGAGCTGGATGTAGTGTGTCTCTAATGATTCTCCCTGCTCTTTTTTGACAGCGCTGTGTGTAGATTGTGTCCATGGAGGGGAGTTCAGTTCTGATGATCCTCTCAGCAGTCTTTATGACTCTTTGCAGAGCCTTCCTCTCTATCTGTGTGGTGTTTCCATACCACACCGTAATGCCTGTGGTGAGGATGCTCTCTACCAGTCCTTTGTAGACCTGGGTGAGAGGGCGACAGTGCAGACCAGCTTTTCTGAGCAGCCTGATGAAGTACAGTAGTACTTCAAGTACAAGAAACTTGAAGATGTATGATGTTGTTAGATGCACTTTAACAACATCAAATGGAATAAACCTTTTGGACAAATTGCAGGAAAATATAAGAAATTTCAAGCAGTGATAATGTGAGGCTTTTAGATATATGTTAACATAGATTAGGAAAGAAGGGAATGGACTTTCTAAAATGTAAACCGAAAAACTTTTTTGATCAGTACATTTTGAACATACAATATGGAAAACGTTTGTATCGGATCTAGTATCAAAAACAATAATAATAATAATAATACTAATAATACTAATAATACTAATAATACTAATACTACTAATAATAATAATAATAATAATAATAATAATAATAATAATAATAATAATAATAATAATAATAATAATAATAATAATAATACGCTTTATTGTCATTGTAAATACATATAACAAAATTTCAGGCGCACTGCCCGAGCGGAGCTCCAACACATCAGATAAATAATAATGACAATGGAAACCACAAAAACAGCAAGAAAAATGTCAAGTCAAGTCAGAATGTGTAATATTTCACAGTATAGTGTTGTAGCAGTACAAAATATTGGCTATGGGGGGTGTGTGTTCAGTGCAGAGTTCAGAGTGGTGATGGCCTTGGGGTAGAAACTGTTCGTTAATCTTGTGGTGTGTGATGTGATGGTCCTGTAACGCTTTCCTGAGGGCAGAAGGGCAAACAAGTGATGTGCGGGGTGAGATAAGGCCTTTAGTATGCGTCTGAAGTCTGAAGAAGGGGCTCGACCCGAAACGTCGCCTATTTCCTTTGCTCCATAGATGCTGCCTCACCCGCTGAGTTTCTCCAGCATTTTTGTCTACCTTCAATTTTCCAGCATCTGCAGTTCCTTCTTAAATCTTTAGTGTGCGTGATGCCTTCCGCAGGCAACGAGAGCTATAGATCTCCTCCAGGGCAGGCAGGTGTGTGTTGGTGATCTTCTGGGCTGTATTGTTGACTCTCTGCAGAGCCTTCTTGTCAGCCGCAGAACTGTTGCCATACCACACCAGGATGCCATGTGTCAGGACACTCTCTATGGAGCAACGGTAGAATGACACTAGCAGCTGTTGTGGCAAGTTGACTTTCCTGAGTGATCTTAGGAAGTAAAGCCGTTGTTGTGCCTTCTTTACCAGGGAGTGCGTGTTAGTTGACCACCTGAGATCTGCTGAGATGTGGGTGCCCAGGAACCTGAAACTGGAGACTCTGTCTACTCTTTCTCCGTTTATGTGCATGGGGGAAGTCAACGATGAGCTCTTTTGTTTTCTTTGTATTGAGTGCTAAGTTGTTCTCTGAGCACCAGCCTATTAACCTCTGTACCTCCTCCCTGTAAGCTGACTCATCGCCCTCAGTGATCAGCCCCACCACTGTCGTGTCATCTGCAAATTTAATGAGGTGTTCGTGCTGTGGGTTGGTATGCAGTCATAGGTATAGAAGGAGTAGAGGAGGGGGCTCAGCACACAGCCTTGTGGAGCTCCTGTGCTGAGTGTCAGTGGGGGTGTGGTGGGGTCCGATCCTGACTGACTGCTGCCGGTCTGTAAGGAAGTCCTTAATCCAAAGGCAGATATTGTGTTCGAAGCCTAGGTCGGACAGCTTGGAGACCAGTCTACTGGGTACGATTGTGTTGAATGCAGAGCTGTAATCCACAAATAGTGGTCGTATGTATGTAGGTATGTTGCAAAGCCTACCTGAAGCGTCGTTGAAGATCTGCTGCTGAGGGTGTGCGCGATTTTGGCGCCGTTTAGAGGGGGCGGGTTTAAAACGTGATTTTCTCTAAGCTGTTCCAATCGAAAATGTTCAGCCTAGTTAATTATTAACGAAAAATCGCTGGAAGACCCCGTCGCAAAAGCTATTATTAGGTTTAAAGGCCTTGAATAATAGTTATAGTAGTTTAAAAATCAATCTCTAAACCCGCGACCGCCAGCAACCGCAGGGTCTCATAAAGCAAATAGCAGAAGTTAGGTTGTATATTTTTACATTAAAAAGGGCTTCTAAAGATCCCTTTATACTAAGTTTAATATTGCGAGTAGCTCAATTTGGCCCCATTATATCGCGCAGTATTTTTCTCGGCATTTGGGGCACAAATCTACCGCAATGTGAACGTTCTAAACCAGCGCGTTCCACAGGAACCCACTGGAAAGCTGATTTAAATGGGCATTTATTTACAGCAATTAAACACTAAATTCCTTCCATTTGGCCTATAAATTAATGTAAATGAGATTTAAAAATCATGTTTTATTGTGAATTATTTGTGAATATTATTTGGACATTTAGGCTATTTAAAAATGTTAATCATTTATTAAGAAATGGATAGATGTTTAGATCTAGTAATTGAAGTCTGAAATTAGCTACAATTAGGTAACTAACTAATTATATGCTTTAATTTCAGGTCATCCAAGTAAGATTATTTTATATTTGTTTCAGAATGCTTCAATCTATGATAACTGAAAATTTCATTCAGTTCTCTTAATTTTTAAGAAAGTTATGGGCTTTTGACTGTCCACGATCACAGCTTTTTTGTTATGTCCATAGAAAATCAATAGGGAACAAGATGCTCATTTCCCAGTATGAAAATGGCCATAACTTTTTAAATACTTGAGATATGAAAGTGAATTAGGTGTCAAATTAAACTTATTTTTATGCTTTATCTGATGGGATAAATTACAGACTTGATTTTTAAAATCTCAAAATTTTGTAACATTGCTAATGTATGCTCCCCGTTGTTCTAGGTGGAGCAGTACAGTATGGAGGGCAGTGGCAATGGCATCATCTGTTGATCTGTTTGCTCTGTACGCATATTGTAGTGGATCCAGGGTTGATGGGAGAGCGGCCTTGATGTGCTTAAGGGCCAATCTCTCCAGGCACTTCATGATTATTGGTGTTAGTGCAACCGGCTTGTATCCATTGAGGCAGGTTATGGCTATATACACTATTTCCAATGTTTTTAGGCAAGTGGAGACCATGCATTGTGCCAGGGATTGATTGAAGATTTTTGTAAATACTTCAGTTAATTCAACAGCACAGTCTCTGAGAACCCGTCCTGGGATTCCATCCGGACCGGCTGCCTTCCGTGTGTTCATATTCCGGAATATGTGTGTGACATCAGCAGGTCTGTATGATGAGTGTCTGGCTGTTGTGTGTTGGAGCTGGTGTAGTGGGCATAACCATCTCTCTTCTCTCATGGCGGCCAAAGAAGTGGTTGAGCTGTTCTGCCAGAGAGGCACTGTTGCTGGTGGATGAGTTGGTATTGTTTTTGTAGTTCATGATGTGCCGTATACCTTGCCATACCCAACAGGAGTCTGAGTTGTTGAAGTGACTCTCGATCCTTCACTTATAGGATGCTTTGGCGTTCCTGATGCCGCTCTTCAGGTCGGGCTGGGCCATATTGCAGGCTTTTGAAAGGCCTTTGGTCATCCATGGTTTGTTGTTGGGAGGCATATGGATGCATTTAATGTTAGTGACATTGTCTACACAGCTTTTTATGTAAAAAAGTACAGTGGAGGTGTAGGCGTCAATGCCCTCGTCCTCAAACAAGTCGCATGCGCTACAGTTAAAGCAGTCCTGTAATTGCCCAGAAGCTCCCTCAGGCCACACTTGAATGCCCCTAGCAGCTGGTTGGACCATATTGATGAGTGGTCTATATGCTGGAGTTAAAAATAGGGAGATGTGGTCAGGTTGGCCCAGATGGGGGAGATGCGATGTTTTGTACCCATGTTTGATGTTGCTATAGACATGGTCAGTATGTTTTTAACTCCTGTGGGGCATTGCACACGTTGATAGAATTTAGGGAGGACAGTCAAAAACAAAGGACATCATTTAAAAGTGAGAGGTAGGAGATTCAAAGGAGATCTTAAGGTAAGTTTTTTGCTTTGTGGTAGATATCAGGAATGTAGAGGAAGTGGTGGGAATCAAATTCAATTATCACATTTGAGAATAATTTAGACAGACACTTAAATAGGCACGACACAAGAGGATACGGCACAAATGCATGCGTGGGATTAGTGTAGATGGGTAAAAGGGTCAGCATGGATGTGGTGGGACGAAGGCCCTTTCTGTGGTGTGCAAATATGTAACTAATTCAGAGGCAAGTAAAGCATGTTTCAAGGAAAGAGTATTTATGTGTTTATGCTATAATTAACAGTGATTATGCTATAATTAAGTCAAGAACAGTTATAAAATAAAAACAAGGTTAAGTCAGATGTGAAATTATTCTACTAGACATGTTCAGCGAGTTTCCAAGTTCAGAGAAAAGGGTTCTGACCCAAATGGGATTGGCATTCATATCTGTCAAGTAGATGAATGTGAGCAGTGATAGGCTTGTAAAGAGAAGATAGCTGGAAAGGGATAGGAAGTGTGGCAGTAACAGATAACTAATGGTTTACAGATTAAACTAAAACAGGAAACCGTGCCTGAGAATAAATGTGGGCTTCTGAATTCTGTAGGGAATCAAGATGGGTGTAACGATTACAGAGGGGAACTGAAAAATGAAACAAGAGCAAAGAGGGAATTCCACAATAGATTAGGAGTTAACATAAATTAAGACAGATACATTTTTTATTATCTCTTTTATGAATCTGAAAATAATAGGAAGGTGCCATAGGGTGTGTGGATTCATCAGCGACCAAAATGGATAACAAGGTGTATTTCATTTCAATTATTTAATGTATTAAAAATTAAAGACATTTAGAAACATTGAAAATCTTGACGTATCCTAACACCTCTGCATAATTTCATTTTAAAAGGTTCATTACTTTTAGGTTTTAGAGAAAGAGCGTAATATGCGCTAACCAGCAATCCCCATACACTAGCACCTCCACAGAAGGGACAATTTCCAGAAGCCAATTAACCTACAAATCTGCATGTCTTTGGAATGTGGGAGGAAACCGGAGCACCCAGCGAAAACACACGTGGTCACAGGGAGAACGTACAAACTCTATATGGAGCACCCGTAGTCCATAGGTTTGAACCTGGGTCTCTGGTGCTGCACCACTGTGCCAGATCGCTATATAATCTTCAAAACCGCGATAAAATCTTTATGCACCAGGACCCTTCATTTAACTCTTAAAGCTCAGTGTAACAAACAAAGATCATTAAGACCATGAAAGGGCTCTTCCAGTGTTCATCTAATCTTCCCAGATAACGAAAGTTTCAACATGATTATGTTGACCAACAATGACCAACAATGACGTTACATAAATTACAAAAGGCAACTGATTGGTGGAATTGAATAACTCTGTCAAATTGCTGTTGTGCACATTGAAGCAAGATCATCGTAGTTTCATGTGGAGCAATATGTACCTTGAGTCGTGTAAATATCAGCGATTGTTTATAGTCGCCTCTGCATTGTGGAACTGTGAAGGGAATTATCTTCAACACGTGGTGCTTTGTCAGATATGCATTTAGAAATGGCAACCAAACACAAATTTGAAAGATCCACCTGATTAGTCCCACTGCTCCACTGTTTCGCATTACTGTCAATCGTTGGCCCCGGGGATCTGCGCTTTATTAGGTGCATCTAGAGAAGATACTTTGGCTGATGTTGTCGAGTCATACATACAGCACGAAGCAGGTCCTATGAATTAACTTGCCAAGGCCAATAATATTGCTGAACCAGTACTCAAATCTACAGTCGAAGAGAAAAAATGTAAATTTGAAAAGTGTGATACTTAATGACGATTATGTGTAAGTTTATCTGGCAATCTTCATGATGCAAATGATAAAACTATCCTTAAGCTAAGCCTAAGATGTTGAAGACATAGCATTGCTCATTGCACTTAGCCCATCATTTTATAACAGCAAGTTTTCAGTCCCTGCGTACATTTCTAGCAGCTTAGGAGAAAACTCTTTGGCTGAAGGGCCTGTCTTAGGAGAAATAGATAGATCAGCCATGATTGAATGGCGGAGTAGACTTGATGGGCCGAATGGCCGAATTCTACTCCTATTCCTTATTACCTTATGAGCTCTCCTATATCGTCAAATACCTGTTTTGAGCAACTTTCCAACTTCATGGATGTGAAAGCATTGTGAAGCAGCAGCAGCAGTCTCCTGAACTTCCAATGAGATGTGGGATTGTTTCAGACATTTGATTTTGTTCCTTTCACCTTCTTTTGAAATATTGGACCTCCTTACACATCCCATCTTCAGAACACTGAAAATCTGGCAATTATACATGTAAACAACTACCAGTCCAAAACATACATTTCTCTATCAGAGCTTGTTCAATTGTCAAACTATCACCTTCAAGGGTTATAGGAAAACTACTTTATTCTGAAAGGGGCACTTTGCTGACTGCAAGTGGTATGGATCCATCAATCTGGTGACCTGAAAAGAAACATTTTAATAACATTGTCATTAGTAAAGTTTCCAAAACATTCCTATTTTCTTGTTTTGGAATGTCATCTGTCAGGATCGGATTTAGCTTTGTTTTGACAACCTGTTCAAACATTTTGGGAATCCTTTGAGTGTTTTAAGACAGCAAAAGAATCTTAAAACAATAACATAACAAAAAGGTTAATAAAAGTGAAAAATCTGGAACCCATATCCTTGGTGGTACGAGCATAAATTTCAGATGTAGTTTTATAGGCTAATAGCTTTAGTACCTTTGGGGAATAAAGTAACGTCGACCATTCTTACAGAAACACCTTTACAAGAATATTTAAGATATGAAATATGTGCGATAAAACAGATGTCATTTCCTCTGTAGCCAAAATCAAGAACAACGGGTCATGTTCTTAAAATTAGACCCAGCCCCTTGGGAGAGAAATCAAGAAGAGACTTTTCACAAAAAGTCTATGAAATTTGCATCAGTTGAAAATTTCTAGATTGAAAGTGATCAATTTGGATTGGGCAAAATATCGCTGTGTCAGTAGTTAAAGGGGAAGGAAAAGAACGTGATGTATAGAGCCACCATTATCAAATGGACCGATGAAGCTGAGTGGCCTTGACATCCACAATCATGAAGTGCTTCGAGAGGCTGGTTATGGCACACATTAACTCCAACCTACCAAGCAGCCTTGATCCACTGCAGTTGGCCTACCGCCACACCAGGTCCACGGCTGACGCCATCTCCCTGGCCCGACGTTCATCCCTGGAACAGTTGGTTAAAAAGGACACCTCTGTCAGACTACTATTCATCAACCATGTCACTGCTTTCAACACCGTTATCTCAACTAAGCTCAGCTCCAAAATCATGATCACATCTGCAACTGAATCCTCAACTTCCTGACCCACAGACCACAATCAGAGGACAGGTGACAAATCATCCTCCATAGTAATTCTCAACACTGGTGCCTTGCAAGGATGTGTTCTCAGCCCCCTATTATACTCCTTATACACTCATGATTATTCCGCCAAATGCCAATCCAACTCAATCTATAATCGGAGATGTCCTCATTCTTAAGGGAACTGAGGTTCCCCTCTTCCATTATAGATGAGGTTCTCACTACGGTCTCCTCGATACCCCACAGCTCCGCTCTTGCTCCCCTCCCCCCATTAATAACAAGGACAGAGTCCCCCTTCTCCTCACCTTCCACCCCATTAGCTGTCGCATCCAACATTTTCGCCACCTCCAACGGGATCCCACTACTGGCCACATTTTCCCATCCCTAACCCTTTCTGCTTTCCGCAGAGACCATTACCTCTGCAATTCCCTGGTCAACTTGTCCCTTCCCACCCAAACCACCCGCTCCCCAGGTACTTTCCCCTGCAACCACAGGAGATGCAACACCTGTGCCTTTACCTCCCCCCTCAACTCCATCCAAGGACACCAACAGTCTTTCCAGGTGAGGCAGGGGTTCACCCTTGCACCTCCTCCAACTTCATCTACTGTATCCGCTGTTCCAGGTGTCAACTATATATCGGCGCGACCAAGCGCAGGTTCGGCGATCGTTTCACTGAACACCTCCGCTCAGTCCGCCTTAACCTACCTGATCTCCCAGTTGCTCAGCACTTCGACACCCCCTCCCATTCCCAATCTGACCTTTCTGTCCTGGGCCTCCTCCATTGCCAGACTGAGGCCCAGCGCAAATAGGAGGACCAGCACCTCATATTTCGAATGGGTAGCTTACTCCCCAACGGTATGAACATTGATTTCTCTAATTTCAAGTAGCCCTTGCTTTCTCTCTCACTCCATCCCCCACCCTCCTTCCCAGTTCTCCCACCAGTCTTACTGTCTCCAACTACATTCTATCTCTGTCCAGCCCACTCCCCTGACATCAGTCTGAAGAAGGGTCTCAACCCGAAATGTCACCCATTCCTTCTCTCTAGAGATGCTGCCTGGCCGGCTGAGTTACTTCTGCATTTTGTGTCTACCTTTAATCTATAATCAATTTGCAGGTGACGCCACCGTGGTGGGCTAGATATCGAATGTTTCTGTAAACATCTTCCTGTAAATAAATGTGGTCTGTATCGTGGAACAAAGATGAATAATGAGTTTTATGAGAAAATACCCTGTAGAGTTCAGAGTATTTATTGTAGGTTTACATCCGAGAGTGAACGGATTCCATGAGATGATATAAGTTCAGGAGGAAGGAAGTAATCAGTATAAGAACAGAGATCATAAGGTCATAAGATCATGTGATAGGAATAGAATTAGGCCCCTTCGGCCCATTGAAGGGCTGAAGGGCCTACTCCTACACCTTTATCTATTATTATGTCTACTCTGCCATCCAATCATGGCTGATCTATCTTTCCCTCCTAACCCCATTCTCCTGCCTCTCCCCATAACCTCTGACACCTGTACTAATCAAGAGTCTATCTATCTCTGCCTTAAAAATATCCACTGATTTGGCCTCTGCAGCCTTCTGTGGCAAAGAATTCCACAGATTGTCCATCCTCTGACTAAATAAATTTCTCCTCTTCTCCTTCCGAACAAAAAATTCCTTTAATTCTGAGGCTATGACCTCTAGTCCCAGATTCTCCCACTAGTGGAAACATCCTCTCTATCCAAGCCTTTCACTATTCTGTAAGTTTCAATGAGGTTCCCCCTCATTCTTTTAAACTCCAGCGAGTACAGGCCCCGTGCTGACAAATGCTCATCGTAGGTTAACCCACTCATTCCTGGGATCACTCTTGTAAACTTCTTCTGGACCCCCTCCAGAAACAGAACATCCTTCCTCAGAGATGGTGCCTAAAATTGCTCACAATATTCCAAATGCGGCCTTACCAGCCCCTTATAGAGCCTCAGCATTACATCCCTGTTTTTCTATACAAGCCCTCTTTAAATAAAGGCTAGCATTGAGTTTGCTTTCTTTACTACCGATTCGATTTGCAGATTAACTTTTAGGGAATCCTGCACCAGCACTCTCAAGTCCCTTTGCACATCAGATCTCTGGATTGTCTCACTATTTAGAAAATAGTCTACCCATTTATTCCTACTGCCAAAATGCATGACTCCACACTTTGCTACACTATATTCCATCTGCCACTTCTCTGCGCACTCTCCCAATCTGTCCAAGTCCTTCTGCAGAGTCCCTGCTTTCTCTACACTATGTGCCCTTCCACCTATTCAGAGGGTGCCACATCAGCATGGATACATTCGAGGAGGCCTATCAGCTGGAGGTGGCTAAAAAATGCAGTTTTGCTGATGGATATTGCCCCTGTATAATGGAACAACTTAAAAAACATAAAATCCGGATATTCAATGTTGTATTTCAGCCATCTGTGAGACTGGTATGATATCCTTATTGATAATCACGCAGAGAAACCAACAGTATTTTGGGCTTCTAGGAGTGGAACTCCAGATTTCAAATGTTATGGGACAACTCTGAACTTTGACCTTAACTCCAAGGAGTAAAGCCCTAGCCTGTTCAACCTCTCCCTGCAGCTCAGGCCCTTGAGTCCTGGCAACATCCTCCTAAATCCTCTCTGCATTCTTTCCAGCTTAACAACAACTTTCCAATAACAGGTGGGTGGATGGGTGGGCTGAAGAAGGTTGATGGAATTCAATACAGACGAATTTGAGGTGTTGCATTTTGGAAAGTCTAACAAGGGCATGACCTACATGGTAAATGGCAGAGCTCTGGGGAATGTTATAGAGCAGAGGGATCTGGGAGTGCAGGTACATAGTTTCTTGAATGTGGCATCACAGGTAAATATGGTGGTCAAAATATATTTCAGCACATTGGGTTGCATCAGTCAGAGTATTGAGTATAGAAGTTGGGAGGTGCAGCAGTTATATAAAACGTTGGTGAGGCCATATTTAGAGTATTGTGTTCAGTTTCGGTCACCATGTTATAGGAAAGATGTTGTCAAGCGGGAAAGGGTGCAAGACAATTTACAAGGAATCAAAGGATATGAGGAAAAAGCAGGAACGGGGTACTGATTTTAGATGATCAGCCATGATCATATTGAATGGCGGTGCTGTCTTGAAGGGACGAATGGCATACTCCTGCACCTATTTTTCTATGTTTCTAGGTTGCCAGTACTCGAGGGCCTGAGCTATAGGGAGCGAATGAACAGGCTAGGACTTGATTCCTAGGAGCACAGGAGGATGAGGGGTAATCTTATAGAGGTGTACAAAATCATGAGAGGAATAGATGGAGTCAACACACAGAGTCTTTAGCCCAGAGTAGGGGAATCAAGAACCAGAGGACAGAGGTTTAAGGTGAAGAGTAAAGATCTACTAGGAACCTGAGGGGTAACTTTATTACACAAAGGTTAGTTGGTGTATGGAATGAGTTTCCGTAGGTGTTAGTTGAGGCAGGTACTATCGCAACGTTTAAGAAGCATTTAGATAGATACATGGATAGAATATATTTAGAGGGATATGGGCCAACAGCAGACAGGTGGGACTAGTGTAGATGGGGGTATGCTGGTTGTCGTGGGCATGTTGGGCTGAAGGGCCTTTTTCTGCACTGTATGACTCTATCATTCTATGATTCTACAACAGGATGACCAAAACATACAATACTTTAATGTGGCCTCACCAATGTCTTGTAGAACTGTAACATAACTCCCAACGTCTATACTCAATACTCTGACTGATGAAGGACAATGTGTCGAAAGCCTTCTTGTCCAGATCACCTAACTGTGACACCACTTTCGAGGAACTATGTACCTGTACTCCTAGATCTCTCTGCTCTACAACATTCCTCAGATCCCTGCCATTCACTGTATAGGCTCTGCCCTTATTAGACTTCCCAAAATGCAACACCTTGCACTTCTCTGTATTAAATTCCACCAAATATTCCTCGGCCCACTTGCCCAACTGATCAAGATCCTGCTACAATTTTTGATAACCATCTTCACTATCTACAACTGAAATCATGAAGAAGGGTTTCGGCCCAAAACGTTGCCTTTTTCCTTCACTCCATAGATGCTGCTGCACCCGCTGAGTTTCTCCAGCTTTTTTGTGTACCTTCACTATCTACAATACCAGCCACTTTTGTGTCATCAGCAAACTTATTAATCGTGCCTTGTCCATTCTTATCCAAATCATTGACATAGATGAACAACAGCAATGGGCCCAGCACCGAACAGTGAGGTTATCAATAAAAGATTTTCCGTTTTTAATTCTTAAGTTCAGGGACCCTGGGTCAAATGCCCCCTCTTCTCCCACTGTACTCTGAATTTATTTGTCCTAAAAAGTTTGGAAAAATGTTCATAATTAAATATGATAAAACAAATGTTGGATTGATCACAAATAACATCGTTTGATTCTTTAACTTAGGGGCTTTGAATTGCCATTGACATATCTTTGTGTTTTCACCACACTATTTGTGAAATTATAGCAGCGCGAATAGAGAATAAGCGTCTTAGAAAAAACTCACAAGCTAAATGATTGAACAGGGCTCGATTCAATCACTGCTTCTTCACATGAATACACTTTTGCTTTTTTCCTAAAACGCTGCCCGTGATAGATGATGTCACTGCTCATTCATCATTCTTTATTTGTCTTTGTGATATAGGTGACTCCAGCACATTGCCCCAATCATCAACCACGTCTGTTAAATCAGCATTTATCATCTATCTTTCATTTGTGTCGTTGAGGACATCAGTCAGTTCCATGAAAATTCTCACACCAATCAGTTCATGCTAGTTTATCCTTCTTGCCAGCAGTATTTGTGAATGCAAGTCTTTTTCCCTGTTTGAATTATATATTTTTTTTCTTCAATTGACTTTCCAAATCATTTTTAAACTTCTTACAGGACTGCAGCATCACGGTAGTAGTCTGGGGGAAAGAAATATTCAGTCAAATGAGACTGTTTGCTCAAACCCTTAACAAAGTAACAATTGCTTTGAAAGGTAAGTGGGAAACTAAGATGCGATAAAGGGACTAAAAAAGATTTTGCATTAGGAGCTGACCGAACAAAAACAGGGCGGATGGTTTATCCATGTGAAGAAACCATTGAAATGTGTAATGTTATGACACAGAAACACTCTATAGATTCTGGAATGGTTCCTGCAAATTGGAGAGTAATAAATGTGACCTCACAAGGAGGAAGTAAGAACTCATAGAACTACTAACCTATTAGCTTGACATCAATAATTGAAAACATGCTGGGTTAATAAAGGATGTGATAGCAAGGCACTTGGATTAAATCTAAGAATAAAGATGTCTTACCACAGTCATGATTTTTTTATTTTTTTTAATATTTTTATTAGAAGCTAAATGATTGAACAGGGCTCGATTCAATCACTGGTTCTTTAGTAACTTGTCAGTTTCTTTGTTGAACTAAATTAAGGCGCATGTTGCAATCAAAAGCGCTTGAACAATTGGTAAAATATTATGGTAAAATATAATTACATATTATAGTAAAAACTTTTCATGTATATCAATCATACATTATTAAAAATTTCAATTGTGGATTGATTCTGCTTCTAGCTTTTTTTTATATAGACAGTAAATAAGAGAGAAGGAGAGAGAGAAAGAGAAAAAAAAACAAATGTCAAAAAAGAAAAAAGAGTGGAATGAATTACTAATAATACGTCATTGGAGATAGGTTCGTAAATTATAAAGTATAACTTTTCATCTAATCCTGAGTTCAAGCTTCAGTTGGGTTTCCGTGCCGAGCCAATCTATCCCTTCAAATAGTTAATGAATGGACACCATATTTTAACAAAAACTTCTTGTTTGTCCATTAAGACAAGTCTAATTCTTTCCAGTCATGATTTTGTACACCTTTGTTAACTCTCTCATAAATTTTGCTCCACCGTAGCTAACACAGATATGATGGCTTCTTCATTTCTGGAGCCATTCTAGTAGAAACATTCTGCACATTTAGAGCCTCCAAAACCTTCCTAAAATGTATTGATCAGAAATGGATGCTACATTATACAGATTCAATGTAAACGTACTTGCTTTTGTGTCATATGTGTGAATGCCTGGATCCCACGTAAACCTCTCTCTGGCAGTTAATTAATATGCACCATATTATACTTTACCACATTCATTTTGACAATATCCACCTACGAAGGAAGAAGGGAATAGCAGAATGGTGTGAGACTCCAACATGTTGATGCTCGGAGAGATGTGTGTGTCCTCTCTAACAAGAAATATAGAAAGTACATGTCAGGATAGCAAGTAATAAGGAAAGTAATTGGAATCTAGCGAGGATTGAGTGATAGATAGATGTAGTGCATGATAGATGGAATGCAAAAAGAAGGAGGCTTTCTCCAAATTTACTAATGTTGATAGAGATTATATTTACAGTACAGCAGAGATCTGGTCACCATTACAGGAAGTTTACATCTACTTTGGAGAAAGTGCAACAAAAGATTACCAGAGCGATTCCTGGAATAAGGAGTTTGCACCACGAAGAAAGATTGAGTGAATTAGTCCTATCATTTTTGGAGTTTAGAAATGCATGTGATGAAACTATGAGGATCCTGAATGGTTTAACCAGTTACATACTGTGAGGATGTTTCTCTGCATAAGGCCATAAGTGATAGGAGTAGAATGAGGCCATTCGGCTCATCAAGTCTACTCCGCCAGTCAATCATGGCTGATCTAACTCTTCCTTTTAACCCCATTCTCCTGCCTTCTCCCCACAACCTCTAACACCTGTCCTAATCAAGAAGCTGCTAATCTGCAAGGGAGTCTGGAATTAGGGACAGGAACTCATGAATGGGAGTAGGCCAATAAAGATCAATGTAAGTAGGATGTTCTTCTTTCTAAATGAAGTTGGGGCCAAGATCAGATCAGGCATAATTCCGTTTAAATGGTGGAGCAAATTACAAAAACCTAAAAGGGCCAGAGCAGAAAACAAAAATCTGCAGATACTGAAAATCTGAAGATATTCAGCGGGTCAGGTGGCATCTGTAAAGAGAGAAAAGATTACCTTTCACAGAAATGTAAATTAAACTCACTCTTCCATTTCTGACTAAGGGTTATTGACCTGAACATTAACTCTGATTTTTTTTTCCTCCACGCATGCTGTCTAACCAGCTTAGTCCCCATGGTATTTTCTACTTTTATGCCATATGGCCTCCTCCTGCTCCTATTTTTCATATTTTTGCATGCTATTGCAGTCAATTTGCCCAAATGGGTTTTATGTTTGGGTACCTCAACATCACTGATATTCATACTCATGCCAAAAGAGGCACAATATTAATTAGCACAAATCCTACATATTGCCAAGTATTCCCTGGGCATAACTTTTGCATTCAATACTGTGCATCTGGGAATAATGCATGTTCTGTAAGTAGCTTACATCTGCTTTCAGTATGTCAATATAGTTTGACTTCTTTCAGTTAAGTAGAACAGAGGTAAATATAAGCATTACACACCGCAATCCTTCAAACCTCTGGCATATCTTAACAGATTGTTGTAGGCCTTTAATGTAACAATTGCTGTACTGTTGATATTACAGGGCATGATGCCTGTAACCATAACCAGTAATTAGGAGACTATAAAAAACTATTCTAGATTGACGTTTCATTGCACTGCACTCTGGCCCCATTTCTGTCATCTTTAAGTAAGTACTCCAGGCATTTAAATCATGAGCTTTGCTCATTCCATCAACATAACAGGAGTCAATCTTCCCCACGGGGAACAGTAAAAATAAATGGATTCTATAATAATGTTTTTTTTCACTATACTGCCGCTTTGTACAATGACGATAGTGTCGGTTTACACTATTAGACCTCTGTGACTTTTCACTTTGTTTATGATGCCAAACTAAACTCTGAGCCATGAAAACAGCATCAGGTCAAATTCTAAAGTGAATCGACTTGGACCCGGAGGAATATCTTAAACGAGAAGAAGAAATCCTAAGGCAAATTCAAATATTTATTTTTTGTTGCCAAGATGAAAAAAATCATATGAAGTAGGTTAAAAACATGTTAAAAAATGTTTTTAAAAAAAGAACATTTTTCTCATTGCTTCATTGATTTGCAAATTCATCAGCCTCAATCACTTTTTGAAATGTTTGATGAAGTGAGACTGGAAAGGACTCAATTAAAAAACATTTTCATCCAACACAATGACATTATTTCAGCCTTCTATGGAAGTATAAATGTGCATTAAAATCTACCAACAATGTTATGGTTTATAAGGACTTATTCAAGCTCGGTACACAAATAGGGTCCATTAAGCCATCATGTATATACCTGAAAAACTGTCTGTGAAAACCTACACCATGCATTTTATTATAGCTTTAAAGATGTTACCTTTCCCAATATATATTCAGCATGGCCCAAAGACTTTGCAAGCATAGCTGCTGGGACCGGGAAAGGATGATCAGCCATTAGGAAGCAGGGCCCTAAACATCCATTACATTTTAGCACATTTGAGAAGTAGAAAATGCTCATATCTTCACTCTGGGAAGGACGGCTTCTAATCCTTAGACTATGCCCATTGTCTTTGATTGTCCAACCAACCAAAATGAGCTACTTTCTATCCTCCCTACCTCTTCCCTTTAAGAACTAGAAAACCTTGATAACATCACATTTTCTTTGTTTCCAGCAAATGTAAATGTCATTTGTGTCACTTTGCAGAATTTTATGTAATGATTTCAGAAACCCACAGATTCGGTAGACTCTACAAACTGAATGATGGTTGACAACGCACTGACTAAAAGGGGGCAGTAGTATAACATTAACTCCAGGCTGAGCAATGGATAGAGAAAAATAAAATCAAGCGTGAAGATGTTTGAAGATACATAGATACATAGAAAATAGGTGCAGGAGTAGGCCATTCGGCCCTTCGAGCCTGCACCGCCATTCAATATGATCATGGCTGATCATCCAACTCAGTATCCTGTACCTGCCTTCTCTCCATACCCCCTGATCCCTTTAGCCACAAGGGCCACATCTAACTCCCTCTTAAATATAGCCAATGAACTGGCCTCAAATACCCTCTGTGGCAGAGAGTTCCAGAGATCCACCACTCTCTGTGTGAAAAATGTTTTTCTCATCTCGGTCTTAAAGGATTTCCCCCTTATCCTTAAGCTGTGACCCCTTGTCCTAGACTTCCCCAACATCGGGAACAATCTTCCTGCATCTAGCCTGTCCAACCCCTTAAGAATTTTGTAAATTTCTATAAGATCCCCTCTCAATCTCCTAAATTCTAGCGAGTATAAGCCGAGTCCAGTTTTACACTACCATCATAGAGTCTGTCTTCACCTTCTCCATCATGGTCTAGTTTGGCTCAGTCACTCTGCTCAGGCTGCAGCGCATTGTTCGATCAGCCGAGAAGGTTGTTGGCTGCAACCTTTTCCTCCATTGATGAACTGTACACTGCAAGGGCCAGGAAGCGACCGGGTAAGATAATCTCTGACCCCTATCACCCTGGCCACAAACTCTTTGAAGTACTTACCTCTGGGAGGCGACTCCAGACCATCAAAGACGCCATAGCCAGACATAAAAACAGCTTTTATCCACGAGCAGTAGCTCTACTCAACAGCCAAAAGTCTGTAGCCTCTTTTTACTCAGGTACTTTATTTTCACGTGTTTAAATTATAATGTTTTAATTTTAATTTTCTACTGAATATGGTGCTTTTATCTTTTTGCGAGCAAAGCACCAAGGCAAATTCCTGGTATGTATACATACTTGGCTAATAACATTTTATTCAATTCAATCCGAGAGTTATGATGGTACTTTAGCGGAACAGCTAAGCTATGGAAATGGAAATTTAAATCCTACCTTTGCAGCAGGGGAATTTTAATGAATACAATTCAATAAATCTGCAATTAAAAAGCTGGTAGCCATAATGGTAACTACAGAGCCATAAAATTGTATTGAAATCTATCTGATTTACTTAGGTCCATTAGGAAAGAACGTCTGCCATTCCTACCTGCTGACTTTAGACCCACTAAATTGAAAACCCTCCTATCGTCCAAAATGCTCTGGTTCTCGGAATGGACATTGAATATTGTGCTTGTCATTGAAATCCACCTCATTGGAGTGAATACCGTCAGAAAAAAGTTAGAATGATTATATACTTTTCTAATGAAATATTTATCTTAGAATTGACCATTTAATTAACCTAGCATCATCAGTCCCTGGGGCGGGATGGGGGTTATAATTCCAGATTTCTAAGACAATTTGATTTGAATAAATGATTCCTGATTTTATTTCTAAATGCTTATTTTAAGATTATGCCCCTTGATGTTCAATTCCTACCAGAGGAAGTCAGTTTTCCATATCTTCTTCATCAAAGACGAAGATTTTCAAAAGCTCAGTTAGGTACCATTAGCTGCCTCCTGTTTATTTGATCACAAACTTATTTAACACTTCCTTATAATTTAACTTCTTAAAGTACTCATGAATTACGACAACCACAAAGTGGATATTTAGAGTTATTTTATTGTAAAAGATAATAGCAAATAACAAGAAAATAATAATCTGCTTGTAGTTGATGGTTCTGATAATATTGGGATTATCAAAATCAGATCTTTTATTGTACAAAAGATAACTGCTGGTGGAATTCAACAGGTCAGGTAGCATCTGAGGGCAGGTTGTGGCTGGAAATAGATTTAGTTTAGTTTAGAGATACAGCACGGAAACAGGCCATTCGGCCCACCGAGTCCCACTGACCAGCGATTCCCGCACATTAACATTATCCTACATAGGGACAATTTACACGTATACCAAGTCAATTAACCTACAAACCTGTACGATTTGGAGTGTGGGAGGAAACCGAAGATCTCGGAGAAAACACAAATGGTCACGGAGAGAACATACAAACTCCGTACAGTTAGCAGCTGTAGTCGGGATCGAATCCGGGTCATTGGCGCTGTAAGGCAGTAACTCTACCGCTGCACCACCGTACCATCCCACGGCCTATGTAGATACCCTACGATTTGAGTCGACATTTCCTCTGGATTGCTGGACTTCCTCTGCTGTCTGCCCTGCTGAGTTTCTCCAGCAGTTATTTTGTTTGCTCCATCTTCCAGTATACCTGCTGACTTTAGATCTAAAATTATAACTCTCCTGTCCTCCAAAATGCCCTGCTTCCAGGTTTGGACAGATTTCTGCAGTCTTTTGTGTCTCCAGACATTTTATTATTGTGGGGCCTTTCTGAATTTGCATTTCACTGAAGACCTCGGAAATACAGGTTTCAACTTGCCCATCCAACTTTCCCCAAAAGAACTCTGAGTGCTTCATTTTCAGAGCGTGGCCTGGGTATCCTAGTAACTCCTATTTTTGCTTTTTTGGTCTGGGGCAACCAACTGTATCTGGATTAAGAATCCCAGCTGAGACTCCAGAAACAGAAATGCGCAATTTAGGGAGTTCCTGAGCACCCATCTAGAAGATTAGTTTTGAATTGTTAAGTGCAAAAGATTATCGCAGTGAAAAGATTATCGCAATAAAAGCATGGTTCCAGCTGAGATGAAGCTAAATTATCCTGGAACATGTGAATCATCTGGGCATTTATCAGAATGGTGTGAATTATTGTCTTGAAAGAAAATGTGAACTCTTGAATCATTTCTGTCAAATAGATTAATGATTGACGATTTTATCACATCAGTCATGGTCATTTAATTCAATGTATTATTCCAACTTCCAGAGAGTACATATAATAATAATGCCACAGGCATTAATGCTGGTGGCTTAACTATTTGCAATCTATATTCATGACCTGGATGATGGGACAAAATGCATTGTGGCCAAATTTGTTGATACAAAGACCAAACACATTGCAAATTGTGGGAAGACCACAGATATTTAATGCGTAGATAAGTTAGGTGCATGGGTAAGAAGTTGGTGGATGGAGTATAATGTGAGAACAAGTGAAGTTATCCATTTTGGGAGGAAGAACAAATAAATAAATTATTTCGATATATGATTGAGAAGTTGAGAAAATGAAAGCAAAAAATGTTGCAAATATTCAGCAAGTTATGCACATCTGTGGGAAGGGAAACAGTATTAATATTTCAGAGAATGAAAATATATTCCCCCAAAAAATAACATAAGACTTGTGGAAAAAGACAAAGACAATTAACCTCTTGAACCTGCGCTGCCTCTTGATTCTCTTGTGGTTAAAATATCTGTAAATCTGTTGAAGATATTCGAAGACTGCCTTCACAGCTCACTGGAATACAGATTTCCAAAGATTCATGAACTGTCGTCATAAAATAAGTTCTTCCTCATTTCCACCGCAATTAGGTGGCCACTTATTTTATGTCCCCTGAGTTCAATCCGGAAACCATCTTCTCAGCATCCACCCTGTCCATACCCCATAGAAACTCTTACATTTCATTACATCACTTCTCATTCTTTTATACACAGAGGCACGGTAGAGTTGCTGCCTTACAGCAAATGCAGCACCAGAGACCCGGGTTCGATCATGACTATGGACACTGCCTGTATGGAGTGTTCTCTCCGTGACCTGCATGGGTTTTCTCCAAGATCTTCAGTTTCCTCCCACATTCCAAATTCGTACAGGTATGTAGATTAATTGGCTTGGTAAATGTAAAAGTTGTCCCTAGTGGGTATAGGATAGTGTTAATGTGCAGGGATCGCTGGTCGGAGCGGACCCCGGTGGGCCGAAAGGGCTTGTTTCCCTGCTGTATCTCTAAACTAAACTAAACTAATGACCATGCGTATAACATCCAGATCCTCTTGTATGCAATATCCCATGCTCTCCTTTTATTTAATAATATTTAATTGCCTTACTCTTCCTCCAAAAATGGATTTCACATATTCTCACATTGTACTCCATCCACCAACTCCTTAAACATGCACTTAACCTATCTACGTATTAGGTATCAGTGGTCTTCTCACAATTTGCGATGCGTTTGGACTTTGTATCAACATATTTGGCCACAGTGCATATTGTCCTTTCATCCAAGTTATGGATATGCATTGGAAATAGTTGAGCCACCAGCACTAACGCCTGTGGCCCCACACCAATTTGCCAATCCAAAAATGAACAATTTACTATGATTCTGTTTGTTGTCAATGCCCTTTATATGCCAATATATCATTCCAACCCAATGCACATTTATGTTAGAGTCATAGAGTGATACGAGTGTGGAAACAGGCCCTTCGGCCCAACTTGCCCTCACCAGCCAACATGTCCCAGCTACATTAGTCCCTCTTGTCTGCGTTTGGTCCGTATCCCTCCAAACCTGTCTTATCCATTTACCTGTCTAACTATTTCTTAAACTTTGGGATAGTCCAAGCCTCAACTACCTCCTCTGGCAGCTTGTTCCACATACCCACCACTCTTTGTGTGAAAAGGTTACCCTTCAGATTCCTATTACATTTTTTCCCCTTCACCTTAAACCATGTCCTCTGGTCCTCAATTCACCTAATCTGGGCAAGAGACTCCGTGCATCTACCCTTCCGGGCAAAAGACTGTGCATCTGTGGATCTATTCCTTTCATGATTTTATGCACCTAATTAAAATCACCCCTCATCCTCCTGCACTCCAGGGAATAGAGTCCCACCCTACTCAACCTCTCCCTATAGCTCAGACCCTCTAGTCCTGGCAACATCCTTGTAAATCTTCTCTGTACCCTTTCCAGCTTGACAATATCTTTCCTATAACATGGTGCCCAGAACGGAACACAATACTCTAAATGTATTTAGAGTGGTCTCACCAACATCTCATACAACTGAAACATGACTTCCTAACCTCTATACTCAATACTCTGACTGATGAAGGCCAATGTGCCAAAAGCCTTTTTGGCCACCTTATCTATCTGCGACTCGACTTTCTAGAAACCATGCACCTGCACTGCTAGATTCCATCAACACCTGCACTCCTAAATTCCATCAACAATTCCTCAGCCCACCTGACCAATCGATCAAGAACCTGGTGCCATTTTTCACAACCATCTTCACTATCTGCAAAACCACCCCTTTTTTATGTGTGGGGAGGGTGGGGATCGGGCAAAACCTTTTTTTTCAGTTTCTTACCTCACTGGAGATGCGATTAATTTGCTGGATCGCATTCTCCGGCCACTCTGCAACCTACCATCGATGGAGCTGGAGGCCTTCTCAGACTGACATTGGGCCCGACCAAGGTGCATGTACATTGGATCTGATCCCTTGCCTGGGATCGCTCCAATCGAGGCCTGCGGACTTACTACCATCAAGGGCTCGCAGTCTCGGGAGAGGCTAGTCGGGAAGCTCCAATGTCGCGGAAGGTTCGACCAGCCGACGCGGGGGAGCTGACATCCCCCCGATGCAGCCGATGGCCTCGATGCGGAGGGAGTCAAGATCGTCCCGTCAACGGAGGGCTTGAGCCATCCGACTGCGGGAGAACAGAGAGGGAGGGAAGAGATTTGAACTTTTTTTCGTCTTCCATCACAGTGAGGAATGTGGAGGAGTCACTGTGGTGGATGTTTATGTTAAAATGTGTTTTGTGTGATCCGTTGCTTTTTATTTGTATGACTGACTTGGCAAATCAAATTCCTTTTATGATGCTAAACATACTTGGCTGATAAAGTATTATTGTGATTGATTGATTGTGATTGCCATGTATGTTCTCATCCAAATCATTGATGTGTATGACAAATAGTAACGGGCCCAGCACCAAACCCTGAGGCACACCATTAGTCACAGGCCTCCAGTCCAAGAAGCAACCTTCTACCATCACCCTATGCTTCCATCCATGAAGCCAATTTTCTATCCATTCAGCTATATCTCCTTGGATCCCATGTGATCTAACCTTCTAGAGCAGCTTACCAAACTGAACCTTGTTGAATGCCTTACTGAAATCCATGTACACAACATCTACAGCTCTGCCCTCATTGACCTTTTTGGACACGTCTTCAAAAAATTCAATCATATTTGTGAGACAGTACTGCCCACGTACAAAACCATGCTGATTATCACTAATCAGCCCTTGTCCATCCAAATGCCTGTATCAGACTATTCTCTAGTAACTTTCCAACTACAGATGTTAAGCTCACTGGCCTATAGTTCCCAGCATTTTCCATGCAGCCCTGCTTGAATAGAGGCACAACATTTGCCACCCTCCAGTCTTCTGGCACCTCTCCTGTATTTAAAGACGACTCATAAATTTCAACCAGGGCTTGGGCAATTTCCTCTATAGATTCCCACAATGTCCTTGGATATATCTGATCAGGCCCTGGAGATTTGTCTACCTTCATACACAATAGTGCCTTCAGCACCTCTTCGACCGTAACACTGACTACTCTCAAAACACTTCCATTGACTGCCTCAAGTTATAAGATTATAAGGAATAGGAGTAGAATTAGACCATTCGGCCCATCTACATCCATCATCTTAAAGAAGCATATATAGAGTGGTTAGTGGAGCATACTGTTAAACACCACTATAAGGTGTGAGCATTTATTATTTTACGTGTGCATGCTTGCGCATATGCGAGCACATAAAACGAGACGGGTCATGCACAGTTCAAGTATAGCCGGTGAACTTTCCAATCAGCAGGTTTGGGTTGCAGACATGACTAGAGCACATGGTAGTGGGGGTAGGGTGCTTACATGGATAGAAAAGTGGTTAACAGACAGAAACAAAGAGTAGGGGAAACGGGTCCCTTTCAGAATGGCAGGCAGTGACGAGTGGGGTACCGCAAGGCTCGTTGCTGGGACCACGGCTATTTACAATATACATAAATAATAATAATAATAATAATAATAATAATAATAATAATAATAATAATAATAATAATAATAATAATAATAATAATAATAATATCTTTTATTGTCATTGCACATAAGTGCAACGAGATTTGGTATGCAGCTTCCATCTGATGTCATAACTTAAATAACTAATAAAATTTAGATTTAGATACCCCGAGAACATGGTTTGTAAAAAGAACAGTAAAACAGTCAAAGGTACACAAAATTGCTGGGGAAACTCAGCGGGTGCAGCAGCATCTATGGAGCGAAGGAAATAGGCGACGTTTCGGGGCCGAAACCCTTCTTCAAACAGTCAAAACAGTTCAAACAGACTAAAGTGCAGATGTGTCTGTGCGACGTGACCATCCGAGGGAGACAGTCCATGGGGGTGGGGGGCACTCAGCAGGGCCGGTTCAGAGCTGCTATATCTCTGGGAATGAAGCTGGTAGGGAACCTTTTCATGTTGGAATGTCGCATTAAGTTAGCTGTAATCTAATAAGGCCACATCCAAGAAACTTCAATTAGATATACTTCAAAATGTTCATTATTTTGTAAAAATCGAACTACTATGTACTAACTTCAAGAAAATGAAAACATTTTGTTAATTCTAAAGTTAACTAACCTTTTAATGACTTTGTTGTGACTGCTTTTTGTGGGAAAGCATTTGAATATTTGGTTGCAACATGGAGGTACGCAGTTTCAGCTGATCTTCTAGATGGGTATCCGTCATTTGTGACCTTAAGGGCGTCTTGATTTGGGTTAGGTAGGAGAATGTAGATTCGCAGCAATAAGTGGTTGAAAAGCAAGAAAGCATTTTTCGTGCATATTGCCGAAGATGTATTCTAGTGCATTTTTCCATATTTCAATCAGATCTTATTAGCGTTAAATAAGGACTTTAAAATGTCATCTTCTGATAGCTCAATCAATTGCATCTCTACTTCTTTAGGAGCCTTGAAGACATCAACTAGGTGAGTTTGAAATGCTATTTTGAGTGTGATGTCATGATTCTCAAAGTCAGTGAACCTTTCATTGTATTCTTTAATTATTATGTATATAACAGCTGCGTATTCTTCAAATGATTCGCGTGAATCCTCCTGCTCATCAATGACCTTCACTAACTGGGGAAAATATTCATCCGAAATTTCATTTTGAAGAAGTGTTTTGAAAAAAGATAGCTTTTTTCGAAATGCTTGAATTTTTTGCCACATATCATATATAGACTTAGTTTTACCTTGCAAAGAATCATTCAAGTCATTTTGCTTTGACATGATATCACAGAAATGCAGTATTTCCATAGAAATCTTCTTTCAATAATTCACATTGCTGATTCTGTTCTTCATGAAATTTAACTATCTGTTCTCGCAAAGATAAACATTTTGCTAACACCTGTCCCTGCGAAGCCAACGTACTTTACAATAATACGGCAAATCCACAGAAATGCCTCATCGTCCAACTTTAGCATATTACGAAACTGCCATGTTACATTTGCACGAATACAGTTAACAATACTTATAACTTGTTGCAAAGTGTCACTTAAAATAGTAGATTTAGCACAGAAATATTGCTGATGTAAGATACAATGAAAAGAAATGAGAGCATCTGGAGCTGATAATACCTTTTTCATCTGTGCAATAAACCCTTTACGTTTTCTTGTCATGGTAGGTTGCACCGTCTGTACATACACTCACTAAATTAACCAAATCTAGTCCAACTTCACCACATTTATCTTGAAAGTTGTTGAAGAAATCTATTCCTCGTATTCTACCCGTAAGAGTGCCCAAAGCGAGTAACTCTTCGTAGCAAAGAAAATCTTCTGTTATGGCCCGAATGAAGTATAAAACCTGCGCCGAGTCAGTAGTATGAGTTGATTCAGCCAAAGCGATTGATTAATATGTATTTTCCTTTTGGAGTATTGCGTGGTTGTTCTGTTACGTTGAGGGCTAATTCATCCTAATCATGCATTTGCAAACCTGCTCAGCTCTTCTGCAAAACCGTCATACATATTAACAAAAGGAAGGACATCTGGACTTCACCTAATCCTCAACTTCTATCTAGGGTCCAGACTCCTTGGAGCTGTGACTCACAGCTTGCAACTTTCACAGAAAGAGCCCAAGCAGGCTTTGCAAATACATAGATTCTCCATTTTGTGACATATTTTATTTGGCCAATTACAAAATTTGGATTCATTCAAAAGGCTGCACTTAATGGCCTAGAGGTCTGCATGCGGCCTTAAGGCCACAGGTTCCTCACCCGATTTAGATGAAGGGATTAAAAGTAACATTAGCAAATTTGCAGATGACACAAAGCTGGGTGGCAGTGTGAACTGTGAAGAGGATGCTTTGAGGATGCAGGGTGACTTGGACAGGTTGGGTGCGTGGGCAGATGCATAGCAGGTGCAGTTTAATGTGGATAAATGTGAGATTATCCACTTTGGTGGCAAAAACAGGAAGGCAGATTATTATCTAAATGGAGTCAAATTGGGAAAAGGTGAAGTATAACGGGATCTGGGGGGTCCTTGTTCATCAGTCAACGAAAGTAAGCATGCAGGTATAGCAGGCAGTGAAGAAAGCAAATGGCATGTTGGCCTTCATAACAAGAGGATTTGAGTATAGGAGCAAAAAGGTCCTTTGCAGTTGTACAGGGCCATAGTGAGACCACACCTGGAGTACTGTGTGCAATTTTGGTCTCCCAATTTGAGGAAGGACATTCCTGCTATTGAGGGAGTGCAGCGTAGGTTCACCAGGTTAATTCCCGGGATGGCGGGACTGTCATATGTTGATAGAATGGAGCGGCTGGGCTTGTATACTCTGGAATTCAGAAAGATGAGAGGGATCTTATTGAAACATATGATTATTAAGGTTTTGGACACGCTAGAGGCAGGAAACGTTCCCGATGTTGGGGGAGTCCAGAACCAGGGGCCAGTTTATGAATAAGGGGTAAGCCATTTAGAACAGAGATGAGGAAAAACTTTTTCACACAGAGAGTTGTGAGTCTGTGGAATTCTCTGCCTCAGAGGGCGGTGGAGTCTGGTTCTCTGGACGCTTTCAAGAGAGAGCTAGACAGAGCTCTTGAAGATAGCAGAGTCAAGAGATATGGGGAGAAGGCAGGAACGGGGTACTGATAGTGGATGATCAGCCATGATCACATTGAATGGCGGTGCTGGCATGAAGGGCCGAATGGCCTACTCCTGCACCTATTGTCTATTTTGCCGAGTCCATCAGGAAGGATGTGAGCATAAGAGAAGTGACATTGCCAGGCAGTGGGGGCACTCGTCAAAACCTCACTGTACATGGACAATGTCGCCGTCTTCTGCTCGGATCCAGGGTCGGTCCACAGATTGATCAGTGTCTGCGACCAGTTTGAGTTGGCCAAGGGAGCCAGGGTGTACCTCAAGAAGAGAGGGGCCATGCTCTTTTGCATCTGGCCCGACCGATCTTCCGTCCCCTTCACCATCCAACCTGACCTCTTGAAGGTGCTGGCGATATGGTTTGGGGGGGCTGAGGCGTGTGACAAGAATTGGCTGGAGCGGATAGCCAAGGTGGGGAAGAAACTGGAGCTGTGGAAGCAGCGCTCTTATCGATAACAGGGAAAAAGTTGGTCATCAGGTGTGAGGTGCTCTCTGGGCTGCTGTACTTGGCGCAAGTGTGGCCCGTCCCTCCCTTCTACACCACAGGGATCACCCGGGCCGGCTTGCACTTCATCTGAGGGTCGAGGATGGACCAGGTGCGACGGGCCACAATGCACAACGGCAGACAACGAGGGTAAAAGCATGCCCAATGTTGCTTTCACCTTGATGGCCACCTTCGTGTGTGGCTGCACCAGGCACGTGGGCACCAAGTATCCCTGGTGTTGCAAAGAATGGGCCTGGAACAGATACCATGCAATGTGCCAGTCAGCTGGACATTGCCGCACCATCTGTCATTGGTTGAAAGGTTCTTCCGGAAAACAACACTTTTGACCATGTCCATCAGGCGGTGGTCAGCACAGAACGTCCTGCAGGCACTGCAGGGAATTGACTCCATGTATCCTATGGCGTGGTTCCCAGAGTAGACTACCCAAAATGCCTCGTCGCCAGAAATCACCAACAAGCACCAAGACCTGGCTTGGCTGGGGTTGAGGGGAGCCATCCCAGTCAGATCCTTCCTGCACCGTCGGAACCTAACTACCAGCGCTTGCTGCCCTCGGGACAGCTGCTATGGAGAGGACGGTTGTCCACATCTTCGCAAAGTCTGGATTTGCAAAGAAAGTCTGGAGAGGTTTGCAAGGGTCCCTGTCACGATTTATTCCTAACAGCTCCGTCACAGAAGACAGAGTGATTTACAGACTGTTCCCAGAGATGCATTCAGAGACGGACATCGAGTGCTGCTGGAAGGTCATCAACTCAGTGAAAGACGCTCTTTGGTCTGCCCCAGCTTCATTGACCTCCCAGCAGAGCGAGATGTCCGTCGGGGAATGTTGCAGACTGGCCCACTGCAGACTGCAGGAGTACGTGCTGAGGGACGCACTGAAGCTTGGTGCTGTGGGGGAGGACCACAGTCTAGGGTCATTCCCCTGCTGGACATCGGGGGCAGGGTGTAGTGGAGCCACCAATCAAAAATAAGGGAAGGGATTCCATGCTAGTGGGGCACATGAGTGGCAAGGGTGTGGGGAAAAAATTGTTTAATTTGTGGAAAAAGTATTGAATATATGTATAGCCTCTGAGAATGTCGGATGGAGTTTTGTAAGAATCATGTGTTGTATTGAAGGCAGACACAAAATGCTGGAGTAACTCAGCGGGACAGGCAGCATCTCTGGAGAGCAGGAATGGGTGGCGGTGGTGAGGCGAGCAGATGGCTGCTTAATCTCAAGCTCCAGATAGCAAGTTTAAAACAAGCCTTCCTTAATTCACCAAATGCCACAGAATTTGCAGTATTCTGTATTGGAATGAGTGGGGGAGCGACAACTAGAAGTCAAAAGAAACGTGACGGACTAGAAAGAAAGAATTCACCGGAGATGGACAAAGCTCAAAGCTCAAACGATGACTCGGCAGAAAACGTGCGCTCAATGCTCCACAATATTAGTAAGGAAATACGTGACTTCAGGGCTGAATATAAAGTAGACTTACATAAACTTTAAGAAGCTCAAAGAAGACATGAAAGCCGAACTTAAAGATCTGAAGCAAGAAATATACCATAAACTTTCTGCTAATTCCAAAAAAAAAACCACGCCCACGAAACTAGACTAAACAAAGCAGAGGCACAAATCGAGGAGGCTGAGACAATTAGCATGGCTATGAAACATGTGCTGATTAAATCTATGAAAAAACAGAAAGTCATGCAAGAAAAACTGACTGATTTGGAAGGACGGTCTAGACGAAATATCATTCGCATCTACAGCGTACCCGAAGAGAAAGAAAGCAAATCCATGTCTGAATTTGTGGAGCAACTTTTGAAAACTGAACTCGCAATAACAACAGACACCAACATATGGATCCAGCGCGCGCACAGAGCTTTCGCTCCCAAACCAGAACGTAAAGCACCACCTAGGTCCATAGTGGTACATTTCCTGGAGTTAAATACCAAAGAAATGGTGTTGGAAAAGGCCTGGGGAAAGAAGATAATGATTGACGGGCGACATCTCAACACATTTATGTGTGCCCAACATAGAAACTAATAAACATTATTTACCAGGACTAGTGTCAATTAAATGCCTATGCTTGACAAACCAGTGGTAAGCAAAACACTGACACAATAACATAAGAAATATGATCAGGAAAGAATAGTCAAATTGTTGCTTAGTTCATGTTTTCATTCATGTTTTTTCATGCTTTTATCATAGTTTTTTTCCACAGAAGGTGGTGGGTAGCTGACATTTGTTTCCAGAGGTATATATATATACATATATATATATATATACACACACACACACACACATCTTTTTGTGGTTTACTACGGTGTCTACTGAGTGCAATGTTTACATAGAAACATAGAAAATAGGTGCAGGAGTAGACTATTCGGCCCTTCGAGCCTGCACCACCATTCAATATGATCATGGCTGATCATCCAACTCAGTATCCCGTACCTGCCTTCTCTCCATACCCCTGATCCCTCTAGCCACAAGGGCCACATCTAACTCCCTCTTAAATATAGCCAATGAACTAGCCTCAACTAACTTCTGTGGCAGAGAGTTGCAGAGATTCACCACACTCTGAATGAAAAATGTTTTCCTCATCTCGGTTCTAAAGGATTTCCCCTCTATCCTTAAGCTGTGACCCCTTGTCCTGGACTTCCCCAACATCAGGAACAATCTTCCTGCATCTAGCCTAGCATCTAGATCCCCCCTCAATCTCCTAAATTCTAGCGAGTACAATCCGAGTCTATCCAGTCTTTCTTCATAAGTCCTGACATCCCAGGAATCAGTCTGGTGAACCTTCTCTGCACTCCCTCTATGGCAATAATGTCCTTCCTCAGATTTGGAGACCAAAACTGTACGCAATACTCCAGGTGTGGTCTCACCAAGACCCTGTACAACTGCAGCAGAACCTCCCTGCTCCTATACTCAAATCCTTTTGCTATGAATGCCAACATATCATTCGCTTTCTTTACTACCTGCTGCACCTGCATGCCTACTTTCAATGACTGGTGTACCATGACACCCAGGTCTCATTGCATCTCCCCTTTTCCTAATGTGCCACCATTTAGATAATAGTCAGCTTTCCTGTTTTTGCCACCAAAGTGGATAACCTCACATTTATCCACATTATACTGCATCTGCCATGCATTTGCCCACTCACTCAGCCTATCCAAGTCACCTTGCAGCCTCCTAGCATCCTCCTCACAGCTAACACTGCCCCCCAGCTTCATGTCATCCGCAAACTTGGAGATGTTGCATTCAATTCCCTCATCCAAATCATTAATATATATTGTAAATAGCTGGGGTCCCAGCACTGAGTCTTGTGGTACCCCACTAGTCACTGCCTGCCATTCTGAAAAGGACCCGTTTATTCCTACTCTTTGCTTCCTGTTTGCCAGCCAATTCTCTATCCACATCAATACTGAACCCCCAATACCATGTGCTTTAAGTTTGTATACTAATCTCTTATGTGGGACCTTGTCGAAAGCCTTCTGAAAGTCCAGATATAACACATCCACTGGTTCTCCCCTATCCACTCTACTAGTTACATCCTCGAAAAATGCTATAAGATTCGTCAGACATGATTTACCTTTCGTAAATCCATGCTTTGTCCAATGATTTCACCACTTTCCAAATGTGCTGCTATCCCATCTTTAATAACTGACTCTAGCAGTTTCCCCACTACCGATGTTAGACTAACTGGCCCGTTTTCTCTCTCCCTCCCTTTTTAAAAAGTGGAGTTACATTAGCTACCCTCCAATCCTCAGGTACTACTCCAGAATCTAAAGAGTTTTGAAAAATTATCACTAATGCATCCACTATTTCTGGAGCTACTTCCTTAAGTACTCTGGGATGCAGTCTATCTGGCCCTGGGGATTTATCGGCCTTTAATCCATTCAATTTACCTAACACCACTTCCTGGCTAACCTGGATTTCACTCAGTTCCTCCATCTCATTTGACCCGCGGTCCCCTGCCATTTCCGGCAGATTATTTATGTCTTCCTTGGTGAAGACGGAACCAAAGTAGTTATTCAATTGGTCTGCCATGTCCTTGTTCCCCATGATCAATTCACCTGTTTCTGACTGCAAGGGACCTACATTTGTTTTTACTAATCTCTTTCTCTTCACATATCTATAAAAACTTTTACAGTCAGTTTTTATGTTCCCTGCCAGTTTTCTTTCATAATCTATTTTCCCTTTCCTAATTAAGCCCTTTGTCCTCCTCTGCTAGTCTCTGAATTTCTCCCAGTCCTCTGGTAGGCTGCTTTTTCTGGTTAATTTGTACGCTTCATCTTTTGCTTTGATACTATCCCTGATTTCCCTTGTTATCCATGGATGCACTACCTTCCCTGATTTATTCTTTTGCCAAACTGGGATGAACAATTGTTGTAGTTCATCCATGCAGTCTTTAAATGCCTTCCATTGCATATCCACCGTCAACCCTTTAAGAATTAATTGCCAGTCAATCTTGGCCAATTCACGTCTCATACCCTCAAAGTTACCTTTCTTTAAGTTCAGAACCATTGTTTCTGAATTAACAATGTCACTCTCCATCCTAATGAAGAACTCAACCATATTATGGTCGCTCTTGCCCAAGGGGCCACGCACAACAAGACTGCTAACTAACCCTTCCTCATTACTCAGTACCCAGTCTAGAATAGCCTGCTCTCTCGTTGGTTCCTCTACATGTTGGTTTAGAAAACTATCCCGCATACATTCCAAGAAATCCTCTTCCTCAGCACCCCTGCCAATTTGATTCACCCAATCTATATGTAGATTGAAGTCACCCATTATAACTGTTTTACCTTTGTTGCACACATTTCTAATTTCCTGTTTGATGCCATCCCCAACTTCACTACTACTGTTAAGTGGCCTGTACACAATACCCACTAGCGTTTTCTGCCCCTTAGTGTTTCGCAGCTCTACCCATATCGATTCCACATCCTCCAAGCTAATGTTCTTCCTTTCCATTGCGTTAATCTCCTCTCTAACCAGCAACACTACCCCACCTCCTTTTCCTTTCTGTCTATCCCTCCTGAATATTGAATATCCCTGGATGTTCAGCTCTCAGCCTTGGTCACCCTGGAGCCATGTCTCCGTGATCCCAACTATATCATAATCATTAATAGCTATCTGCACGTTCAACTCATCCACCTTATTACAAATGCTCCTTGCATTGAGACACAAAGCCTTCAGGCTTGTTTTTACAACGCTCTTACCCCTTACACAATTATGTTGAAAAGTGGCCCTTTTTGATTTTTGCCCTGGATTTGTCTGCCTGCCACTTTTACTTTTCACCTTGCTACCTATTGCTTCTACCCTCATTTTACACCCCTCTGTCTCTCTGCTCACACATTTAAGAACCCCACCACCTCTTATTCTCTGTTTATTATTGTTTTCTTCTTTCCCCCCTACATGTTGGGTCTGAGTGCTTCCCTTCTCTGCCTCCTGCCTCACACACTGTCCACTAGCTTTCTCTATTTGAGTCCCTCCCACATGTTGTGCTGCTGCAAGTAAGAATTTCATTCTTCTGTTTTGGGACAAGATATTAGAGCACTCTTGACTCTCTTGAGATTAGTTTAACATGACATCAGCTTCGGCACAGATGTTGTGCGCCAAAGGGCCTGTTCCTGTGCTGTACTGTTCTATGTGCTATGTCTGATCCAATCCTCAACATCTTTTTATAAGAGCACAAGGAACCAGAAATACCTTGTGCACATGGAGTTTGGTTTTGTCAGAGTATGACAATGGTTCCACATAGATTTAGCAAATTTTAAAAGGGAATAATTGGACAGTCATTCAAAGTAAGTAAAAGTGTTTCTGCAAAATCAAACAACCATGTGTAAAACACTGGATGTTTTGCAGCATTTGTTGCTTCATATGGGCTTCTGGAAAAATTGTATTTGTGAGTGGAAATAGTGCTCAGACATATCACAGCTCCATCAAATCGCCCCACCACCAATGAAGTACTGCAGTGAAAATTACTACAGGTAACCTCACCAAACAAATTACTGGATCCAAGTTCATAGAAACATCAGTTAGCACTGGATCACATGTTGGCAATATTTCTTACATAGAAACAACCCCCATTTCTTATTTCAGTTGAGTTGCTTATTAAAAGACAGATTTCAACAAAGGTGCAAGTGGAAGGAACCGCAAATGCTGGTTTACAAAAAAGAACACAAAGTACTGGAGTAACTCAATAGGTCAGGCAACATCTCGATAGGACATGGATAGAAACATTTGGATCACATTTAAGTCAAATTTGATGGAGGAGAAACAAACCAAATAGATAGATGCCTAAGTTTTGTCTAGTATTGAAGAAAGAAGTCTGAACCTGAACCAAAAGGTTGGAGCGAAAAACCATGGCACAATTGACTGAAATGATTACTTGAAAGAGTTTTAGAAATATATTGTCCTTTCGTTTGGTCAGGTTGCTCAGTTTATGCATATTGATTGTTTCTTGCCTAATAAAATCAAAGGAGGTGAAAGCTAGGATGAAGCAAACAATTCTGATGTATCAGATAAACTGGTTACAGGAAGCAATACAATATGTTTGAGTGTTTTAAGTCAGCTGCTCACAGATAGGATTTTCAGGTGCACCCGGGTACGCCAAAGTCTGGGCACTTGCACGCAGTTCTGAATTTAGATGGCCATGTGCTAGGCCGAGTCCATGTGCCAAAGTCCTGAGTTCAGTTGCTTATGGGAGGCCTGATACACGGTTTTCAGCAGTTCAATTTTAAAGTCCCTGGAACTTCAATAGTTTTAGCAGATTCTATTTTAAGTCAAAGACTTCCTAAGCATAGCCATGCAACTGGAAAGCAGTTAATGCATCTTGGATAAAGATTGATCTGTAAAATATTATTGGTCTGATAATTACCCATGTGAAATTATATTTTGCAGCAGGTTTGTGCACCAACGTTGAAAAGATGGGTTATTGTTCACTATGGGTGACCTATTCAGATAAAGTTGCATGGCTGCACTATTAACTAAATGTTGTAATCTGATTGCTTTGTTTAATTAACCGGGGGAATCAGACTTTAGAGCTTGCATACTGATGTCACTGTGACATTGGTCTCCATTCAGAAAGGTTACTTGCTTGACCACAAAATTATTCAACTGAGTTTGTACACATTGGTCCGAATAGTTGTCAAATCCAGTGGTGGAAATTAGCATTTAAACAAAATGCAATCTCATTTCATTGCATTTGAATCTTTTCTTCCCCTAGTTTTTCCCTGGGAGTTCCAGTTTCATCCCAGATACATTTGTAAACACACAGACATCCAGCTTAATCCGGAGCAGTACATTGGTTAAGATGCTGGTGAGAGATTTTATTCACAGAAGATATTCATTAAATTCAGGTCCAGCAAGTTTAGAGTTAGTTATTGCCAAGAGAAAACAAGGGGGTGAACACAACCCTCTCGTCATTGATGGAGCTGCTGAAGAGATGGTCGATGGCTTCAAGTTCCTGTGGATCAATATCAACAGCAACCTAACCTGGCTGGAGGCTGATCTAGAGTATTTACTCTCTTAAACATCTGAGGAGATTCAGCATACACACAAGGATTCTCTCAAACTTCTACAAATGTGTTAAAATAAGTTCTGACAGGATGTACCCTGCCATGAGTGGTGCACAAGCCCAGTCTACCACAGGCCCATCACTTCCTTCCATCCAGTCCATCATCGCCATGCGGTCATATGTGATAGGAGTGGAATTGGGCCATTCGGCACCTTCAAGTCTACTCTGCCATTCAATCATGGCTGATCTATCTCTCCCTTCTAACCTCATTCTCCTGCCTTCTCCCCATAACTTGTACTAATCAAGAAATTGTATCTGGAAGGCTGAAAGTATCATAAAAGATACCTGTCATACTCTTTTCTGCCTTCTGGGAGAAGATACAGGAGCTTGAAAGCTGGAATGTCCAGACTTGAAAGGACAGCTTTCCCAATGCTATGCGACTCCTGAATCAATCACTTCTTTCCCATCCCATTCCTGAAGGTTTGCCACATACTCTTACCCTTGACCCTACCTCATTCGGCTAGTCATTATTGCACTCTAATATTACTTTGCGCTACTCCAAATAATAATAATAAATTTTCTTTCAAGAGTCTCAAGGACACCTTACAAAAATTTAGCAAGTAGAGGAAAAACATGTAAGCGGAATGAAATAAATAGTAGAGACATGACTAATACACAAATTAAAGACAGAATTCAATTCAAAACACAATATGAGGCAATTCAAGCACAGATGAAAAGGGAGGGGGACGTGGGGCTAAGGATAGGCAGAGGTGAAGAGATGGGTCTTGAGGCGGGACTGGAAGATGGTGAGGGGCACGGAATTGCGGATCAGTTGGGGGAGGGAGTTCCAGAGCCTGGGAGCTGCCCTGGAGAAGGCTCTGTCCCCAAAACTGCGGAGGTTGGATTTGTGGATGGAGAGGAGACTGGCTGATGTGGATCTGAGGGACCGTGAGGGTTGGTAGGGGGAGAGGTCAGTGAGATATGGGGGGGCCAGATGGTGGAGGGCTTTGTAGGTGAGGACCAGGATTTTGTAGGTGATCCGGTGGGAGATGGGAAGCCAGTGAAGTTGTTTGAGGACTGGAGCGATGTGATGCCAGGATTTGGTGTGGGTGATGAGTCGGGCGGCTGCGTTCTGGACCAGTTGGAGTCGGTTGATATAGGTGGAGCTGATGCCAAGGAGAAGTGAGTTGCAGTAGTCCAGTCGGGAGGAGATGAAGGCATGGATGAGTCTTTCAGCAGCGGTAGGTGTGAGAGAGGGTCTGATTTTGGCAATGTTGCGGAGGTGAAAAAGGAGGTTTTAATGACATAGCGGATGTGAGGCTCAAGGGAGAGGGTGGAATCAAAGATCACGCCAAGGTTGCGGGCCTGGGGAGATGGGGAGACAGTGGTGCCGTCGATGGTGAGAGTGGGGTTATTGATTTTGCTGAGTGTGGATTTGGAGCCTATGAGGAGGAATTCTGTTTTATCGCTGTTGAATCTTGCACCATTCTGCTGCTTTGCACTCATCAGTGTATTGTATTTTTGTATTCTGGATGTGACCAGATTAGGTTGCTGCTAAAATTGGCGACCATCTCCACAGCACCTCTGTTTATGAGGTCAGGTTTATGTTCATAACTCCACCACTTTCATCGGTCAACAACTAAGTCTTTCTTCTTGCTGTTGTTATTGTCCTGACCCTATGGCACAAGGTTCTCAATCTCTTTCCTGTAATGTGCCTCATTATTGTTGTGATTCCGGCCGACATCATTGGTATCATCTGCGAACTTAAAAGATCAAGTCACTTCGCCATATAGTCATGGGGTACAGGAAGTTGAACAAAGACTGAGTACACAATCCTGAAACGCACCAGTTTTGAGTTAAGGATGGTGGAAACATTACGGCCAATTTTAAGTGTCTACTAAGGTCTGCCGGTCAGCAAGTCCAAAAGCCAGTTACAAATGGGAGCCCTAAAGCTAAGATCCAGAAATTTAGAGATTAGCTTCTTTGATATTAAATGTTGAAGGCTGAGCTGAAGTCAAGGAATAGTCTCCTGTTGAAGGTGTTCTTATCATCGCAGTGATCCAGGGCTAAATGTGATGCGAAGATAGGTACAAAAACCTGAAGTAACTCAGCGGGTCAGACAATATTTCTGGAGAAAAGGAATAGGTGATGTTTCGGGTCGAGACCAACAGACTGAGAGTCAGGGGAAAGGGAACTTAGAGAAATAAACGGATATGGAGATTTAGAACAATTGAATGAAAGATATGTAAAAAAGTAACAATGATACAGGCCATTGTTAGCTGTGGGCGAGGTAAAAACGAGTTACAATGACTCAACAAGCCGACTTTGAATGTGAGATGGCTTCCCCCATTGTCTTATTTTTCCTGTTTGCAAAATGCAGAGGGTCTAATCCCTCCCTTAGAGGACTCTCCCCTCACGCACCACTTAATCCTTTCTTTCACTCTCCCCAACCCCTAATTCCGGCCTCTCCCTACTCTCTGGATGCTGGCCAGATGCTCTCTCCCAGTAGAAAGCCACTCTCTGTTCAGGACTTCTCTTTTGTCAGTCGATCGCCCCCCACCTCACCCAAGTCCCACCCAAGAAAGGGGTAGGCCATTTAGAACTGAGATGAGAAAAAACCCAGAGAGTTGTGAATTTGTGGAATTCTCTGCCGCAGCAGGCAGTGGAGGCCGATTCACTGTATGCATTCAAAAAAGTTACATAGAGCTCCAAGGGCTAGCGGAATCAAGGGATATGGGGAGAAGGCAGGAACGGGGTACTGATTGTGAATGATCAGCCATGATCACATTGAATGGCAGTGCTGGCTCGAAGGGCCGAATGACCTAGTCCCGCACCTATTGTCTATGTATCTGTGTATCAAGCTGCCCAAAGCCTGCAGCCCTGAGTCTCGGGAGCATGTTCACCCGAATGGCCTGTGCGGTGACTTTTAAGATGAGGATGGGAAAGATTTAATAGGAATCTGAATAGACAATAGGTGCAGGGGAGTAGGCCATTTGAGCCAGCGCCACCATTCAATGTGATCATGGCTGATCATCCCCAATCAGTACCCCGTTCCTGCCTTCTCCCCATATCCCCTGACTCCGCCTTATCTAGCTCTCTCTTGAAAGCATCTAGAGAACCTGCCTCCACTGCCCTCGGAGGCAGAGAATTCCGGACTCACAACTCTCTGTGAGAAAAAGTGTTTCCTCGTCTCCGTTCTAAATGGCTTACTCCTTATTCTTAAACTGTGGCCCCTGGTTCTGGACTCCCCCAACATCGGGAACATATTTCCTGCCTCTAGCGTGTCCAAGCCCTTAACAATCTTATATGTTTCAATGAGATCCTCTCTCATCCTTCTAAACTACAGAGTGTACAAGCCCAGCTGCTCCATTCTATCAACATATGACAGTCCCGCCATCCCGGGAATTAACCTTGTAAACCTACTCTGCACTCCCTCAATAGCAAGAATGTCCTTCCTCAAATAAGGGGACCAAATAAGGGGTAACCTTTTTCACACAAAGGGTGGTGGGTGTATGGAACGAGCTGCCAGAGGAGGTAGTTGAGTCTGGGACTATCCCATCGTTTAAGCAGTTAGACAAAGACATGGACAGGTTTGGAGGGATATGAGGCAAAAGCAAGTTGGTGGGGCCAGTGTTGCTGGGACATTGTTGGCCACTGTGGTGTGGTGTGGGCAAGTTGGTAGGGCCAGTGTTGCTGGGACATTGTGGTGTGGGCAAGTTGGTAGGGCCAGTGTTGCTGGGACATTGTTGGCCGCTGTGGTGTGGTGTGGGCAAGTTGGTGGGGCCAGTGTTGCTGGGACATTGTTGGCCGCTGGGGTGGGGTGTGGGCAAGTTGGTGGGGCCAGTGTTGCTGGGACATTGTGGTGTGGGCAAGTTGGTGGGGCCAGTGTTGCTGGGACATTGTTGGCCACTGGGGTGTGGTGGGGGCAAGTTGGTGGGGCCAGTGTTGCTGGGACATTGTGGTGTGGGCAAGTTGGTGGGGCCAGTGTTGCTGGGACATTGTGGTGTGGGCAAGTTGGTGGGGCCAGTGTTGCTGGGTGGGACATTGTTGGTGTGGGCAAGTTGGGGCGAAGGGCCTGTTTCCACGCTGTGTCACTCAATGACTGACGCCGACCGCGGTCTCTCGGTGTCCTGGCCCTGCCCGGCGGGGCAGTAACACGGCGGGGAAAGGCCGGCGGCGGCAGCAGCGGCGCTCAGTTGTCGGGGCGGAAACCCGCTCCACCAGCTCTACCAGCTCCACCAGCTCCGGCAGCCGCCAGCCAGCCGGCGCTTCCTCTTCCCCAGCCTCCCTCCCCTCGCCCCGCTCATCCAACATGGTCGCGGGGTCCGGCCTGGGGCCGCTGTCCGCCGTCTGGCTCGCCTTCGCCGCGGTTTTCCTGATCTCGGTTATATTTCGCAATGTGTGGTCGGGTCCGGGTATTTGCAGCGTGTTATTTCAGGATTTCATGCGCTACGGAAAGAGCAAAGGCCATTTATTTCAGCGGCCTCTCTGGCTCCAGCGCCGAGACCTCCCGAAAAGGTATAAACCAAACAACAGCAGCAGCAGCAGCAGCCGACTTTAGATCAGCGGGAGGGGGTCAGGCAAGGGATTGGGTGCGATTGGGAGGGAGATCCGTGTGCAACCCAGACCTGCTCACAGCTCAGGAATCCGTCAATCCCTTCCTGTAGTACCGAGCGTCTTCCTCTATTTAAAACAGCCCGAGTATACATTTGGATATTGTTTGGGGATATTGTCTCTCATGGATAGCAGCAAAAAAAACAAAATGCGGTAGATAGTTGGGTCAGACAGCATTTGTGGAGAGAGAAATAAAATTAATATTTCAGGTTAATAATTGTTCAAGTGCAAGTGTAAAATTGCAACTTTGTCTTTGAAGTGCAAAATGTGTTTTAAGTTGTTCAGGAGATGGTTGGGATTTTGGAGAGAACAAAGGAAGTGTGTGGGTTGAGATTGAGAGCAGGATTGTCCTGGAAAAATGCTGTGGGTGCTATTTTGATGAGGTTGATGAATGCTTGTTCATCATGACTTGTATGTAGGGAGGAGTGTAAGCAGAGGGAGATGAGTGAGGAAGTGGAGAGAAAAACACAATGCTGCACCTCTCTTAGACAGGCTTGTCGTCTAGAGTGGTGGCATTGGGGACAAAGTGCTTGTTGATCACATTGATGGTGACCCATCACTTTGCTGAAAGTAAACTTGTATAATTGTACATATACAGTATTTGCACATTATCTCCATTCTTCCACATGGTCTGGTTCCTTCTCCCCCTCCCCCATGTAGGTTTATCAGTTGATGTAAATTACCCATTAGTGCACATTGATATCAATAAGTAAAGGGGCATTCAGGAACATTTTTGAGAAAGAGCAAGTTATAGAGGTACATAGCAATGAAGAAAGGTGGAATGGAAATCATGGAATTGCTCTGTTGGGATTCAGCAGAGCCTGAGAGGCTGAATGGCCTCATTCTATGTTTTAAATATAGACTAAGTTTTAAGAATTTGTGAATGTGGGTTGTGTAAACAAACTGTTTCAACACAATTCAGACCAGGCAATATTACAGAAATGTATTGTGTTTGTTTTACATAACATCAGATGGGACTACAGACTTTGGACCATTCTGCTGTTTTACATTTACCATTATATTTATTGTAACTATCGTTATCATGCATATCTTGTACTATATATTAATGCGAGCAAGAAATTTCACTGCACCCTGGTACATATTACAATAAACTCATCTGAATCTGAAGTATTCTGCAACATTATTAGACTTTTAATCCCAATTCTTCTCTGTGCTGCACGTGAACTGAAAGCATTGAAGTTAAACGATATTCAATGTTTGTTTTTAAAAAAAAGTATGCTTTCCACCCTTTTATCCAAAGATTATAGAGGAGCTCCTCTATAATCTTTGCTTTTAACTAACACAATTGACGCAATAATAAAGGTGTACACATTGCTAAAACACAGTGATAAATATGATATTTATAGCTAGCTTTATATCATAATTTGGTACAAATCTGATCAGTGTTACAACTCTTAACAATAAATTGGCAGCATTAGACAGTCCTGTGTACAGTAGTTCATGAAGATGGCTTACCACCACATTCTCAAGGCCAATTAGAATGGGAAATAAAAGCTGGCCTTGCTATTATGTCTAGATTCCCCAAAATAATTTGCCATTACAGGCATGAGACAGGAAAAAAATGAAAAAAGAAGAGAGATAGGGATCCTTTTATTGTACCTTAAAAGAACACATTTTATTTGTTTGTCACTTCTTAATTTACACGGAAAATGTGTGATAACCATACCTTAAAATGACAACAAATCCTTGATGTTTACACTTGTCATATTGAAAATATTTTATATTACACCTACACCCACACATACTTGTAACATGATACCTGTTCCTTGCTTGCTTACTCTAATTAGCGTTTTGTACGTGTACGTGTCCGTAACTCTGTGCTCCCCGCCCCAACCCCGGTAAGCGGACAGAGGAAAACCGCTACTCTACATGTGTGGAGCTGAGCGCTAGCCGTAGAGACGCGCATGCAAAGACGGTCGGCTCACTGTCTCGTGGAAAGCCATTTGTAGCAGAGATTTAGACAGTTCTTTTTTTCACCGAATTTCAAAATCCGCGGATCCGTGGAGAAATCTCATGCCTGCATTATGAATTTTTAATCTAAGCCAGTTTTCGACATCAGAACAAAGTATACTGTCCAATAGTGAAACAAAGTTAAAAGATGATGATGTTCTTCTGCGAGCACAGAAATTTGTCCGAAAAGAATGTTGTAAGTCAATAAGATGGCAGTGCCTTTATATTTTAATTTTGTGTTTGCAGGTGGTTTTCTCATTTCTATGTGGTTTCAGTGACCTGGAATAGTTTTCTACTTGGAATTACATGCCGCAGTCTGTTTTTTGGTCAGCCTTTCCCAGTATGGTTTCAAGCATTGCTCGGTTCCCTATCTGGAAGCATATTACACTTAGAGCCTGGTAAGTACAATGTTTTTGCTTTTGACATAAGATAACAATAAACTACTGAGATGTGCATGAATGGGGATGATTATTTCTTAACTCTAGGGCAAGCCCAGATGATAAGAAGTAATCATTCCCATAGAGCGGTAGTAAAACAATATAAAGCTGATCTATTTAATATTAAAATCTATTCAACATTTAATAAGACATTTACCTTCATGCTGTAGAAATATAGATAAGGAAATGAGTGGTTAATAGTGACAATTTAAAACTTGCATTCTTTTATAGCTTTAATATTTATTTTTCAGGTAATGAATTATCTGTCCTCCTGGTACAAATGATGATGTGTATGCAGGGAGTTCGACGCCTCATAGAGTGCATCTTTATCTCTGTGTTTTCTAACGGTGCCATTCACCCAGTACAGTATTGTTGGGGTTTGGTTTATTATGTGCTTGTGGGTTTAACAGTGCATTGTGAAGGACCCCTTCTTGGGACAAAAGGTATGTTTTTAATTGCATAATTTGAAAATATAGGCAGCTTGTTAATTGACTAGTTAATACACAAGATATAATATAAAATAGCAATCTTCTGAGCATAAGGAAAATTTGCCTAGTTTCATCTTCTAGCCTATTTGGGTTTTGGTATTTATTGGTATGCAGGAAAACATTCTCAATTTATTCAATATTCCAATAACACTAGGGAAGCTGTTCTTGAATCTGGTAGTACACGTTTTCAACCTTCTGTATTGTCTAATTTCCAGGAGGAAGGAGAAGAAATAACGACCAGGTTGTGAATGGTCCTTGATTATGTTTTCTGCTTTCCTGATGGGGTGTTGGCTAGTTTATATCATGGACTGGGCTACATCCACAACTCTGCAATTTCTTACAGACTTGGGCAGAGCATTTATCAAACCAAGCTGTGATGCATCCCTATAGAATGCTTTTTGTGGTGCACCTGTAGAAATTGGTAAGAGTCACTGGAGACGTGCTGAATTTACTTGGCCTTCTGGAGAAGTAGAGTTGTTGAGATGATTTTTTGGCTGTGGTGTCCATGTGGTTGGTCCAGGACAATTTGTTGATGATATTTACAGCTTGGAACTTGAAGCTCTTGACCATCTCCACTTAAGCACTATTGATGCAAACTGGGACGTGTACTCCACCCAACTTCCTGAAGTAAATAAGGGAGAGGCTGTTATCTCTTGACACCATGTTAGTCAGCTTTCTATCTCCTTATTTCACTCCATCTCAACATTGCTCGAGATCAGGCCCACTGTGCGAGTGTCATCTGCAAATTTGTAAAAAGAGTTAGAGTTGAATTAGGCCACATAGTTATGAATATACAGGGAGTATAATAAAGGGCTGAGAAAGCAGCCTAGTGGGCAATGGTGTTGAGAATTATCATGGAAGATATTTTGTGTACAATATAGGATGTTTACTATAGATTACAATCTAAAGGGGAAAACAGAAATGGGTGGAGATGGGAAGATGTGGCCAATAGTGGGATCTCGTTGGAGGTCGCGAAAGTGTTGGAGGATTATATAGAAATTATATATAGGATTATATAGAAAAATAGGTGCAGGAGTAAGCTATTTGGCCCTTTGAGCCAGCACCACCATTTAATATGACCATGGCTGATCAATTAAAATCAGTTACTGTCGAAGAGGTACTGAAGGTACCGTCGTGTTTGAAGGTAGACAAATCTCCAGGGCCTGATCTGATATATTCGAGGTCATTGTGGGAAACTAGAGAAAAAATTGCGGGAGCCCTGGTTGAAATTTACGAGTCGTCATTAAATGCAGGAGAGGTACCGGAAGACTGGAGGGTGGCAAATGTTGTACAGGTGCACAACCTTTTATCCCGAAGATCCAAACAACGAAAACCTCCGAATAGCGGCCATTTTTTCAGTCCTTGAAGAAAGGTCCTTGAAAACGTTCACCGAGGGCGGCCCGCAGAGGTGACAGCGGAACCTCCGGTCGGTCCTCGAAGAAAGGGGAACTAAATCCCCCCATTCATAAAAGAGAAGGTGAGGCTATATTGCGCGGGAGGGTTAATAATTGACAATATGCTGCTGCCTGCCCGCTGAGTTAAAAAGTTCCCACGGTAGACTCACGATACACAGTGTATCGTGAGTCTTGCGTGGGAACTTTTTAACTCAGCGGGGCAGGCAGCAGCAGATTGTCGCTCCCTTCAGTTTCACCCCACCTACACCCCTCTGCTTCCCGGCCATGTGTGTGACCCCTTCCGTCCCCTCTTCAGCTCCCCGCCCATTGCACCGGCGTGGGGGCTTTGCACTGTCTTCACGTCGGCGATTGCAGCAGGACCGTGCCAGTCACCGGAGACGTCAGGACCAACGGGACACCGACCCCCAGGCCCACCGCAAACACGGAGATCCCAGAGACCCACAGCCAGCAGCAGCCCAGCCCCGTTCCAACTCCAGAGGAAAACTGCAAACTGGCCGGAGACGTCAGGACCACCAGAAGCCGTTCCCCGAGCTGCGCCCCCTCATCGGGACACCGACCCCCAGGCCCACTGCAAGCACGGAGATCCCAGAGACCCACAGCCAACAGCAGCCCAGCCCAGCCCCGCTGATGACGGGGCGCAGCTCGGGGCGTCGTAGGGGCCCATCGGGGAGCGGGTTCCTGTTGGTCCTGACGTCTCCGGCCACCTGCCATCCTCCGGGAACTGTACCGTCCTTGCAGGAGAGTGGGGTTGTTTGCAGTTGCAGAGGGAGGGGGCAAGGGCGGTACAGTTCCCAGTCTCAGCTCCTGTCCAGGGGGGTGGCCGGAGACGTCAGGACCAACGGGACACCGACCCACAGGCCCACTGCAAGCACGGAGATCCCAGAGACCCACAGCCAGCAGCAACTCCAGCCCAGCCCCGCTCCAACTCCAGAGGAACACGTAGGTGCAGAAGCTGATGTTGTGCAAGGTACGTCTTGTTCTTGGGGTGGCGGATGAGGGGGCGCAGCTCGGGCTGTGGGCAAACTGCCACTTGTCGCCGTAGCGGCCCATCGGGGAGCGGATTCCTCTGGAGTTGGAGGGGGAGGGGGGTATTGTGCTATTTGATCGCCCCCTGCTATCCCAGGGACAGGGAGACACAGCGGCTTTTTAGACTGGTGGGCAATCACTTCCAAAGTTCTGCCCACACAGTCAGTACACCTCTCCTACACTGCATTTCATACAGACATTTATTCTGCAAGAAAAAACTACATTGAAGACTCAAACTCGCGACCGAGTAACTGCCGGGATCAAGGCGCAAACTCGCGACCTTGCGGATATGAGCCGAGCACTCTACCACTGAGCCAGCCTTTAAAATCTACGCTAAAAAATTTCCATTCCGAAGACCGACAAATTCTGAATTACGAAAAGTGTCTGGTCCCAAGGCTTTCGGATAAAAGGTTGTGCACCTGTACCTCTTTTCAAGAAGGGCTGCAGGGAAAATGCAGGGAACTATAGGCCGGTGAGCTTAACATCTGTAATTGGTAAGTTACTGGAGAGTATTCAGAGGGATAGGATATACAGGCATTTGGATGGGCAAGGGCTGATTAGGGACTGTCAACATGGTTTTGTATGTGGGAGGTCGTGTCTCACAAATCTGATTGATTTTTTTGAAGACCTGACCAAGAAGATTGATGAGGACAGAGCTGTAGATGTTGTTTACAGGGATTTCAGTAAGGCATTCAACAAGGTTCCGCATGGTAGGCTGCTCTGGAAGGTTAGATCGCATGGGATCCAAGGAGAGATAGCTGAATGGATAGCAAATTGGCTCCATGGAAGGAAGCAGAGGGTAATGGTGATGATTGATTCTCGGACTGGATGCCTGTGACGAGTGTTGTGCCTCAGGGTTCGGTGCTGGACCAGTTACTGTTTGTCATCTACATCAATGATTTGGATGAGAACATACAGGGCAAGATTAACAAGTTTGCTGATGATTCAAAAGTTCGTGATTTTGCAGATAGTGAAGATGGTTGTGAACAATGCAGCAGGATCTGGATCGATTGGCCAGGTGGGAAGAGGAATGGTTGATGGAATTTAACACAGAGGAGTGTGAGATGTTGCATTTTGGGATGTCGAACAAGGGCAGGACCTACACAGTAAATGGTAGGCCTCTGAGTAGTGTCTATAGAGGGTGTGAGCTATAGGGAGAGGTTGAGTAGGCTGGGTCTCCATTCCATGGAGCGCAGGAGGATGAGGGGAGATATGAAGAGGTATACAAAATCATAAGAGGAATAGATCGGGTAGATGCACAGTCTTTTGTCCAGAGTAGGGGAATCGAGAACCAGAGGACATGGGTTCAAGGTGAAGGGGAAAAGATTTAATAGGCATCCGAGGGAAAACTTTTTCAAACAAAGGGTGGCAGGCATATGGGACAAGCTGCCAAAGGAAGTAGTAGAGGCTGGGACTCTCCCATCGTTTAAGAAACAGTTAGGCAGGTACGTGGATAGGACAGGTTTGGAGGGATATGGACCAAGCGCAGGCAAGTGGAACTAGTGTAGCTGGGACATCGTTGGCCGGTGTGTTTCAGTTGGGCCGAAGGGCCTGTTTCCACACTGTATTACTCTATGACTATGACTTGCCCATTCCTGCTTTTTCCCCTATATCCCTTGATTCGTTTAGCCCAAAGAGCTAAATCTAATTCTCTCTTGAAAATATCCAGTGAATTGGCCTCCACAGCCTTCTGTGGCAGAGTATTCCACACATTTACAACTCTCAGGGTAAAAAAGTTTTTCCTCATCTCTACCCCTTCTCTTAAACTGTGACCCCTGGTCCCGGACTCCCCCAATATCGGGAAATTTTTCCTGCGTCTAGCCTGTCCAATCCTTCAAGAATTTTATATGTTTTTATAAGATACCCTCTCATCCTTCTAAATTCCAGTGAATACAAGCACAGTCGATCCATTTTTAATTTTCCTTTGCCGCTTTTGGACTGCCAAAGAATATAGAGCGGATTATTTTGGTAAGCATTGATCTACCATGGTGCTTGGGGTCAAGAGGTTGGAATTTCTCTATCTCTCTTGTTCTCTTCTCTTGTCTATCTATCTATCTATCTATCTATCTATCTATCTATCTATCTATCTATCTATCTATCTATCTATCTATCTATCTATCTATCTATCTATCTATCTATCTATCTATCTATCTATCGCTCTCTCGCTCTCTCTTCCTTGGCATTCGCGGAATCATTTGACGTTTTGCAAAGACAACAGTATCTGCAGTTCCTTCCTATTGCAGAAGAACCCTGGCCTGAAACAACTCCTAATCCATTCCCTCCACAGATGCCGCCTAGCCCGCTGAGTTTCTCCAGTACTGTGTTTTTTATTTAACTCTGAAATTGAAGATAGACACAAAAAGCTGGAGTAACTCAGCGGGACAGGCAGCATCTCTGGATAGAAGGAATGGGTGACATTTCAGGTAGAGACCCTCCTTCAGCCAAGCACAAGTACTCTCACCGACGAGAGTTCAGTTCAATCTGAAGAAAGGTCTCAACCCGAAATGTCACCCATTCCTTCTCTCCAGAGTCGCTGCCTGTCCCGCTGAGTTACTCCAGCATTTTGTGTTTATTCACAAGTACTCTTTGTATCTCTGTGGAATATAGACCCTGTGGAGGCGTTGTATGGAATTATGTAACTGGTTTGGACTGATGGTGGGATGGGAGAGGTGGAGTGTCTGCTGTCCATATGCATTCTGTAAGCGCAGTCGATTTACTGCCATTGGTTATGTATCTCCCGTAACCTGTTTCAGTTCAGATGCTTACGAAATCGCATATAAAAAACACAATTAAAGCTCCTTCTACCTGGTCAGGCTTTGGATTCACATCCTAGCTGCTCATTAAGTTTTTTCTACACGATATCCCTGTTTCTTTTGACAACCATTTAAAGTCTATGGTCTCCAGTTCTCAAGTTTAGTTTAATTTTGGATGCGCAAATGTATTGAGGTGCAGGAACAATGAAAAACTTGCTTGCAGCAGCATCGCAGGCACAAATAGACAACACACGAAAACATACATTATACATATTACCTAATCATACACAGTTATTATGTTACAGGTTGTAACAACCTGAACAAGGTAAACAACCTGAAACAGGTTACGGGAGATACATGGTTGAGCTGCCTTCCCCATTTTGTTTTTTCGCCAGACAGGGATGAACAATTTTTGGAGTTCATCCATGCGGTCTTTAAATCTTTGCCATTGCATCTCCAGCGTCAACCCTTTAATTTACCAGTCTATCCTAGCCAATTCCCATCTCATACCTTCAAAGTCTCCTTCAGTCTGAATTGTGTCCTAAATCCTATGGATCCTATGCAATTTGCCTATCGGGCCAATAGATCTGTGAATGATGCAGTCAACCTGGGCCTGCACTTCATCCTACAGCACCTGGACTGCCAGGGGACCTATGCGAGGATCCTGTTAGTTGATTTTAGCTCTGCAATCAACACCATTGTGCCAGAGCTACTACATTCCAAACTTTCCGAATTGACTATGCCTGAACCTCTCTGTCGGTGGATCACCAGCTTCCTGACAGACATGAAGCAGCATGTGAGGTTGGTAAAGCACATCTCGGACCCGGAAACGCTCGGCATAGGAGCACCGCAAAGCTGCGTACTCTCCCCTCTCCTCTACTCTCTCTACACCAACGACTGCACCTCCACAGACTCCTCTGTCAAGCTTCTCAAGTTTGCGGACGACACAACCCTGATTGGACTGATCCAGGATGGGGAGGAATCTGTCTACAGACAGGAAGTGTCACAGCTGGCATCCTGGTGCCGTCGCAACAACCTAGAGCTCAATGCTCTTAAGACAGTGGAATTGATTGTAGACTTTAGGAGAGCTCCCCCTCCCCTCACCCCACTCGCCATCAACAACACCACAGTCACATCTGTGGAGTCTTTTAAGTTTATGGGAACCATCATCTCCAAGAACCTTAAGTGGGGGGGGCTACCATCGACTCCACAGTCAATACTACAATACTACACGGCGATCGTAGAGTCTGTTCTCACCTTCTCCATCATGGTCTGGTTTGGCTCAGCCACCAAGCATGATACCTGTAGGCTGCAGCAAATCGTCCGATCAGCAGAGAAGGTTGCAACCTTCCCTCCGTTGATGAACTGTACACTGCAAGGGCCAGGAAGCGAGTGGGCAAGATCTTCTCTGACCCCTCTCACCCTGGCCACAAACTCTTTGAATCGTTCCCTCCAGAAGGCGACTCCGAACTGTCAAAGCTGCCACAGCCAGACATAAATACAGTTTTTATCCACGAGTAGTTGCTTTACTTAACAGCCAAAAATCTGTAGCCTCCGTTTGATTGATGATATTGAATATATTTTGTTGGTTCACATGCTTGATTAATGGTGTTTTATCATTAATGTTTATTATTATTATTAATGTTTAGTGTTTTCCGAGTCATTCGTAACTGTCACTGTATGTCATGTTGTTACTTGTGGGTGGGGCACCAAGGCAAATTCCTTGTATGTGAATACTTGGCCAATAAACTTACTTACTAATGCAGAATGCCATCATATTACGGTCACTGTTGCCCAAGGGGCTTTGCACAACAAGATCACTAACTAATCTTTCCTCATTACAGAATACCCAGTTTAGCATGGCCTGCCCTCTTATCGGTTCCACTACATATTGGTTTAAAATATGGTGCTGGCTCGAAGGGCCGAATGGCCTACTCCTGCACCTATTGTCTATTGTCTAAAATACCATCCCGTATACATTCGTATACAGAGTCAGTTATTAAAGATGGGATAGCAGCACATTTGGAAAGTGGTGAAATCATTGGACAAAGTCAGCATGAATTTACGAAAGGTAAATCATGTCTGACGAATCTTATAGAATTTTTCGAGGATGTAACTAGTAGAGTGGATAGGGGAGAACCAGTGGATGTGTTGTATCTGGACTTTCAGAAGGCTTTCGACAAGGTCCCACATAAGAGATTAGTATACAAACTTAAAGCACACGGTATTGGCGGTTCAGTATTGATGTGGATAGAGAACTGGCTGGCAAACAGGAAGCAAAGAGTAGGAGTAAACGGGTCCTTTTCACAATGGCAGGCAGTGACTAGTGGGGTACCGCAAGGCTCAGTGCTGGGACCCCAGCTATTTACAATATATATTAATGATCTGGATGAGGGAATTGAAGGCAATATCTCCAAGTTTGCGGATGACACTAAGCTGGGGGGCAGTGTTAGCTGTGAGGAGGATGCTAGGAGACTGCAAGGTGACTTGGATAGGCTGGGTGAGTGGGCAAATGTTTGGCAGATGCAGTATAATGTGAATAAATGTGAGGTTATCCACTTTGGTGGCAAAAACAGGAAAGCAGACTATTATCTAAATGGTGGCCGATTAGGAAAAGGGGAGATGCAGCGAGACCTGGGTGTCATGGTACACCAGTCATTGAAAGTAGGCATGCAGGTGCAGCAGGCAGTGAAGAAAGCGAATGGTATGTTAGCTTTCATAGCAAAAGGATTTGAGTATAGGAGCAGGGAGGTTCTACTGCAGTTGTACAGGGTCTTGGTGAGACCACACCTGGAGTATTGCGTACAGTTTTGTTCTCCAAATCTGAGGAAGGACATTATAGCCATAGAGGGAGTGCAGAGAAGGTTCACCAGACTGATTCCTGGGAAGTCAGGACTTTCATATGAAGAAAGACTGGATAGACTTGGCTTATAGGGTGATTTCACGAAAGGTCACCGGAGCGTAAATCCCCACTCACGTGACCGAAAATTTTAACTGGGGGACAAGCGTCACTTCCGGTACATGTTAGTGGATGGGAAAACACGCACTTTCACACCCGTTAAAAACATCGAAAACGGCCAGGTTTTGAGCTGCAATTTACGGAGCCAGTCGGGGTGACCGTGAGGAACAGCTACCTAAATTTACAGTCCAAAACAAAGATAGAAACTAAGGTAAATACAAGAGCGAGCTGAAGGTGTAAACAAGGCGGAAGTGCTAGCGGACTTTTTTCTTGGAGATTTAAAGATCCAAAATATCGGGAATTATCGCGTTTGCTCGCTGCATTTCATCAAAAGTGGCATTATTGGCTTTGTTATCTTTATTCATTTGTTATATGAAAAGTATTAAAAGTTAGAAACCCGTCAGTAAAATTGCAAAATCGCCCATGGTTCTCAGGTGGGTTTTAACATGCAAAATAAAAATGCTTCTGAAGCTCCATTTACCATTTAAATAATCGTAAGCTTGCATCTCAGTAAAATTGATTTCCAAACGCATTGAGAGTTTACGATTATTTAAATGATAAATGGAGCTTCAGAAGCGTGTTCATTTTGCATGTTAAACCCCACCCGAGAACCATGGGCGATTTTGCAATTTTACTGACGGGTTTCTAACTTTTAATACTTTTCATATAACAAATGAATAAAGATAAAAAGTCAATAATGCCACTTTTGATGAAATGCAGCGAGCAAACGCGATAATTCCCGATATTTTGGATCTTTAAATCTCCAAGAAAAAAGTCCGCTAGCACTTCCGCTGTATTTACACCTTCAGCTCCCTCTTGTATTTACCTTAGTTTCTATCTTTTTTTTGGACTGTAAATTTAGGTAGCTGTTCCTCACGGTCACCCCGACTGGCACAGTAAATTGCAGCTCAAAACCTGGCCGTTTTCGATGTTTTTAACGGGTGTGAAAATGCGTGTTTTCCCATCCACTAACATGTACCGGAAGTGACGTTTGTCCCCCAGTTAAAATTTTCGGTCACGTGAGTGGGGATTTACGCTCCAGTGACCTTTCGTGAAATCACCCTATACTCGCTAGAATTTAGGAGATTGAGAGGGGTTCTTATAGAAACGTACAAAATTCTTATGAGGTTGGACAGGCTAGATGCAGGAAGATTGTTCCCGATGATGGGGAAGTCCAGGACAAGGGGTCATAGCTTAAGGATAAGGGGGAAATCCTTTAGGACCGAGATGAGAAGAAACTTTTTCACACAGAGAGTGGTGAATCTCTGGAACTCTCTGCCACAGAGGGTAGTTGAGGCCAGTTCATTGGCTATATTTAAGAGGGAGTTAGATGTGGCCCTTGTGGCTAAAGGGATCAGGGGGTATGGAGAGAAGGCAGGTACGGGATACTGAGTTGGATGATCAGCCATGATCATATTGAATGGCGGTGCAGGCTCGAAGGGCCGAATGGCCTAATCCTGCACCTATTTTCTATGTATCTATGTATCTATTCCAGGAAATCCTCCTCCTCAGCGCTGTTACCAGTTTGCTTGGCCCAATCAATATGTAGATTAAAGTCACCCATGATAGCTGCTGTACCTTTGCTACACACATCCCTAATTTCCTGCATGATGATATCCTCAACCTCCCTACTGCTGTTTGGTGGTAGGTATACAACTCCAACAATCCTTTTTTGCCCTTGGCTATTTCGCAGTTCTATCCATACCGATTCTACAGCATCCAAGCTAATGTCTCTCCTTGCTATTGCATTAATTTCCTCTTTAACCAGCAATGCCACCCCCACCTCCTCTTCCTTTCTGTACCCCTGCATGTTTAGCTCCCAGCCTTGGTCACGCTGGAGCCATATCTCCGTAATTCCAACTATATCATATCCCTTAACTGCTAACTGCGCATTCAATTCATCCACCTTATTATGAATGCTCCTCGCATTAAGGCACAAAGCTTTCAGGTTTGTTTTTCTCATGTCCCTTCTACCTTTTGCTTCTGTCCTCCTATTATGGCCCTCTGTCTCATTGTATTGCTTCCCATCCCCCTGACCTGTTAGTTTAAGCATGACCATTCCTACACTCTCTTTCCCGTTAACTGCACGCATACAATTCCAAATTGTTGACTCCCCCCCCCCCCCCCCCACTGTTTAGTTTTGATTTAAACCAGCATCTGCAGTTCCCTCCTACATATTATAATATTTGCAATCCTTTAATTCTTTGGAACCAGTTCTGTAGCTGAGTACATAAAGGAAGGGTGCGGCAAATGTCCAGTTTACTGTCTTGATGCAGGTCTCATTCTCGGTAAACCGAGCCAAAATCTGGGTTTATTAACAGAAATATGTTGTCCCACCAGACCTCCAATTTGGATCGTAACATTTTAATGAGTATAAGACTGAATTCCATAAGCTGCCTACATACTATATATAGTACTTTATTGGGCTTTTGCTGTTTATAATATAAATTATCATGGATGTTTCGTGATTGTATCTTGAACCTGACTGAAAATAAAGCCTCAGCCCCAGAGCTGCTTATTGTTATTTTTATTGCAGCATCAATTTTTACCATTCAATGATATAACAGAGAGGTTTACGTAGGCATTTGCAGTTATGCTGTGTATGGGGACTTTCAAAAGGATTTCATGAAGTGGGTCTCAATAGCTTGTTACGTAACAACAGCACAAGCAGTAAGGGGCATTGCCAACAAGAATAAAATACATAAAGCAATGTATATTCCAGTAACCCATTAGCACATGGTTCTGGAGTCCAATCCTTTGTATGTAGTTACCCTGCTGTACTAAAAAAAAAATAGGCATCCAGTTGGCTGCACACTGTTCTTCCATTTCATCAACGCCTCCATTAGCACTCGGGATGGTTTCTCAGGGATGAGAATACACATTGAATCCACGCTAAAAAGGGTAATTATGAGCATTATATATGTTCTGCTGGGAACCTGGGGGGTTCCCTGCTTCTCTATTGCTCTGCTTGTAACCTAGTTAAGGGCTCAGCCCTCTGCGGACTCTCCAACAACAATGAAATGGGAATTAGATTATTATTTCCAAGAGGAAATATTTGCAGGGCCGTGGATCAATTAGTTGCACAGCCCTTTCAAGAAATAGGCACCGGCAGAATTGACCAGATCATGTCCTTTTTGCTACAATATTCTCTGGTATTATTCTATTGTTGGTTAATGCACAAATGGACACAAAGTGCTGGAGTAACTCAGGAAACATCACCTATCCATGTTCTCCAGAGATACTGCCTGACCTGCAGTTACTCCAACACTGTGTCCTTTAATTCTATTGTTACTTTGGTTTATGCACTGGCTTATTTTAGTTTTGGGTATACAACAATATAAAAGTAGTAACACAGCTGGAAGGTCATGTCGTGATTTGATTTTTGAGCACATTGAATTCTATTGTACATGTTAATCAGATGTGAACATGACCATTAAGTTGTTTTTATATATGTAAATTCCATCAGGAGACCACTGCACAGTTTTGACTTTGTACCAATAATAGGTGTACTCGGACAGTGTTATGTTGCTCATCAATTTTAATATTAGAGAATTTGAACAGTCGAACTGTTTCACTGAGTCAAGATAGTGAGTGAAATTGATGAATAGCTAAAACAAAATGTGTGCAAGCATATTGTTAATCTTTTAATTTATGTGCAGCATACACAATTCGTGACCTGATTGCACAAGGACAATGGTACCATATTGCTGGAATAATGCTGTTTTTGTGGGGAACAATTCATCAACACAAGAGTCATATGATCCTGGCCAATCTGAGGAAAAACAAATTGGGTAAGAACTTCTTCCTTTATACCTTGTTTGTGTAAGTATGAAAATGATGTGTGAACCAATGAGATGAGGCATAATCCCAAATTAATAAATTGAAATGGGTGTCTGACATGGAACCAAAACTTGCATACCAAAACCTGGTATTTAATAATCCAACAACATGGTTTATTATTTTGTGCAGTTACATGCTATTCAGAATGCTTTTTCTGGTAGAAAATATCTTGCCAATCTTTATGTCAATGCTGCTGGTAGTCTTGCGATAGTTGTTCATTTGTGCAGGAGGTTTAAAAGGAGCTTGATTTTTAAATGACGGTGAATCAGGATGCAGGATATGCATTAACCCCCATGAGGGAAGTTGACCATGGCTACTATTGTATGGCCTGCTTAAAAGCATTGTTCCTCTCCTTCATTGTAGTCAAGCAACACTTAATTACTGACTTTGTTGCATCTCTGTTCATCTATTTAAAAGTTGCATGGATTTCTTCATATTCTATCTTTAATTATAAGCCAAAATCCTATAAGCTGTTTCTTTAATTCATTTATTTTTTTAATGCAGCACAATTTGATAGGCTTCCTTCAGAACTATGTCCATGGGTCATACTTCATCTGTAAATATAAATATTCCACATTCATGGTCTGTCTTTATATAAAGACGTTCACAGCCAAAGGATATTCAATGTTCTTGCATTGATATTTTCCAGCACTTTCTGGTTTATCTGCATTGCAAGCCCAACCAGTCTGGCAACATTGATCATTTATAGTGACTCAGTTTTCCCTTCTCCCCAAGAGCTGTTAATGTAAGCATGTAAATTAATTTTGGCCTTCTGGTCTGCTTTGCATTGTGGTAGATTAGATGATATCTTCAAACACCATGCATTCAAATTTAATAAAATATGTGTTGGATTTTCCATGGCAGAGCACACCCAGTTTTTGAAAGTGATGTTCCCCTGAGGCTATTATTCTACTTTGCTATCATTTTTTTTCGCTTTGCCTCTTTCCTTTCTTATACTTTTGCTAAGAAATAATGGTAGGTGAGATTCATGATTTCCAGTTGGTGCACACTGATTAATTTTACAGTTGCCAGATGATTTAGTTTAGAGAAACAGCATGGAAATAGGCCCTGCAGCCCACTGAGTCCACGCTGATCATCGATCACCGATACACTAGTTCTACGTCCTACACACTAGGGACAAATTTACATAAGCCAATTAACCTCCAAACCTGCAAGTCTTTCGAATATGGGCAGAAACTGGAGCAGCCGGAGAAAACCCATGTGACCTTTGGGAGAACATACAAACTCTGCACAGACATCGCCCACAGTCAGGATCGAACCCAGGTCTCTGACACTGAGGTAGCAGCTCTACCAATGCGACACTGTGCCGCCTCTTAAATACCACCTCTCCTTGAGAATATTTTCCTTACAAAAAGCCATGTTTCAATGTATGTTCCACCTTAGGATCACTATCCCCTCCAAGCTCTCCCCTGGGTCATTACTTATGATGTGGGACAGTGGTTAAGCAACCACCCAGTTTTGTTTTTAAATTCTATTGAAATTTGTATGCAAGAAATGATCAGCTCCATGATTATACTTTTCCCTTTAAGTAATTAACTGTTTCTGTTCACATCTAGGTGAAGTGACCAACTTCCGATATAGCATCCCTGAAGGTGATTGGTTTGAAGTGGTTTCTTGTCCACATTATTTGGCTGAACTGCTGATCTACATTGCTTTAAGTGTGACCTTTAAGGGACAACACCTTACATGGTGGTTTCTTATACTATATGTATTATTCAGCCATGCAATGATGGCAGCCCAATCCCATGAATTCTATGTAACATTGTTTGACACCTACCCCAAAAAGCGAAAAGCACTCATACCATTTATATGGTAGACAAAAATGCTGGAGAAACTCAGCAGGTGAGGCAGCATCTATGGAGCGAAGGAATAGGAATCTTAAACATATCATTTATATTGTCATTTTTCATAAAGAGTATTGAGTTTTTAAAATTGTTTTTCATCGTATAAATTCATTGGTTAATTTGAATGTGTATTGTACAAATTATGCACAAATTTTACAGGCTTTTGTTATTAATAATTTGCAACGGTCTTAATGTCTGAATGTTAGAAATGTTAACTAAAGAAAATGCGCTTTTGTACGAATGACAACGAAGCAATTTCACCGTTTTAATTGCAATGAGTTTTTGAATCTACTCCTATCTTTTGGAATTCTTACTGTTATCTTCCTTTTGTTGTTTGAGATGCTGTGAATGAAAGAAAAGTGAGGAATGGCAACAAGCATTCAGTTCAATAAGAAATTATGTATAAACTTTCAGATCATAACTTTCATCTACCTCTGTTTTATAATGCAAAGAGTTACCTTAAAATGGTGCAATTATCAATGCAATATGTCATAAAGACAATATCATGTCTCTGCAAGCAGTTATGTATAACAATATCTGCACACTGATTGTGATTTAATTGCTGAATAGTGGAATTAAAATTTATGATGTCAAAAATGTCTTGAATACAATGTATACTTCCTTCTTGATGTCCTCTAAAGTCTGTAATTAAAATTACCTACACTTAGTATTGTTGCTTTCCAATGGGAATTACAGCTGTATTTAGGTATGTTACAAAACTTACCTTCAGCGGCGCTGCAGTTCTGCCACTGGCCGTGTGCGCGGCTTTGGCGCCTTTGATAGGGGGACGGGATTAAAAAGCGGTTTTCTCCTGCCTGTCGAAGTCGATTTTTGTCAGGCTGTTTAGCTGCTGAAGAATAATCGATCCGACTTGCGTTTTATCAAGTTTTTTTAAAAACATCACTGGATAATTTAATTGCTGGAGTAAATTAAAAATCGACTTCTAAAGCCGTCAACGGGACGGATCTCATGTACGGGACAAAGCAAGATAAGCCATTTATTTTACATATAAACGTGCTTCTTAGGTTGCGAAAAGGTGATTTAGGCCCCATACGGACCGGCAGTGTTTTTCCTGCCAATATGGGGTTCACTGCAAATGCAACGTTCCAATCGATCGCGTTCCACAAAATCCCACTCGCAAGATGATTTAAATGGCCATTAATTTACGGGAATTAAACACTAAATTCCGTCCATTTGGCCTATAAATTAATGACAATGAGATTTTAAAATCATGTTATATTGTGAATTCTTGTGTGAATGTTATTTGGCCACTTCGGCTGTTTAAAAATGTTAACCTTTTCTTAAGAAATGGATAGATGTTTAGATCTAGTAATTGAATTTTGTAATTAGGTACAATTAGGTAACTAACTAATTATATGCTTTAATTTCCAGTCATCCAAGTAAGATTGTTTTATATTTGTTTCAGAATGCTTCAATCTATAATAACTGAAAATTAAAATCAGTTCTCTTAATTTTAAAGAAAGTTATGGGCTTTTAACTGCCCTTGATCACAGCTTTTGAGTTAAGTCAATGGAAAAGCAATAGGGAACAAGATGCTAATTTCCGAGTATGAAAATGGCCATAACTTTTTTAATACTGAAGATATGAAAGTGAATTAGGTGTCAAATTAAACTTTTTAAAAATTTTTTATTTTTATTAATTTTATTAGAAGCAATGTACATACATCTTAATCATAATATGCAACATATTACATTTCTTGTACAACTTCTTTTTTTTTTTTAAACTTTAACCTCTAATAGAAAAAGAAAAGAAAAAAGAGAAAGAAGATAAGATTGTGGATAGTGGTGGAGTGTAGTCTGCAGTCGTTGGCGTTAAGTGAATGATAATGGTTAAGTAGACTGCGTGCTTGAAAATGTGAAAAGAAAAGAAGAAAAAAAAAGGTCCCACAGAAAAGGGGGGCTTTAAGAAAAGAAAAAGAAAATAAGTAAGGAATCTAAAAAAGGTAAGGCTAAGCAAGAAGGAAAGGGAATGTGCCTAATTCATGACGATTCACACCCATCACCTAGTTCTAAAATAATTATTTTCCAGGGTTGTGTTGCACCATATTACACCTGTAACAAATCAATGAAAGGTGACCATATTCTTAAGAATTGCTCTTGTTTTCCTGCTAGAACAAGTCCCATTTCCTCAAGATGTAGTATTTCGGACATATTTGTTATCCACATTATAAACGTTGGGATAGGAGCGTCTTTCCAGAATTTAAGTATAAGTTTTTTTGCCGTTATCAAACCGTAGTTTAATAAACATCTTTGAAATGTAGTTAGTTCGGAACAGGCTTTCATTGTTCCGAAAATAATCAATTCTGTATTTGGGTCCAGTCTTAATTTAAATATTTTTGAAAAGCTTTCAACATTTTCCTTCCAAAAATATCTGAAGTTTTGCACAGGAAACAAATGAATGTGCTATTGTTGCTTCTTTAGTTAGGCACATTTGGAATTTCTTTTATTTAATTTTGTTTTTGAGTAATATAATCTGTGTACAATTTTAAATTGGATCAATATGTGTCTAACGTTGATCGAACATTTATGTATATATAACAAATAATTTTCCCATCTGTCCTTGGAGATTTCTATAGACAATTCTTGTTCCCATTCTTTTCTTATACCTTCTGTCGAAGGTATGTCTATATTTAAAATAGTATTATAAAAATACGATGTTAAGTGATCCAATTCTGCCTGTCTATTCATGCTTTGTTCTAAAGGGTCCAGCTTCACATTTTGATAATCTTTTGAATGTTTTTTCAAATAATCTTGAGTTTGTAAATATCTAAAATATTGGTTACTTTCCAAATTGTATTTAAGCTGTAAATCTTGGAATGGTAAAAATTTTCTAACCTTCCACAGTAGGCTACCATGCAGAACCTTGTCGAATGCCTTACTGAAATCTATGTATACAACATCTGCAGTTCTGCCCTCATCGACCTTTTTGGTCATGTCTTCAAAAAATTCAATCAGATTTGTGAGACACGATGCTGACTATCCCTAATCAGCCCTTGCCCATCCAAATGCCTGCATAACCTATCCCTCAGAATACTTTCCAACTACAGATGTTAAGCTCACCAGCCTATAGTTCCCAGCATTTTCCCTGTAGCCCTTCTTGAATAGAGGCACAACATTTGCCAACCGGCAGTCTTCGGGCACCTCTCCTGTATTTAAGGACGACTCGTAAATTTCCTCTCTAGTCTCCCTCAATGTCGGATATATCTGATCAGGCCCTGGAGATTTCTCTGCCTTCATACACGATATTACCTTCAGTACTTCTTTGACGGTAACTGACTGCTCTCAAGACACTTCCATTGACTGCCCCAACTTCTTCTGTTCTGTCTTTCTCCTCGGTAAATACAGCAGAGAAATACTCATTGATGACCTTGCCCATCTCCTGTGGCTGCGCTCAGAGGTGACCACTTTGATTCTTGAGAGGTCCCACTCTCTCTTTAGTTACCCTTTTCCCCCTTATGTATTTACTAAACTAAGTGGGACCCATTGGGTCCCATGTTCAAACGGGAGAGCTGGTCCCCCTAACGCAATATTCCACCTCGCCACCAATTCCAATATTGGTGGCCAGTGGGAAGGGGGAGGGGGCTTTCTGGAGCGCTAGTATGGGTGTCATGGGCTGAAGGGACTGGTTTCCAGAGGGCGAGTATGGACATTGTGGGCCGAATGGATTCTTGGGCTGGCAGCTCAGTCATTCACGGCTGGTGGGCTGACAGTTGACTCACGGCTATTCCTTGAAATTCCATTTCAAGCAGAGTGCAGGCCACCAAATTCAAATGCAGTTTCCTGCCATTTCAAGCAGGATGCAAGGCCACCAAATTCAAAAGCAGTTTCATACCATTTCAAGCAGGGTGCAAGACCACCAAATTCAAAAGCAGTTTCCTACCATTTCAAGCAGGGTGCAAGGCCACCAAATTCAAAAGCAGTTTCCTACCATTTCAAGCAGGGTGCAAGGCCACCAAGGTGACCTCTCCCTCCCTCATCTTGCAGAGACTGAGCCACGCCCACATTTTCAGGTTTTATAGTCCCTCCCCCTCCCTTTTATAGTCCCTCCCCCAGGGGCATGGCCTTCATAGCGGTGATTGACAGGAGAGAGAATCTCAACATTTTTTAAACACTAGTAACTCTTATTTTTCTTCGATGGGAAAAATCCTCTTGTCCTGCACAGCGGAGGGGGACTCTGAGTAAGATGGCCAAAAATCACAGCCGTAAGTGGTAGTGTTTTTTCTAAAATCAATATGCAGTGCAAACAGGAAGTGGTCAAGATGAGACTTTTAATTATATAGATAAAGACTTGGGATTATCAATGCTACCCACCAGAGCTATCTCCTGGCCCCTTTCTGCCCTTCTGATTTCCTTTTTCAGTTTACTCCTTAGTTCCCGAAACTCCTCCAGGGATGCATTTGATCCCAGCTGCCTACACCTGTCCCATGCATTCTTCTTGTTTATGAACAATGCCTGAATTTCTCTCATCAGCCAAGCTTCCTAACATTTGCCTGCTTTGCCCTTCACTCGAACTTGTTAAACAAATACTTTGGTTCTGTCTTCACTAAGGAAGACACAATCTCCCAAAAATACTAGGGGACCGGGGATCTAGCGTGACGGAGGAACTGAAGGGAATCCACATTAATCAGGAAATGGTGTTAGGTAAACTGTTGGGACTGAAGGCACATACATCCCAGGGCCTGATGGTCTGCATCCCAGAGTACTCAAGGAGGTGGCCCTCGAAATTTTGGATGCATTGGTGGTCATTTTTTCAATATTTCTATAAACGCTGGATCAGTTCCTGTGGACTAGAGGGTAGCTAATGTAATCCCACTTTTTAAGAAATGAGGGAGAGAGAAAACAGGGAATTATAGACCAGTTAGCCTTACATCGGTAGTAAGGAAGATGCTCGAGTTGATTATTAAAGCAGCGCATTTGGAAAGCAGTGACAGGATTGGTCAAAGTCAGCATGGATTTATGAAGGGGAAATCATACTTGACTGGAATTTTTTGAGGATGTAACAAGTAGAATGGATAAGGGAGATCCTAGATGTGATTGATCGGGACTCAAGCCTTTGACAAGGCCCCGCACAAGAGATTAATGTGCAAAATTAGAGCACATGGTATTGGGGGTAGGGTATTGACATGGAGAGAGAACTGGTTGGCAGACAGGAAGCAAAGAGTAGGAATTAACGGGTCCTTTTCAGAATGGCAGGCAGTGGCTAGTGGGGTGCTGCAAGGATCAGTGCTGGGTCCCGTTATTTACAATATATATTAACGATTTAGACAAAGGAATAAATGTAACATCTCCAAGTTTGCGGATGACACAAAGCTGGTGGCAGTGTGAGCTGCGAGGAGGATGCTATGAGGCTGCATGGTGTCTTGGATTGAGTTGGGTGATGCATGGCAGATGCAGAATAATGTGGATAAATGTGAGGTTATCCACTTTGGTGGCAAGAACAAGAAGGCAGATTATTATCGGAAAAGTGTCAGATTAGGAAAAGGGGAGGAGCAATGAGACCTGGGAGTCACTGAAATTAAGCATGCAGGTGGAGCAGGCAGTGAAAAAAGCTAATGGCATGTAGACACAAAATGCTGGAGTAACTCAGCAGGACAGGCAGCATCCCTGGAGAGAAGGTATGGTGACGTTTCGGGTCATGACCCTTCTTCAGACTGATGTCAGGGGTGTGGGCGGGACAGAGATAGACAGTAAGACAAGTGGGAGAACTGGGAAGGGGGAGGGGATGGAGAGAGGCAAAGCAAGGGCTATTTGAAGTTATAGAAGTCAATGTTCATACTGCTGGGGTGTAAGCTTCCCAAGCAAAATATGAGGTGCAGTTCCTTTAATTTGCGCTGGGCCTCACTCTGACAATGGAGGAGGTCTAGGACAGAAAGGTCAGATTGGGAACGGGAGGGGGAGCAAATGGGAGATCAGGTTAGTTAAGGCGGACTGAGCAGAGGTGTTCAGCGAAACGATTGCCGAGCCCTCCCCTGCCCACTTCTCCCACCAGTCTTACTGTCTCAGACCACAGTCTATTCCCGCCCACTCCAGTCTGAAGAAGGGTCTCGACCCGAAACGTCACCCATTCCTTCTCTCCGGAGATGCTGCCTGTCCCGCTGAGTTACTCCAGCATTTTGTATCTACCTTAGATTTAAACCAGCATCAGCTTTTTCTTACACAACGCTAATGGCATGTTGGCCTTCATGATTAACTTTAATCCTCTGCAGGGTTCGGATGGGTGGTCGTTTCTCCATGCCCTTCCTCCACAGAAGCTGCCTCAGCCCCTGGGTCGTCCAGCACTTGGTGCTGAGCTCATCATTGTAGCATCTGCGGCAATCACATCCTGTCCGCTTCACCGAGGGCGACTGCGCACGCGCACGCGCTTGTGGCTGCCGGACACGGCCCGTCTGGAAGGCGCATGCGGAGAGAGCCGTTGGCACAAATTCGGCCGAAGCAGTTGAGACGTCACAAAGGAGGTCGCAACTGAACTTGATGGACGATTGGCAGCTCTTTCATCCAATCGAGGGTGCGGACGTTGAGGGAGATGTGAAGGAAGACGAATGGGCGAGTGGGGGCGGGGCGGGGCGGGGAGAGTTAGGTTGAGAGCGCTGGGGCACGGCGGCTGCGCGATGGTCGCTCCAACTCGCTGACGCCGCTGTGCTCGGCCTCCACTCACCTGCCGTCGCCAGAGATGGCTCCGACATGCCGGTCGCTGGCAGCCAGCGTGGCCGCCGCCGTGCTCCTGCTCGGCTTCTGCTGTGGCGCGGCAACCGGCGTGCAAGATGAACAGAAGGTCGATTCAGGAATTAAGGTAATGCCGTTGCCCGGGGTTGGGGTTGGGGTTGGGGTTGGTTGGGGGGGTTGTGTGGAAACTCTGGCTCATGGAAGGGGGAGAGAGGAGGGGCTGTGGAGAGAGGAGACCTCTGGTCCGACGGCCCGGTGTCTGGTGCCGGGTATAAGGTTCAGAGTGGGATCACATGGTCTGTGCTCGGCCCCTTCCAAGGAGCTGCTTCCAACCCCCATTCCGCTTCCTCATTGTACAATGACAAATGATAAATGCCAGTCGATATCAGGTTAACCACAACCGAATTGTGACATACAGTGCATGGTTTAAAGACGCAAGAAAAAACATGTATATGTTCACTGAAGGTAGGCAAAAGTGCCGGAGAAACTCAGCGGGTGCAGCAGCATCTATGGAGCGAAGGAGATGGGCAACGTTCCGGGCCGAAACACTTCTTCAGACTGATGTAGGAAGGGGGAGGTTGGTTAAGCAGAGGTGTTCGGCAAAACGATCGCCAAGCCTATGCTTGATCTCACCGATGTAGATCAGCTGACATCTAGAGCAGAGGATGTAATAGATGAGGTTGGAGGAGGTGCAGATGAACCTCTTGCACGGGGACGGAGTCCTTACAGGAAGCAGGGTGGGAAGAAATGTAGTCTAGATAGTTATGGGAGTCAGTGGGTTTATAGTGGATGTCGGTCACAAGTCTGTCACCTGCGATGGAGATAGTGAGGTCAAGAAATGGTAGGGAAGTGTCGGAAATGGTTCAGGTGTATTTGAGTGCCGGATAGAAGTTAGTGGTGAAGTTGATGAAGTCAGTGAGTTGTGTGTGGGTGCAGGAGGTAGCACCAATGCAATCGTCGATGTAGCGGAGGTAGAAGTCGGGGGTAGGGCCCTGGTACATCTCGAACATGGATTGAACCGGAGGGCTTTGCCCTCCCAAGTCTCCAACCTCATCGTTCCCCAGCTGCTGGGGTGCAGACTGCCCAAGTGGAATATGAGGAGCTGCTCCTCCAATTTCCTGTGGTGCTCACTCTGGCCATGGAGGAGGCCCAGGACAGAGAGGTCAGATTCGGAATGGGAGGGGGAGTTGAAGTGCGAGAGATCAGGTTGGTTAATGCGGACTGAGCGGAGGTGTTCGGCGAAACGATCGCCAAGCCTACGGATGTAGATCAGCTGACATCTAGAGCAGTGGATGCAATAGATGAGGTTGGAGGAGATGCAGATGAACCTCAGTCGCAGCTGGAGCGACTGCTTGGGTCCTTGAATGGAGTCGAGGGGGGAGGTAAATCGACAAGTGTAGCCCTCTTGCGGTTGCAAGGGAAAGTGCCCGGGGAGGGGGTGTTGCGGGAGGGAAGGGAAGAATTGACCAGGGAGTTACGAAGGGAGCGGTCTTCGCGGAAAGCAAGTTACAGAGGAAGCGGTTTTTGTGGAAAGCAAAGTTCACTGTTCACTGAAGTTATACTTTCCAATCTTTTGCCATCTCCAGTATTCGGTCCATCATATGAAAGTTAAGGCTCTGCAGCTACATATCCAAGTACCCTTTTTTTTTAAATCGACCCATCCCCCTTGCACGAAAACCCTCTAATAAGTGAGTTCGGTATTCTGACTGCGCATGCCCAGGTCATAGGTCACTAGCAATAAAACAGTCTTGGCAACGGTGGTGCTGCATGGTGTGCAGGCTTGCGCTTCGTCCGTGATCACGGTTGGCTCTCCGTCGTTGCGGGAGCTGTTGCTGTTGGGCCGTCCCCTCCCCGGGGTCCCAATCCTGTCCTGAGGTGTCCATGGTGGCCCTGGGCTGGCAGGTTGGCCAGCAGCCCTCCACCTCCACCCCCCTCCCCTCAGTCCGGCACCGAGATCCTGCTGAAGATGGGCAGCTGCCAGCCCTTCTCGAAGATGGTCGACTCTGAGCCGCTGCTGCTGGAGTCGTCCTGATCAGAGAGAGAGTCTACAGACTGGCTCCTGCCGGTCATGGAAAGTCGGGCGCTCGCTGGAGCTGCATTTACTGTTGGTGATGATGATACTGGCGACAGCAGCAACCTCCTCCCCCTCCCTTGCCCAGCCCCAAGCCCAGAGTCTGGGCCAGCACCAACTCCAGGTCGGGGCCAAAGGCAGCCCGCAGTCCGGCCCAGTCTAGCGCCGGGCCGGAGGAGCCCGAGCCCAGGCTGGCGCTCTGACTCAGACGAGGCCGGAGCCCTCGCTCCTCCTCAGGATTGTGGATGAGGTGGCAGCGGGTACCGTAGGGGTAGAAGCCGGTGGTGTGCGAGGGTACGGCTTGTACTTGGGGTAGCGGCTGAGGCCGCGGGCAAACTGGCACTTGTCGCCATAGCGGCCTATCAGGGAGCGGGTTCCTGTGCAGTTGGAGCGGGGTTGGGCTGGCGTTGGCTGTGGGTCTGGGGCCTCTGGTGTTGTCGGTTGGCCCGGCGAGAGAGGTGGAGATGAGCTGGGGTTGGCGCTTCTCCGCATTGGACCTGGGGGCTGGTGGGGGGAGGGGGGTAGGCCCGGGGACTGTCCAGTGGCGGTTTGGCAGCGCTTGCGTGTCTTGGTTGCTGCATTATGAAGTTAATTCAAAATCTTTTGAATTTTAATTGGTCATTTAAGCTGACTTACATTTTGATCAATTGAGAATTGTATAATTTATGCACTTAATGTATTTTAAATGTACAAAGTTTTTGTAAATGTGGAACACTTCATCTATACAACAACCTTAAACAGCAGTGAGGTGAAAGCTTTTTTTATCTATGAGATGTATGGGAAAACAATTTGATTAAGGGAACATTGTTAGTTTGAATCCTGAGAAAATGCTGGTCCTTGAATTGTAGTTTAGTCTATTGGCACATGTACTGAGGTACAGTGAAACACTTTTGTTGCATGCTATCCAGTCAATGAAAAAAAAACTACATGGTTACAATCAAGCTGTCCACACTGTACAGATAAAGGATAAAGGGAATAATCCCTAGTGCTAGTGAAAGCTCGATTAAAGATGATCTGAGATAGATGGTACGTCAGGACCATTCAGTCCAGTTGCCTGATAACAGCTGGGAAGAAACTGTCCTTGAATCTGGAGGTATATATATTTACACTTTATCTCTTGGCCGATGGGAGAGGAGAGAAGAGGGAGTGTCTGGAGTCAGACTCATTTTAGATTATGCTGGTGGCTTTGCCGAGGCAGTGTGAAGTGTAGATGGAGTCAGTGAAAGGGAGGCTGGTTTGTGTGATGGTCTAGGCTGCGTCCACAATTCTCTGCAATTTCTTGCGGTCTTGGATGGCACTGTTCCCAAACCATGCCGTGATGCATCCCATTAAAATCCTTTCCCTGGCGCCTATGTTGAAGTTTGTGAGAGTTGTTGGGGACATGCTGAATTTCCTAAGCCTTCTAAGAAGTAGAGGCATTGGTGTGTGGCCATTAGAAATAATTATCATTGTGTCCCTTTTATATGAACACAGCACATGTGTAGACTGAATAATTTGCAGCAGTTTATTGTTGACAATCATTTAAGCATATTCTGCAGATGATTACGTCAGGAATATGTGCTGAGGAGTTTTGTATAATTGGAGAGAAATTGCGGTGAAGTAAATTTAAGACCTCTTCTGTGAACTGAAAGATTAACAATATTAAAAATGTACATTGAGTTTAACCAAGATCTTTGCAAGGTATTCAAGAAGGAACTGCAGATGCTGAAAGATCGAAGGTACACAAAATTGCTGGAGAAACTCAGCGGGTGCAGCAGCATCTATGGAGCGAAGGAAATGGGCGACGTTTCGGGCCGAAATCCTTCTTCAGACTGAAGAAGGATTTCGGCCCGAAACGTCGCCCATTTCCTTCGCTCCATAGATGCTGCTGCACCCGCTGAGTTTCTCCAGCAATTTTGTGTACCTTCTTTGCAAGGTATGTCAGGATAACATTTTGCATATATTATGTTAATTCAAAATCTGATAAGGGTTTTTTGACAGCTGATATTTTTGCTCACAAGATTAAAAATAGATGAAGAGTTACTTAAATGATTGGCAGTCTCCCAGTCCAGATGGATGCATCTTGGGTTACTGAGAGAAGTAATGGTGGAAATTAAAGTCACTTACGCCCCAGACTTCTGACTACCCTTGGATATGGCTGAGATGGAAATGACTTGTACAATTACACCTTTATTTCAGAAATGGGAAGGGGAAAGTGCAGGTCTGTCAGCCTAATATCAATTATTAGGAGTTTCAAAAATCTGAAATCAGATTTATTATTTAGAATAATTTGGGTTTATGTGAAAGCCAACATGAATAACAACATTTTTGTTTTGACCAATTTGAGTTATTTTGGTAATGTTGAGGATCATGAGGTGGATGCCTATTACTAATGGGTATTTGGGGATAAAATGCCACAATGTGTTAAAGTTGAATGCAATGACATTAAATAAAGTGGTGTGTATGTAAAATGACTAGATACAGAAATATAGTAGACAAGGGAACTCCTATATTGAAAACGTTTCCAGTGGTTTTCACTAGACTTTAGATTTATTTTTTGTTTGATAATTTTGGTTTGCAGATGACTTAAAAGTGTAGAAATGAGCTAAGAAAAGGAAAAGCAAAATACTTCAGAAAGACACTCGTGGACTGGTGATATAATTCAGCCTGTTATTATATCGGATGTACCAAATAAATGTATATTTATTTATCGGAAGTATCAAATAAATGATCTATCTTAGCCTCCTCATGGGATCCCCACAGCATCACAAACTTGTCTCCATATGATATTAAAAAGGCATTGGAGCACTGGATACAGCAAAAGTTGTGGAACTAGACAACATCCCAGCTGAGTACTGGAGATGTCTATTCCTAACCAAGCTGCTCCTGTACAGTTCATATATCCACAATGTGGAATGGTCGTGGAAAAGTTCCAATGAAGTATAAGCACCATCATAAACTGGTTGAGCAGCGCGGCATGTAATTTCATGTACTGGCAATTCTGCGAAATTGGGACTGGAATTTTTTTGTTTTCTTTGTTCATGCTTCTGTTTGGTTGCTTATGTAATTTCAGGTATAACAAAACTTAACTTCAGATAGGCACATGGAAGTGCAGGGAACAAAGGGATATGGATCATGTACCAGCAGATGAGATCAGTTTAACTAGGTATTATGTTTGGCACAAACATTGTGATCCAAAGGCCTGTTTCTGTGTTATACTGTTTTATTTTCTAAATTTAGATGCATTACTTTTAGTCTCTTTAGAAAGTGCAGCTAAATTGAAATCTAAATTCACGTGCGTATAATTATCCTTTCAACATTACCATATGTGACTGGCTTTTCATACAACAATATTCATGAAATGTTTTTATATGCATGTATTGAAATGTGTCTAGATTTGGGATTTGAGAAATTTTTAAATTGGCAAATTGAAAAGCTATTTTTTATGTCAGAACTAAGCAACTGAGGCATTTTGGTACTGGTGCTCTGATCCTCAGCAGAACCTCTGTGAAAATTCATAAATTTGTCTAGCAACAAGCAGCTTCAGTAAAAGAATATCAAAGGGATAGTGTCTGCTATTGTCAGTTTTGGTGCTCAGCCCATTTCTGGGAAATTGCGAAATAGGTAGTTTAAGCTCTGTTTGGATGAAGCATTAATGCCGAATCACCTCAAAAGAAGCAGAACCTAAAACACAAACTGCTTCTAAATTGAGTTTTTTTGTGGAAGTAACGAAGAATATTGAAGGTAGTAGAGTAGATGAGGTTTACATGAACTTCAGTAAAGCTTTTGATAAGTTCCCACATGGTAGACTGGCCTTGAAGTTAAAGCGCAACGCTTCCAATACATACAGGCAAACTGGATGCAAAATGAACTTGGTGTTAGGAGGCAGTAGTTTGTTGAGTGCAACTGTTTTTCTAACTGGAAGTCTGTAACAAGTGGTGTACCGTAGGGATTGGTGCTGGGCCCTTTGTAATATCTATAAATAACTTGTTTGCAACTATCAATAACGTACGTTTGCAGACAAAAATGTTGATGAAGTCTTGGATGGCAAAGATGGTTGTCTAAGGATCACTTAAAGTTGGGCTGAGCAGGGACAGATGAAATGTAACCCAGACAAATGTGAAATGTACTTTGGTAAGTCAAATTCTAATAGATTATATAGAGTTAATGGCAGAGACCTTGCAGGTTTGGGGGAGTGATATACAGTGGTCATTGGGGTGCGAGTCGATAACACACTGAAACATGGATAAGGTAGTTGAGAAGGCATTGGGCACTAAGGTAGTGAGTTTGAGAATTGGGATGTTATGATATAGCTGTACAAACTTATTTGGTTAGACAGCACTTGAAGTATTGTGTACAGTTGTGATTGTCACACTACAGGAAACATACAGTAGCAATAGAGTGAGTGCAGAAGAGATTCACCAGGATGTTTTCTGGAAGGGAGGGCTGTAGGTTTAAAGATATATTTAATTAAATGGGGTGTATTTATTACTGAAATGTAGGACCCTGAGGGGTGACCCGGTGGAGAGTTATAAAATTGAGGGGAATAGATACAGTGCTGTCCATAATGTTCTGGGCAGGCTCATCATTTGTTGATTTGCCTCTGTACTCCACAATTTGAGATTTATAATAGAAAAATAAATCACAAGTGGTTAAAGTGCACATTGTCAGTTTTTAATAAAGGCCATTTTTACACATTTTGGTTTCACCATGTAGAAATTACAGCAGTGTTTATAAATAGTCCCCCCCATTTCAGGGCACCATAATGTTTGGGACGTAGCAATGTAATGTAAATGAAAATAGTCATGTTTAGTATTTTGTTGCATATTCTTTGCATGCAATGACTGCTTGAATCTGATCATGGACATCATGGTGGCTTCTCTGGTGATGCTCTGCCAGGCCTGTATTACAGCCATCTTTAGCTTATGCTTGTTTTGGGGGCTTGTACCCTTCAGTTTTCTTTTCAGCATATAAAAGGCATGCTCATTTGGGTTCAGATCGGGTGATTGACTTGGCCACTCAAGAATTGACCATTTTGTAGCTTTGAAAAACTCCTTTGTTGCTTTAGCAGTATGCTTGGAATAATTGTCTTGCTGTAGAATGAACCGCTGGCCAATGACTTTTGAGGCATTTGTTTGAACTTGAACAAACACAGATAGGGTGTGTCTATACACTTCATAATTCATTATGCTACTACCATCAGCAGTTGTGTCATCAATGAAGATAAGTGAGCCAGTACCTTCAGCAGCCATACATGCCCAGGCCATAACACCCCCACCATCGTGTTTCGCAGATGTAATGGTATGCTTTGGATCTTGGGCAGTTCCTTCTCTCCTCTATATTTTGCTCTTGCCATCACTCTGATATGTTAATCTTTGTCTCATCTGTCCACAAGACCTTTTTCCAGAACTGTGGTTGCTCTTTTAAGTACTTCTTGGCAAACTAACCTGGCCATCCTATGTTTGCGACTACCCAGAGATTTGCATCTTGCAGTGTAGCCTCTGTGTTTCTGTTCATGAAGTCTTCTGCGGACAGTGGTCATTGTCAAATCCACACCTGATTTGCTGAATAGTGTTTCTGATCTGTCGGACAGCTGTTTGGGTTTTGTTCGTTATTATAGAGAGAGTTCTTCTGTCATCAGCTGTGGAGGTCTTCCTTGGCCTGCCAGTCCCTTTGTGATTAGTAAGCTCACCAGTGCACTTTCTTCGTAATGATGTTCCAAGCAATTGAGTTTGGTAAGCCTAAGGTTTGGCTGATGTCTCTATCAATGTTATTCTTGTTTCTCAGTCTCATAATGGCTTCTTTGACTCATTGGTCCTCATGGTGATAAATATCAATAAATATTTCCAAAGGTGATGGAAAGACTGGAGGAAAGACTAGGTGCTGAGAGCTCTCTTATACCTGTATTAAGGAGGCAATTAAACACGCCTGAGCAATTACAAACGCCTGTGAAGCCATGTGTCCCAAACACTATGATGCCTTGAAATGGGGGGGACTATGTATAAACACAGCTGTAATTTCTACATGGTGAAACCAAAATGTATAAAAATGACCTTTAATAAAATCTGACAATGTGCACATTAACAACATGTGATGTTTCTATTACAAATCTCAAATTGTGGAGTACAGAGGCAAATAAAAAAATGATGGGTCTTTGTCCCAAACATTATGAAAGGCACTGTAGTTGGAGTCTTTTTTTCCAGGACATTGAAGTCAAGACTGCAGCGAGCAGGTTAACGGTGAGTGGGGGGTCATTTAAAGGTTGTCCGTGAGGTATGTATTTCACACGGGGGGGGGGGGGGGGGGGGGGGGGGGGGGGGGGGGGGGGGGGTGTATCTGGAACAATTACAATATTTTATAGGTATTTACACATGTACTTTGATAGGAAAGGCAAAGAAGTTTCATGTCTTGTGTGGACAAATAGGATTAGAGTAAAAGGGGATCACAGTCCTGTGCCCTACCTAGATGTACAGCCATTTGTCCCAACCCCTCCCCCCCCCCCCTTCCAGCTATATTCTTTCCTCTGACCACAAAGCATCCAAAATCATCAGCACTCCCCTCCCATCAATAGAATCACTCAATCTCAAACGGTCCGTGTCAAGGGTGAAGAAAATCATTTCTGATCCCTCCCACCCAGCTCACCACATCTTCCACCTGCTGCTGTCAGGAAGGCGCTACAGCTCACTGCTCGCCAAAACATCACGATTTAAAAACAGTTTCTACCCACATGCAATTCGAATTCTGAACACTCTATGACAACATCACATAGCCACCTCGTGCATGTACTGTATACTGTATGTTGTTGTGTTTTATGTTATGTTTGACGGAAATCAGCCTATTGTGTAACATCCTGTACTGAATATGAATTCCACCAGCTTGACTGTGTGGTCATTAAATAATCTGAATCTGAATCTGAATTTTGTGCCTCTTCTCTCCTTATCTAAAACATTGTCGTTTCATCTCTGGTCTTGCTCCAACCATCTGCCAATCAAAAACCTCCCTTGCCTTTGACCCCCACTTGTCAGGTTTTGTCCCACCCCCCCCCCCCCCCCTCTTCTAGCGCTCTCCTCTCCGCCCCCGCCCCTCCCCCATCAGTCTCAAACAAACATCATCCATCTTTTGTTTAAGAAAGAACTGCAGATGCTGGAAAAATCGAAGGTAGACCAAAAATGCTGGAGAAACGCAATGGGTGAGGCAGCATCTATGGAGAGATGGAATTGCTGACATTTTGGGTCGAGACCCTTCTTCAGCCATCTTTTGTTCTCCAGAGATGCTGCCAGACACACTGGGTTACACCAGCACTTTTTGTCTTTTTTTGTAAATACATTGCGGTTTTGATGATTAATTCTGGTTTAATAATCCTGAGAATTGGGTGGCATTAGAACTCTCCTAGTAACACGATAATAATTATTAAATGTTCCCGTTGTGATGCCCCTGATCCCCCCCTCATCCCCTCACTGCCCCCCACTCTGCCCCTTGCCCTTCCCCCCCCCCCCCCCCCCACGCCCTCACTCACTCCATCCCCTGTGAACCCCCCACCCCATCCACTCTTAGCGGCTCTCCGGGGGCGCAGCCATTCTCGCCTATTGAGTTCCCATTGTGGCGTAGAACACGCAGGTAATCCTGCGCAGGCACAGCTGACAGGCATGGGAAGTGGAAAATGGATTTATTAAAGCATAAAATATGACAACAATTTAAACATTAAAGATGAGATTTATTCAGTTCAGTTTTTTCTTGTTGCGTCTCTTGTTGCGTTCTGCTGCTCACTGCGTCTCGATGTCTGTTGATGGGGGGGGGGGGAAAGAGACACAATTTTAATATAGAGACATTATTGAGTGGTCAAACTAACTTGAAGAAAATCTGAGAATTTACCTCAGAAGTCATCGTTCAACCAAGCACGCGTTTAATGGCAACATTCTTGGTTGATGTTCCATCCTTCAGGAAAACGTTGGCATTTTCCTTCACCTTTACTCGGCTAAGAGCCACATATAGCTGTCCATGCTTCAATACCGGTTTCTCGAGGTATATCAACACTTTCTCCATTGTTTGTCCTTGCGCTTTATGGATCATCATAGCAAAAATTGACTGAATCGGGAATTGGCTCCGCCTTCTGTCAAATTGAGCGTTATCCTAGCAATGAGAACAATGTCATCTTTGAAGGCTCCCATGTTGATTCTTGCAATGATCAGATTATTGTGTAGCTCTTCCGCAATCATCCTCGTTCCATTACATGGTTTTGGGGGTTCCAAATTTCTCATTAACATGATCAGAGATCCCCTTTTCAACTCCAATTTGTGTAGTTGTAATCCAGAGATCTCGAGTGAATCGAGGAATTCTGTTGGGAAGTGAATAGCATTAGCTCCCTCAGTGACAGCATCGAAAGAAAAGTACTACTTAATGATTCCAGGGAAGCGTCTGATACATGGCGAATTGATGCTTCTCATCGTATAGATGTGCGGAACCAAGATACAATTGTCGGAGAATAATTCTGCAGGATTGTCAAATGCGGGATGGATGGAATCAATACAATCCTCCTGTGTTTTTGCTGGTAGAACTATGTCTTCTGGCATTTCGATTTCATCGTCGTCATTCTTTAAAATCTCGTCTTCTCCAACTTTCCAACAAAAATTGAGAATACCCACCTTCTCCCTCAATCGCATATTCGTCTGCAATTGGAACTTGGTGAAAAGTCTCCACAAGTAGGATTTCTTGATGCAGGATTCTTTTTCATCAGCATCATTTCCCCTTTTCACTACAGTTGTCAACAAATGGTAAGAATGCTGCCAAAAGGCTTAGTGTTTGTGCATACATCTTGAAGAGTTCTGTACACCACTTCAAAGCTCTCCCTCCTAATCATTGGGCATTCATCCCAAACAATGAGTTTCACTTGCCTCATCAAACATGCCGTGTTGGAGTTCTTCTCAATGTTGCAGAATGTATCCTCGGTCACTTGGATGGGTATCTTGAATCGAGAATGTGCAGTTCTTCCACCAGGCATTAATTTCACTGTTCAAGAAGGAACTGCAGATGCTGGAAAATCGAAGGTACACAAAAATGCTGGAGAAACTCAGCGGGTGCAGCAGCATCTACGGAGCGAAGGAAATAGGTAAAGTTTAGGGCCGAAACCCTTCTTCAGACTGATAGGGGGTGGCAGAGAGAAGGAAGGGAAAAAAGGAGGAGGAGCCCGAGGGCTGGGGGATGGGAGGAGACAGCTCGAGGGCTAAGGAAGGGGAGGAGACAGCAAGGGCTAATAAAATTGGGAGAATTCAATGTTCATGCCCGCCGGATGTAGGCTCCCCAAGCGGAATATGAGGTGCTGTTCCTCCAATTTCCGGTGTTGCTCACTCTGGCAATGGAGGAGACACAGGACAGAGAGGTCGGATTGGGAATGGGAGGGGGAGTTGAAGTGCTGAGCCACCGGGAGGTCAGGTAGGTTCTTGCGGACCGAGCGGAGGTGTTCGGCGAAATGATCGCCCAACCTCCGCTTAGTCTCACCGATGTAGATCAGCTGACATCTAGAGCAGCGGATGCAGTAGATGAGGTTGGAGGAGTTACAGGTGAACCCCTGTCGCACCTGGAACGGCTGCTTGGGTCCTTGAATGGAATCGAGGGGGGAGGTAAAGGGACAGGTGTTGCATTTCTTGTGGTTGCAACGGAAAGTGCCCGGGGAGGGGGTGGTACGGGAGGGAAGGGAAAATTTGACAAGGGAGTTGCGGAGGGAGCGGTCTTTGCGGAAGGCAGACATTGGGGGAGATGGGAAGATGTGGCGAGTGGTGGGGTCACGTTGGAGGTGGCGAAAATGACGTAGGATTATTTGTTGTATGTGACGGCTGGTGGGGTGAAAGGTGAGGACCAGGGGGACGCTGCCCTTGTTGCGAGAATGGAAGAGACCCTGATGCGAGCCTCATCTATGGTGGAGGAATTAAGGAACGGGGATTCCCCTCCTCCACCATAGATGAGGCTCGCACCAGGGTCTCTTCCATGCCCCGCAACACTGCTCTCTCTCCTCATCCCCGCACTCGCAACAAGGGCAGTCCCCCTAGTCCTCACCTTTCACCCCACCAGCCGTCACATAGAACAAATAATCCTACGTCATTTTCGCCACCTCCAACGTGGGGAGCCTGCATCCGGCTGGGCATGAACATTGAATTCTCCCAATTTTGTTAGCCCTTGCTGTCTCCTCCCCTTCCTTAGCCCTCGAGCTGTCTCCTCCCATCCCCCAGCCCTCGGGCTCCACCTCCTCCTTTTTTTCCCTTCCTTCTCCCTGCCACCCCCTATCAGTCTGAAGAAGGGTTTCGGCCCGAAACGTTACCTATTTCCTTCGCTCCATAGATGCTGCTGCACCCGCTGAGTTTCTCCAGCATTTTTGTGTACCTATTAATTTCACTGTTATCGGCAATAGCCACATCGCCTTAACTTCTAACTTTGGAGAGGATCAAATTGGTGATAAATGTTTTTCCCGTTCCTCCTGGTGAATCAATGAATAACATTGAAGGAAGTTTCCTTTTCGAGCAGTTGCACACCTGGTCATACACTGCTTTCTGCTCAGCATTCAGCAGAGGCTCATTCTCCTCAACAAATTGCTGTTGTTCAGTTCTATTGTATTGCAATTCCTGCAGCAATTCTGGATTGTCATCATCAAGGTGCATCCTTCCATTTTTTGGTCGTGGCAAATGAAAGCATTCCATTGTTTTGCTGTAATTCTCAAGCTTGTCTTGAATATACAACAGAGCCAAATCATAATGCTTCTCATCAATCATGATATTAGGATCACTCATTGTTCTCCATTCTTTGTACTTGAGGCGGGGGGCTGTCGGCGGGGGGGGGGGGGTATCGTCCTGCAGCCGGGGTAGGGGGGCGGCTTCAGTCGGGGGTTGTCAGCGCTGGTGGGGGGAGCATCCTGCAGCTGGGGGAGGGGGGTGTTTTCAGGCGGGGGCTGATAGGGGTCGATGGCGGTGGGGGGGCGTCCTGCAGCGGGAGGTGGCGGCTTCAGGAGGGGGTTGTCAGTGGGGGGGACGAGCTACCTGCAGCCGGGGGAGGGGGGGTGTCCTGCAGCCAGGGGATGGGGTCGGCTTCAGGCGGGGGCTGTTGGAGGAGGGGGCGAATGTCCTGCAGCTGTGGGAGAGGGACGGCTTCAGGCGGTGGGGGTCGGGGGGGGGGGGTGTCCTACAGCCGGGGAGGGGGACTGCTTCAGGTGGGGACTGTCGGAGCCAGTGGGGAGGGGAAGGTATCCTGCAACCCGGGAGGGGACAGCTTCAGGTGGGGACCGGTGGGGCGAGCGTCCTGCAGCTGGGGGAGAGGGATGTCAGGAGCCGATGGGGGGGCGGGGAGGCATTACTGCAGCGTGTGGGAGGGGGACGGCTTCAGGAGGGAGCTGGTGGGGGTGGGAAGTGTCCTGCAGCCGGGGAAGGGGGAGGGCTTCAGACGGGCTGTCGGGGGGCCAGTGGGCGGTGGGAGGGATGGAGAACTGCCGTGGACTTTTCGCTGCCATGGCCTACCGCTGCCGCTCCCCATTGGCTTCAAGCGGGGACCGGTGGGGAGCATCCTGCATCTGGGGACAGGGGCGACTTCAGGCGGGGGCTGGTGGGGGGGGGGCTTACTGCAGCCGAGTGCAGGGACGGCTTCAGGCAGGAGTGTTCTGTAACTGGCGGAGGGGAACGGCTTTAAGTGGGGGCTGGGAAGCATCCTGCTGCTGGGGAGGGGGATGGCTTCAGGTGGGGGCTGTCGGGGGGCCTGTGGGGGGGGGGGGGGAGCGTCCTGCAGCCGGCGGAAGCGGACGGCTTCAGGCTGGGGCTGTAGGGGGCAAGTGGGGGGATGGAGCGCTGCCGTGTCCTACCGTTGCTGTGGCCTGCCGGCTTCGGGGGGGTTGACGTCACTTGAGGCGCGTGGAAGATGTGTGTGAGACGGCTCGGAGCAGACCCATTGTGACGTTGTCAGCGAAAGCTGGTCGTGTGTGTGTGACTTGGACTAGAATATCTAGTCCCCAGCCCTATCCACTCGCGCATAGCCCCCAACTACGGAGGGGAGGGGGTAGTGAGGGAGGGGGAGGGGGTAGTGAGGGAGGGGGTGTTCGAGAGGGAGGGATTAGGGAGGGATGGGGTAGAGAAGGAGGGGGAGGACAACTTGTTCTATTTGATCTTATTTGATTGTGCACGCCAGGTTGATTGCATTCTTGGAAACACGTGAAGGTTGCAATCTCCCACCCCGTCCCATTGTGATGTCATATGTAAATGAGATCCATTGTGATTGGATGTCTGTGAGATGGCACAGTGACATCATCAATGGAAAGTGTGCAAAGTTTATTTTTTGAAATAAACGATTAAAAAACTTGGGAAATATAGGTTGGAACGTGACGGGCAGATGTTTATCCTGTCGAGGGAAAAGATGTGAGTAGCATGTGTGAAAATGGGAAGGCTGAGGCCAAGCATTTTGGAAGATCATGACAATATCACTCCAGAATTCTAAATCCAGCCAAATTGTTTACTCAGCATTAACTTGGATAAGTGGTTATTAACAATAATTGTAGATGCGATAAATGTTTGTTTCAAAATGCTAATATAACACATTCATTTGTAGGATGTACAAAGTTGAATAAATTTTGGAGCGATATATTTGATATATTTACAAAGCTTTTCAAGTCAAGAATAGAACCTAATACGGAATGGATTATATTTGGAATAATAGTAGAAGATATCAATTTAAATAAAGACCAACATTTTTTTTTAAATTATGGGTTAATAATTGGAAAGAAATTGATACACATTTTGGAAAAATACAGCTATACCAACTATTAAAATGTGGATTAGGAATATGATGGACATAGCACACCTTGAAGAAATGAGACTCCGACTAATAGATAAATATGACCAATTCTTAAGGAGTTGGTCCCCTTTCATCGACTTTTTGGAATCATGTGATGCAGCGGTACCGTAAAGATTACTGATTTCAGGTCAGGTCGTGGATAGATTTACATCTCCGAATAAAGATTTGAAATGTCTTTTTTAAGGGTCTTTCTCTCCTATTTCTACTTTCTACTCTTTCTTTTCTTATATACACACTTCACGTTTTTCTATTTCCTCTTTTTCATCTTTTTTTTTTTTTTTCTTGTTTTTCTTTCTTCCTATTCAAAAACATAAAACTAGAGGTTGTACATAGAATGTATTACGTTATGACATAGTTGGCACCTAAAATTAGGTACCACTGTATTGTTTTGTATTGTATTAACTTCTAATAAAATAAAATAAATAAATGAAAACAATAATTGTGCTGCTGAGATTTTAGTGATCATTTTCTTTTGCAAAATATGTTATGTAGAATTCCCTGCCTGCAAATTGAGGATTCTGATTCAGTACTAACTTCTAAAGGGAAACTGGTATGCACTGGAAATTTTGTTTTTTAAACTGTTAAAGGTACTGATGTAATATTCACATGTGGTAAAATTCAAATTATCTAGTATTCATTTGTTTGGAATGCCGATCTAATTTGTGACTGGAGCATCTAGCTCATTCATTAAACCAGAACAAGAGCTGGGTGTGCAGAGTGCACACGTGTATGAATTCTGAAGTGTGGGCTACAGGACAAGACTGAGCATGGGCTCTGCAGCCAGAGCCAAGGCTGTGGTTTTGAACACTGTCAGTCAGGTATGTGGGTTTAACTTTTTGTGTTTTGTTACTAATTCTGAACACTTTTATTACAGAAAATATCTTCACCACATCCGACGACTAATGCTGTCAGCGATCAATCTATTACCAAAACAAATCTGGGTTTCATACATGCCTTTGTTGCATCCATATCGGTCATTATCGTTTCTGAGCTGGGTGACAAGACATTCTTCATTGCAGCAATTATGGCAATGCGATACAATCGTCTGACTGTACTTGTTGGAGCTATGTTGGCTTTGGGATTGATGACTTGTTTGTCTGGTAGGTAACTTTTTTCAAAATAAATAATGATGTATTATACTTGTTTTTTTCTTAAATTATGAATTAAGCCAATGTGTGGATTAATGGCTGGTGATATGAATTTCATAATTAAACATAAATGTAATATTTTGACCAAACCTGTCCATGTGGCATTGCTCATGAACAATAAATTAAACTAGGGTATATGTTAATGAAATTTGTCTCTTCCAATTTTGTCTAAGAAATTCCTGTTTTTGTTGTTGTTTTTTTTGTAGCTTGTCCTTTGCTTTTATCTCCCCATTTTTCGATCCACTCCTATCTTTGTTCCTTGTCGTCTTTTTTAGCACTTTAATTAATTTTTCCATCAATATTTACCATCACATTTTAAAGTATTTGTTGCTCTTCGCTTCCTTTTCCAGGTATGGTGACAGACTCTAAATCAGGGTTTCCCAACCTTTTTCGTCCCGTTTACCCCTGGCAACTTTTTGAAAGTAAATTTACCCCCACCCTTATGTTCAGTAATTTGAGTTTACACTTCTACCATAATAAAGCAACCGACAAAGGGGAAATTTTAAAATACTGTTTTAAACATTATTATTTTAAGTTCCAGAATCAACACATTTACCCCCTGGGGGTAAATTTGCCCCAGGTTGGGAACCCTTGCTCTAAATCCTGATGAGTCATGATACTCTCAAAAACATTTGAAGTTAGAAGATGTCACTGTTTCTATCCCTGTTAGTATTTTCTACTCTTTAGAGATCCAACGTGGAAACGGGCCCTTCGACCCACCGAATCCGCGCCAACCAGTGATCACCCTGTGCACCGGGGGTCTCCAAACAATGGCCCGCGGGCAACACCCGTCCCGCCACAAGATTGTATCCGGCCTGCAGCAAGCTCTGAGCTCTGGACTCCTCCGGGTCCTAAAGTCCGGCGACTCAGAGAATATATAATGTGGCCCTCATACTGAAAAGTTTGGAGGCCCATCCTGAACACTATCCTACACACTGGGGACAATTTACAGAAGCCAATCAACCTACAAACCTGGATAAATGTTTTTTTTCTCATTATTAAGGCATTATTTTTAACTCTCACCAGTACTGGGGGTACAATCCTTGACCATGCACACTACCCAAGGAACTGACATGGGTGATTTCAGCGTGGGTTGTTTTAGGACGTAGCTGCTGCTCTCCTGATCTCCAATGAAGTCCAGCATTAGAGCAGTCGACCATGCTGGGGAAAAGTCACAGGTAGTGACATTTTTGCTGAAACCTATCTGCCCTGCAATTATCGCAAGGTGGAAAGCATGAAATGTGAATTGGGATACATAGGTACAAATATACAAGCTGAGATGCTTGCTCAGTTCTCAAGAAGGGTCTTTGACCCTAAATGTTAAATCTTCCTACCAGTCACAGAAATTGCATGACCTACTGAGTGTTCCAGCATTTCCATCATTTGAAATTCTTTCATTTTCATTACACAATTTCTCCCATCTAGGTCTTGGTGGTGTCTTGTGTGCCAATTTGTTAACCCCAGCCCCTGATATTCAACAAGTCTTTGCAAAGTAGTGTGCTCTGAAAATTTGGTTGCTTATTTAGGCTATGATTTGAGCTTTTCGGATTTACAAAATATTAGTTTTTAATCAAAGCCAGGATGGCATTGAAATAATTATTTGGAAATGTGTATAAATTAAGCATGTATGACTGTTGCTCTTTTAGGTTAAAGATTTTCAATGACTTGAGTCCAGTCTTCAAACATCACGTAGAAAACATTGTGCTGATGCCAGGCAATTACAAACTATTTGGTCACAACCCCTTTTAGTCCTGTATACCTTTAAAATGTGTTAACACATATGGGATTTACTTTCATTAACTTAATTATTTCACTTCTTGGTTCAATTTATCTACTTCAGTCCCTCGTTATAGGAAATAGTCCTAGGACAATTGTTGAAATTTTTTTCTATTGGTCCACAACGTGCTGGTAACTTAATCTTCATTTGGGTAAATAAAATTGCTCATTAGTATAACTTGGTTTCAGGCATGTATAATTTTTCCATGTATTCTATCTTTTATCTCGTGCGCCTTTGAAAGATTCCAAGTAGAGTAACAGCTCCTTTTTTTTATTCAACATTTTAATTTCCTACAACTGATTTAGCAAATTTCAGCTTTTAAATATTGTGCTATAATACTTTTAAAAACATCTACATTGTCAAAACCAACTTGACTAGATTTCTGCATCTTCTGTTCTAAGTATCACATGATTTTGTATGTGATTTAAGATGGCCCAAACAGACATCAGACAAGTGAAGTAATTTGAAGAGTAAAAAGTCAGGAAATGTGGGTCATTAATCTTGAGTATCAACCCCATATTACTCTGTCCAAATGTTGCCTGACATGAATATTCCCAGCTCTATTGTTTTTATTACAAAAGGCAGAAAGATAATCAATTAGGGAGCGAAGGAAATAGGCAACGTTTCGAGCCGAAACCCTTCTTCAGAAGAAGGGTTTGTTTCGGCCTGAAACGTTGCCTATTTCCTTCGCTCCATAGATGCTGCCTCACCTGCTGAGTTTCTCCAGCATTTTTGTCTACCTTCGATTTTCCAGCATCTGCAGTTCCTTCTTAAACAAGATAATCAATTAGATCGGTCTTTATCATTTTGATTGGTCGTAACTTTAACAGCTGTACATTACATTAGTTACTGCAGAATTTCTAACCAGGTCTGCTGTAGATTGTTAAATTTTTCTTAATTCCCTTCTAGATGTAGCGACTGAATTTGCATCAAACCTTAATCAAACAGTATGTTTCAATTTGATTAGCTCCAAGGCACCTTATCATAAAATTGACAATGTAATCTCTATCATTGAACTGGAAGAAGGATTACAGAAAACACCTGGGTTCTTTTCAGCTCTCTGAGAAAGATCATTTAAATAATGCAAAAATCTAAGTTCGAAGGATATTAATTGCAGGTATAATTTGAAATGAGCCCTGAGGAAGTAAGGTTTTGCACTTGTTTTCTGATGTGATTAAGATGATTCTAGTTCTTTAGTTGATTTAAAGCAACGAAGATAGGCATAGAATGCTGGAGTAACTCAGCAAGACAGGCAGTACCTCTGGAGAGATGGAATGGGTGACGTTTTGGGTCGATGCCCTTCTTCCAACGGCGGTTGCAGTTTACCACTTCCAGCTGTCCTCCCCAGCCTCAAACCATATTGTTCCCCAGCCCTGCTCGGCCTGGTTTTTCTTCTCCCCAAAATTCATAAACAGAACTGTTCTGCCAGAGACGTGCTTTTTGCCTGCTCCTGTCCCATTGAATTAATTTCCACGTTCCTCAACTCCATCCTTACCCCCCCCCCCCCCCCCCCCCCCACCAGTCCAATCCCTCCCGACCTATGTCCAAGATGCTTCAATTCACATGCCCTTCCCCTCTTCATTGACACGTTTTCCTGGCCCCCGCTCCCTCATCTTTACTAAAAACTTTCTGAGATGCTGCCTGGCCCGCTGAGTTACCTCAGCAAGTGTCTATCTTCGGTGTAAACCATCATTTGCATTTCCTTCCTACACATATAAAGCATCACTGAGTTTGGAGGGTGATGGTCTTGTGTTTATTTCTTGATACAGTTCTCTTTGGCTATGCGACTACAATAATACCCAGGAAGTATACATACTATGTGTCAACTGCGCTCTTTGCAATATTTGGCTTCCGGATGCTTTGGGAAGGCTTGAAGATGAGTCCCAATGAAGGTCAGGAGGAGCTGGAAGAAGTGCAAGCAGATATCAAAAAGAAAGATGAGGATGTAAGTATTATTGCTGATGTACAGTACAAGGAATAGTGTCTAAAACTAAAGGCTTTTTGTACATTAATGATGAATCCACTGAGATTATTAATGAGGGAATAATTTAACTATGACTAATGGGCAAATGATTAAATGAAACCTTGAGGGACACTTTGAGTCATTAGTGTGTTTATTCTCTTATTAAAACTCCCATTACTTGCTTCATAGTCGTTCACCAAGAGATCATTATGTGAGTACAACTTACTTGTAACAATGCGAGAAGGTTATGGGAGTAATGCTGTATCTTACTAATTTTATTCATGCAGTGGAACTTCAAGAAGAATATTAACTTGAATGTGATTGCTCAATAATAGTCAACTACTGGATTTTGAGTCCTGATAACTGTTCAAAATATAATTGAAGGTCTCCAATGTAAACTTAATCATTAACATGCCCAGCTAAAATGTGTTTTGGATCTAGCATTGTAAATATAATGTTCCATATTGAATATATTTACAAAGGGCAGTATTATTTGAAAATCATATGAGGTATCCAAACTATCCTATATTAACAAAGATCGATATATTTTCTGACTAACTTTGAATAAAGATTGCTTGGTCCTAAGAAATTCAGGTTGGACACTGTGCGCTGTGTTTGTAAGTTGCACATTCTGTAGACCATAGAAACATTGGTATATTTGCAAGCATGCTGCCAAGACAAAAATGATTAAAATGGGATTATTCTATTTTTACCTACATGAAGTGATTGTGGGAGTGGATGGAGGAGGTAGAATTTTTCACATGGTTACTTGATCCAGATTAAATGAGCACCTCAAGGTTCAAAGGGTACCGCAAACATGGTAGAACTGTTTATAGTAGTTCCTATATTAATGTATGTGTTTTAAAATGAGTTCTTACATCCATACCTTTGTCTAAGTATGGATAGTTGACAAACCAGAGCACTTCAATTTGTATGAACTTGCACTGAAATCTATTTGGCAAATTGTATGTAGAAACGGGACAAAAATGCAGCAGAATTAAGAAACAAATTTTAGGCTAAAAATAAATCGAAAAAGGTCCATAAGTTAGTTTAATTATCACTATTGCATTTGTTTATTTTCAAACCTTGATCCTGCCTGTGTTCCTCTTTGCTCTTGCGCATTATCTACACACTCAGTTATAGGTCTGCTGCATCTCTCTCCAACATCAACACTATTAGGCTACTCCTGATATGCTACTTCAGAAGCTGAATTTTCATTACAAAGACCACCATTGATTATTGCTTGTTTGAACCTGTCCAACCCTGTTCTCAAGTACAACTTGCCTACTATTCCTATGTTTACTGATGTATATTCTCCCAATTCTCACAATGAATCATTTATAGCTCAAGTCCTTTCCAAACTAATTGGCTCAAATTTCCTATGAACCTTAAGTATTAATATATATGGGAGGCACAGCAGTAGAGTTGCTGCCTTGCAGCGCCAGAGATCCGGGTTTGATCCTGACTATAGGTGCCGTTTGAACCGAGTGTGTACGTTCTCCCTTTGACCGTGTGGGGTTTCTCCGGGTGTTCCAGTTTCCTCCCACATTCCAAAGACATGCAGGTCTGCAGGTTAATTAGTTGCTATAAACTGTCCCTAGTGTAGGATACAACTAGTATATCGGTGATCATTGGTCGGCATGGACTCTCGGCTGTTTCCACACTACATCTCTATACTAAATTGCACTGCATCAGTTTGGGTTCATAGACTGAATTCCTGACTATTTGCAGCATCTGGTTGGGCTCCTTTGCTAAATTACAAAGATTTTCCGCGTAGCTTGTTTTTATTTAGCCAAATGTGCATATTTCTTTGGTAGGTACATCCAGTATGTGAGCATGAATGGTAGAGGTAGTGCTATTCTTCCTCTTGCACTTTGCAGTAGTTCCAAATACTATACGATAGAACTTTATTTATCCCAGGAGGGAAATTCAAGGTCAGTTTATTGTCACGTGTACCAATTAAGGTACAGTGAAATTCGAATTGCCATACTAAAAAAAAAAGCAACAAGACACGCAACTACATAAAAGTTAACATAAGCATCCACCACAGCAGATTCCCCACATTCCAAACTCCTTCCTCTTTATTCTCCCACGGTCGGGGCAAGTGAACCATCAGCAGTCGGGGAGGTCTCTAACCCGACCGCGGGCTCTGCAATGTTAAAGTCCTACAGGCTCCCACGGTTTGATGCAGTGCGGATGGAGATACGATATGGAAAAAATCGCATCTCTGTCGAGGTAAGAGATTAGAAAACGTTTCCCCCAACTCCCCCTACCTCCCCCCCCCCCCCCCCCCCCCCCCCCCCCCCGCATAAAACAAGCTAAAGAACACTAAAAAACATATATTTAACACGTACAAAACAGACACAAAGAAGGAAAGGACAGATAGACTGTTGACAAGGCAGCCATTGCTGGTGCCACCCGGTGGATACATCTATCTCAAGATGGAAATTGATCTGCCAGCAGTCCCATGGAAACACAAAATACATGAAACATGAAATTAAAGTGAAGTGGAAAGGCTTTGGGATGGCACTGGCTACCACCGATTGGTAGAACATCTGCAGCATCTTACTGCAGACGTTGAAAGAGCAGAGCCTTCTCAAAAAAGTACAGCCGGCTCTGTCCCTTCTTGTACAGGGCCTCAGCGTTCCTGGATCAGTCCAGTTTACTGTCCAGGTGCACTCCAAGGTATTTGTGAAGAAAGCAAATGGTATGCTAGCATTCATAGCAAAAGGATTTGAGTATAGGAGCAGGGAGGTTCTACTGCAGTTGTACAGGGTCTTGGTGAGACCACACCTGGAGTATTGCGTACAGTTTTGGTCTCCTAATCTGAGGAAAGACATCCTTGCCATAGAGGGAGTACAGAGAAGGTTCACCAGACTGATTCCTGGGATGTCAGGACTTTCATATGAAGAATGACTGGATAGACTCGGCTTGTACTCGCTAGAATTTAGAAGATTGAGGGGGGATCTTATAGATACTTACAACATTCTTAAGGGGTTGGACAGGCTAGATGCAGGAAGATTGTTCCCGATGTTGGGGAAGTCCAGAACAAGAACAGTTTAAGGATAAGGGGGAAATCTTTTAGGACCGAGATGAGAAAAACATTTTTCACACAGAGTAGTGAATCTCTGGAATTCTCTGCCACAGAAGGTAGTTGAGGCCAGTTCATTGGCTATATTTAAGAGGGAGTTAGATGTGGCCCTTGTGGCTAAAGGGATCAGGGGCTATGGAGAGAAGGCAGGTACAGGATACTGAGTTGGATGATCAGCCATGATCATATTGAATGGCAGTGCAGGCTCGAAGGGCCGAATGGCCTACTGCACCTATTTTCTATGTTTACTCCCTGGTAAACTGCTCATCCACACCATTGATGGAAGCAGGTGTGTTCCTCTCCTAAAGTCCACCACCAACTCCTTATTCTTGTCGGTGTTGAGCTGCAGGTGATTCAGCCCACACCACTCAACAAATCGTTGACTACACTTCTGTATTCAGCTTCCCTCCCCTCACTGATGCAGCCCACAATTGCAGAGTCATCCGAAAACCTCTGCAGGTGGCAGGAGACCGAGTATTATCTGAAGTCTGAGGTGTAGATGGTGAACAGGAAGGGAGAGAGGACCGTCCCCTGTGGGGCCTCTGTTGCTCACAACCATGTCAGAGACACAGTTCTGTAGCCTGACATATTGTGAATCAGAATCACACTTTATTCGCCAAGTATGTTTTGCAACACACGAGGAATTTCATTGGCCAGGTCAGTCATACAATTAAAAGCAACAGATCACTAAAAAAAATAAACATATTTTAACATCAACATCCACCACAGTGACTCCTACACATTCCTCACTGTGATGGAAGACGAAATAAAGTTCAAATCCTTCCCTTAGTTCTTCCTCAGTCGTGGGCCTTGAGCCCCCGTTGCCAGGACGATCTTGACTCCCGTAGCTGGTGGCGTTCGGGTGCTCCGCGGCGAGGCGATCAAGCTCCCGCATCGGGTGGGGTATGTCGTCTCCCCCGCGCTGGACGATCGAATCTCGCGTCAGGGCTGGTCGAACCTTCTGCAACGTTGGAGCTCCTGACTCGGCCTCACCGGAGACTACGAGCCCTTGATGTTGATGTCGCGGTGGGAGCGATCCCAGGCAAGGGATCAGGTCAGAATTTGTCCACGCCCTGCAGTGGGGCTCACGACAGTCCGAGGAGGCTTCCAGCTCCATCGATGGTAGGCCGCAGAGCCCGGAGAATGTGATCCGAAAATTGATCACATCTCCGGGAAGGTAAGAACCTGAAAAAAAGTTTCCCCCGATCCCCTCCCCCCTCCCCCCACATAAAGCAAACCGAAGAACATTAAAACAATAACTTTTAACAAACTAAAAAATAACAAGGGTGAAAAGACGAACAGACTGCCGGCAGGGCAGCCATCTCCCCGGTGCTCCTGGTGGTCCAGTCGGATAGTTGGTGATCCAGGATACCAATGGAGCATCCACCCGCATCTTCGTCAGTTTGCTCCCTAGTAGTGCCTAATGGTGTTAAAAGCACTGGAGAAGTAAAAAGAAAGACTCCCACAATGCTTCCTGGCTTATCCAGGTGAGCATAGGAATGATGGCGCAGGTGGATGATGGCGTCCTCAGTTGAGTGAGCACCAGCCTCTCCAGGAACTTCATGATGTGTGAAGTCAGCACCACCGTTCTGCAGTCATTGGAGGAGCTGGGACGTGTCCTCTTTGGTACAGAAACCAGGCAGGATGTCTTCCATATCACAGGGGCCCCTCTCCTGGCTCAATTTGAAGATATGCTGGAGTACTCCGCACAACTGGATGGCACATACCTTGAGTACCTTAGGGCTGACACCATCGGGACCCGTGGCTTTGCCTGGGCTGAGTTTGCTTAGCGCCTTCCTCACCTGCCCAGCCTTGAAGGTCAGGCACGACAAAGGGCAGAGGAAGTGGACCAAGGGGATTGAGGAGGAGCTGGGGGGAGGGTGGGCAGGCAGGCAGAGGGCCCAGCATCAAATCTATTTAAAAAAAAAAAAAAAAAATGTTTTAATACAGTCCTGATTGGTTTCCCTCCCCAGGCCACTGGTCTTCTTGTAGCATGTAATGCTCTTCACACCGCTCCAATGCTACACCAGTGAAAGTAGCGAAAGATGAAGCTGAAAATGAAGATTGTAATTTAAAATTGCTCAGCAATGTTTCTGGGATTTGGGGGGGATAGCTTTGGGGTTATAGAGATTTCAGTTGTGTGGATTGAAACAAGTAAAATCAATCAAATCTGAAGAAAGGTCAAGTGTTAATGCATGTAAGGATCTGGTGAGCAAGAATTATAAGATTTAAAAATATATAGTTTCCTGGTGGTGTTTGAAGAACCTCTGTTTCATTAAATGAACAATTTGTTTAGGATTAGATTTGATCATATTTTATTTAATATTGTTTTCTTGGTATTTATTTGGAGAGTGATTCATAGTGTACGTTTTTCAAAAGAAAACTAATTTTAGAAGTAGCTTTTCTGACGTATTTAAATGTATCCAGTTTCACACCACAGTGCCAATGGAAATAAGTTATAACATGTTGCCTTATTTCAACCTTCCAAAGTGCTTCTGAAGTAATAATGCTGGTTTAAACAAAAATCATATGATGTTGAAATAGCAAGCTGTAGTTTTACGGTACAACTAAAATTGATCTGAAATTTTGCATGGGGAAGTTCTTATCAGGAATATCCTCTTTAGAGCAAGATGTTCATGAAACTTAACTATCATTGCTGAAAGTTTAGTTTTAAGATACAGCATGGAACTAGGCTCTTCGTCCCACAGTCCACACCAACCATCAATCACCCGTTTGTACTAGATCTATGTTATCACGCTGCTTACACACAAGGGGCAATTTACAGAGGCCAATTAACTTATAATTCCGCACGTTCTTGGGTTGTGCATACTCTGCTCAGCCTGCACCAGAGGTCAGGATTGAACCCAGGTACAGGTAGTGTGAGGCAGCAGCTCGACCAGCTGCACCATTGTCACCCAATTTAGAATTTGATATTTAGAATCCCAAAATATAGTAGTTCCAAATGTTCAATAGCTTGAAATTCCTAGCCAGCTTTTTTTTTTTTTAAACTAGCGTCTTGCAATTACTTCTAATCTTCATTACATTTTAATTGATGCAATGTCTCTTAATCTTGAAGAGTTGATGGAGAATCAGAATTGGTGTATTGGTACATCATTTTTGTTGAAATGATAGTTATATTGGTCTGAATTCTAAATGACACAGAGAGTGATGAATCTCTGGAATTTTCTGCCACAGAAGGTTGTTGAGGCCAGTTCATTGGCTATATTTAAGAGGGTGTTAGATGTGGCCCTTGTGGCTAAAGGGATCAGGGGGTATGGAGAGAAGGCAGGTACAGGATACTGAGTTGGATGATCAGCCATGATCGTATTGAATGGCGGTGCAGGCTCGAAGGGCCAAATGGCCTACTCCTGCATCTATTTTCTATGTTTCTATGAATTGGAGAATATAACTGACTTTTCAATGAGCAGCTACTTGTGAGTTACATTGATCATTTTCTCCTCTTTAATTTTGTAGTCTGAGAATGGAAAATAAAGCTCTACTATATGTTTGTCAAAATCAGCCCGGGATTCCTGGGCTTGCCTGTTTTATTAAAAAATTTCAGGACTTAAACTCTGCTAAATTGCCTTATTTTCTTTTTCTTAAAACATTTAGCTTCAACGATCAAAAGTGGCAAATGGTCCACGGGATATTGAGACTGGCGCAACGACACATCTGCCACAAAAGAGGCGATTGCATTGTATTTCTCCAATTTTTATTCAAGCATTTACACTCACGTTTCTGGCAGAGTGGGGAGATCGGTCCCAGTTAACTACTATTGTATTAGCTGCCCGGGAGGTAAGTTCTTCCGATTTTTAACATTTTAATTTATCGGAGCAATTTTTAGGAGGGAGAGAAACTGAATTCATTTTTTTTTTTTTTTTTTGACTGAATGCTGAATAATATTACAGTAGATTTACAATGCTGGTCTGACTATTTTAGAATAGAGTTCAAGTTAGGATGTGAGTAAAATCGATGTACCAATGCCCCACGACTTGCGTATGGTTTACGTCCTGCGAACCCTTGCATTAGTCAGATGTTATGAAAGAAGGAAACTGAAGTGCTATTGCGCACTCATAAATTTACTATTCGTACAGTGTAGTACCAATGGGAGACCACATGGGAGCATCCATGAGAACAGCTGACTGGCTTGCGGAAATGGCAGCATGTACAATAGTGCACTACTACTGAGACGCTTAACTCTGAAATAAACCTGTAGGCTTAAAGAATTGCTTGTGTTAATGTAAATTGGGAAGTGCCTGTATAATAAATCTGTCTGCTTTGTCCCAAAAGTGAAATGTAATTTCCAAAATCTAAGACGCCCCCCCCCCAAATAGAGAATAATTTATCATTACCCCTAATTTTCCATAAATAAAAATAGGCTTTGAAGTGAGAGAGCCAACACAATACTGATTTGCAGTGAGTTTGAAAAATATCATTAATCCCTCTTCAACGAGAGCTGAACAGAGAGTATTAGAACTTTGTTTGTCATTTGAGTAGGACATTCATTCTACTAATCTGCATTGCAGTTACTATTTGACTCACTAGAAAATATCCTGCAATTGAAAGTGGGCAAATCATATTTTGGTTAGCACTAGGGGTAATGTGCATACTTTTGAAGGATTGGAAGTGTTTTTTCTTTGCTAGATTGCA